>NC_056746.1:552658502-552668502 GCF_019279795.1 Protopterus annectens
AACATATATATATTTATCTATCTATATATTTATCTATGTAAATATTCTGATGTTGTGCAGATTTAGACAGCATCCAAGCATGTCCATTACATCCTACATGTCTAAATATATATTATTGGTGACATTAAATCAATATAAATGATAAATGCATTTGTGTGGGGAATATGTATTAACTTTTTCAGCTAAATAGTTTCACACTTTTTTGTTCCTTATGAATCCTCATGTAAAATCAGTTTTTCCTTACACAAAGGGAAATGCATGAAAATTAATGCAGCAGGCAATGGACCAATAAGCCTCAAGCAATAGACCAGAAAGCCTCCCTGGCCATTTTAGGGAATTGTTACAAAGATTCTGGATTGCTGTCTGTAGGAAGATCATACTGGAGTAGAATTCTGGCATACATTTTCGTAGTCCTGTTGTCATAACTGTTGCAGTGCATTGGCTGTACACAGATTTACTGTGAATCTTGTAGAAAATATTCATAAAAGCTTACCAAGAGCTTTATTTGTGCATTTCAGCAAGGTCTTCAATAAAGTTATTCATGACAATTGAATTCCAAAACTAAAGTGAAGGAGAATTGTTTGCAGAAACCACATTTAGTGGTATCTGTATTATCATGAACTGACATTGGGTCTCTAGAGTTTTTCTCAAATATGTTATTGAAGTTACATGCCATTTTATATACAAAATTAGGATAGGTCCCTAATGCTTCAAATACCATCATGTTTGCCTTCGAGATATTCCAATTTCTAATAACAGTATTTTGTTATACTTAGCATAATCATTATACTATACCACTAGGGCCCTCTCAAAACTGCCAGCCATTTCTTTTCTAAGTTGCTTTGAGTGTTCTAATGTATCAATTAAACCTATACTTAAAAGGGGTTTATATCCCCATTTATTCAAAACGTCATTAATTATTGTTTTTTTTTTTAATTCAGTTTGTAGGAAGTCCAGGGAATGTAATCAATGAGTTTATCAACTATTTAAATGATACAACTAACCTTAAATTCACTTTCAGTTATGATGACAACAATATAAATTACTTGGACACTAATAATTAGGCAGTCAGCCAAAGGTTTCACATCAAAGGTTTACAGGAAACCAACCTGTAGGAAATCATACTTACATTTTGCATGCTCTCACCCGCTGAATGTATAAACAAAATAATTATATCAAGATATTTAAAGAAGTATGTGTACTTATGAACAATATTTTGTAAAATTGAGGAAAAATCATCTTGGGTTTCAAATGCTACTGAGTCATTCAAATAAAAAAAAAAGAAGGTAACGGTTTATTTGCATCTAAATAACCTATAGAATGACCTGTCATTAGGAACTAAAAGGTCTTTATAGACTTAGGAGCTTGATGACAGGTTGGTGGGACTGGAATGGAATAAATAGCAAATTCTGGCTCACTCATACTGGAGGAATAATGGGATCCTGCTTGCAGCATAACTGGTACCCAGAAAGACTGATATCTTAGGAAGCGTAGCATGAAAGGGCCAGTCACAAACACCAACCAAGCACTGTGTTCAAACAACTACAGGCAATATGGAACCACTGAAGTGAGTGCACCAAAAGGTGCCTACATTGTGTGACTTCTGTTCAGTGAGGCTGCTGTGGCAGACAAAGCGTATGACACAGAAAACCCAGATGGCTACCCGGATGATGTTTCCTCATGACTGGCTTTTACATATGGAACATGACTGACTTGGTAATGTCATGGAAGGATGGACTGTCAGTAAGAACTGCAGAAAGAAATGACACAAGAAAAAACTAAGGAAGCCACAACAATTAATAGCTTTAACCACAGCCCTGACAAGCACTCGGGGATACACCTCAGTAGCCCTTTCTGGGTTTTGACAGATCATACTCTTAGTATTCACTCATCACCAGTGGTGATATTATCATAAAAAGTTCCTTCCTCTTACTTAGACACTTCATGGAAACCAAAGAACTTCTGCTGCTTGACTGTAATCTCTTTAACTGATGTCCTGACAGGGTTGGTCCTGGTGGTGCATGGGTCATGTGTCACCCAGAAAGGAGTGCTTCCTCCTGCCCCATGAAGCACAGTGCTACCTAAAGCAATGTACCAGGCATAATCCCTGTGAAAAGTATCTACTTAAAACAAAGATCACCCTGTACCTTTAACAAGTATGAGTAGAATAAATAGTCAGAAATAACCATTTTGAATCCCTTTGATATCATTTTATTTCTCACTGTTTCATAGATAGATCAAAACCGAACTTGGCAGGATGACAAGAAATGAAATACTCATGGAAATGGGAATGTATTATTATACAGTTTTGATGCAAATGTTGTGATCCACTAGCCTGGACAGATCATTATTTCTGCTACAGAAACATTAAATGATGAAACACCGAAGTTTTATGACAGTTGTATAACAACAGCATGCAGACTGCAGATAATTGGAGATGTCTCAGTTATAACTTGTATTATGTACAGGGTTTCATGCAAAAGCACAATCACATGCTACAGTGTCTTCAGTAGGATAGGATTTTGGTCTTTATAATCATGCCAAACAGCATTTTACATTAAACAAATTAAATGTGTAATGAAGTTAGAAGCTGCAGTTCATAAACAATCTACTACAATTGTAGCTACATGAAAGAATAAAATATTAACTGAACTTTCCCTTCAGTAAAGCCATGCCATTATAACTTAGGCTGATGTAGCACAAGGGAGGATGATATTTACTTAGGACACTTACTAGAAATTCCCTCTGAGATTCTGGCTTGTGCTCAAAACAGCCCTGAGGAATGACATGACTGACACAATCTACAGGTTAAATAATCAAACAATAATATTAAGACAACATAATGTGATTTTATTTCCACATTATTAAATTCACCTTTTTAAATCCAAATTTTTAGCAGAAATTTAAAGTATTTCCAGTGAAGAACTCCCTGCTTCTGCTCATTTCATTGTCTTATGGTAATAAGCTGGAGAGCTAGGTTTGTAATTGACACAATTCCTAAAAAGATGTCTTCACCAGAGTAGGATAGGACCTGTCCTGACCCGGAGACTCCCCAGACTCTGGAATAGATTGCCCATACATGTCAAGCAGAGTGCCTCTTTGGACCTCTTCAAGAGGAACCTTGACGATTGGATGGGAGAAAGGAAATTCACCCCAGGGATCACGTCAGTTGCCCTGCTAGACAGGGGTCCAGGAAAGTAAATAATGTGGGAAGAAATAGCCAGGGAATTGTTATGGCTAGGCTTGTATAGGCCCTAGGGCTGATAGCCTAGTACCAACCTATGAACCTATGAACCTATGAACCTATGAACCTATAAAGTATGAGGATTTATCTCACACTTTTCTCTCACAGGACCATTTCATAGACTCCGAAGAGGAGAGGGTAAAAGTGAGGTATTGCTGCTGATGCTGTCTGTAAATGTAATGGACCAACATTCAGCAATTCAGTGATTCACTGATGTGATATTCAATCTCAGGGCCTATACAGACCAATGTTGTAAAATATAATATATATATATATATATATATATATATATATATATATATATATATATATATATATATATATATATACATATATATATATATATATATATATATATATATATGTATATATATATATATATATATATATATGTGTGTGTGTGTGTGTGTATGTGTATATATATATATATATATATATATATTTGTGTCTTTCGGCTTTTCCCGGTTAGGGGTCACCACAGCGGAACTCCAGTCCACTAATGACTGGCAGTAGAGTTTTACGTGCTGGCTTGCCGCGCCTAACACACAACCTTCAATGAAGGAACGCCCGTTCATGCATGTCGCCACATAGAAGATGCTCTGAGAATCGAACGGGCAATGTATAACTGTGAGGCGACAATGCTACCGCAGCACCACCACCGCAGTATATATATATATATATATATATATATATATATATATATATATATATATATATACACACACACACACACACACACACACACACACACACACACACACACACACACACACACACACACACACACACACATATATATATATATATATATATATATATATATATATATATATATATACACATATATATAGATTATATATTATACATATAAGTATACACACACACGCGCGCGCACACACACACACACACACACACACACACACACACACACACACACACACACACACACACACACACACACACACACACACACAGAGCAATGTTGAAGATGGATACTCAGATAGTTCTAGTGGTAGTAGGAGAAATGGGGTTCATAAAAAAGAATTTACAGTCTTATTTAGATTTGCTACTGCTATATGTAACTTTGTATGCAATGCAGAAGGAGTCAGTTCTTTGAGGGAAGTGATGATCCTCAATATGTATAACTGTACAGCAAATTTTAATATTGTCAGCAAATTTGCTGAAATAAACATTCTCCAAGACTGGGCAATCAGGCATTACAAGGCCAAAAAGTAATGGGTTAAGTGGAGAACTTTGTCAAATACCCTTCTCTATAGACTTACAATTCAACCTATGTTTTTTGATTCAAAACTGATCTTTTTTTTTCAACAACTAGTTTGTCACTCACATAGCCAGATTGAAATTCAACCTGTCAATAAACTCAACATTTGGGGACTTTGGCAAAGTCTAAATAGATAGCAACAACAACCAGACCATTATCTATAGAGTGTGTGACATTTTCAAAGAAATTAAATTGTAGAAACAAGATTGCCTAGAAAATAATCCATGCTGCTAAATATCAGAATGGAAATTAAACAAGTAATGGATAGAAAGACATATGGCCTACTCAAAACATTTCTCCAAAATACAGAGCACTTATTAGGTAATTCCCACTGAGTTTATACTTCATGTCCAATTAGGCCTGAGAAATGATACAATTGACATAATCTGTAGGTTAAACAATTAAACATACAATTATATCAGAACAAAATACTGTGGTTTTATTTCCACATTATTAAAGTCACCTTTTTAAACCCATAAAGTTATCATAAAGTTATCAATTGACAGACTATGTTGACATTTCTAAATGGGACTTACAAGTGCCTTCTTCAATATAGCAGGCACATAGCCACCTGCTAGTGATCAATGGCATCAAATTAACAATTAGCAAAAAATTAGAACAATATCCATGTAGACCATCAGGCCCCGCTGCAGAAGGTAACATAATCCCGTGGATTCATGAAGCTCGGCGCAAGGCCGGTGTAAGGCCTGCGCCGGTCGTGCGGCGTATAAATGGTGTAGTAGCACCATATGCATATTAATGAAGGTGCGCCGCTGCCACATCCACATGCATAGGACACGTGCGGGAGTGCATGGGGCATTACTAAGCTACGCCCGGAGGCGTGTCAATGTTGGCTGGCGATGAGCAACCTAAACTGCTGAATATTATAGCCTGCCTGCAATAGTAATCGCACCTATCAGTGTCCGTGGATAATGAAGCGTATGCAAAGCATGCAAGACAGTTCCCGGCCACACAAAATGGAGAACCAAACAGAAATGCATGCAACATAATATAAGTTTCCATCCCTGGAACAAATGATATTTAAAATCGTGTGTCTGTAATGTACTCCACTGTCAGAAGTTATACCCAGTGGAAGTGAAGCGCATCATGTCAGCGCGCCGCCAATACACACGTCTAGCCCCATGGGTATGGTCACCAGCAGTCCCACAGTGGTAGTGATAGTACACAGCAGGGCAGTTGTGGCTATATAACAACCATAAAGAAACCTGACAGTACAAATTGTATACCAAACACACACAAACATATGTATATTAAAAAGTGCTATACACATGAACAGGAACGTAACCGTCACATACACATAGGATGTGATATGCGGAACCGGGATATCCAAAAGTAGAACCCATGCATGCAAATGCAATTCGCAACAACCCCAGTATAGCACATAACCTGCACCCATGTCCGAATGTCCACCAAATCCAGCTACCAGCCTTGCGCATCCGTACACCTGCACATAGCGAGTATTCCCTATATGTAGTAGGAAGTATCATCCTAGGCAGTGTCCGGATTGCAAATGTGTATCCCACGATTGTAAACATCCCATGACAGGTACGTAAATCCAAATGCCCGCGCGTTAATGTTACGGCAAAATGTGTGTACATCCCGCGTGGGATAAGTAACCTGTTGAAACCTCAGAGTTGTTTACACGCCACGGTGTCCATTACTGTACACATCTGGACAAAACATGTATGTGTAGTCACGGTACTGTTCAGTTTCTACACAGACATGCAATTCATACTACGCAGGATGGAACAGCTGTCCACCATGCAGGTCACCCCACTAGGGTTGCCACCTGTTCAGATGGCCAAGGTGGGACATCCCTTGTAGAAATGTGAGAATTTGCAGGATAAAACATACCCCGGCCAGTGCAAAGGACAGAATTACACGTGTATGCCAAGATAAAAGCTTATGCCATAGCATTTGAATAGCTTATGCTATCCCAAATAATAGTTATGTGTACCAGATGCAAAATACCTGTATCATGCAACTAGTACAGAAAATAAGAAATATATTATTGTCTTAAAATCACAGGACATTTGCCATGTCTTACGTGTCGTCATGAGGACACAACTGTCCAAAGTGGGACCTCCCTCAAAGAGGAACAAGTGGTAACCCTACTCCCCACTGAATTATCGACAGTATATATTCAACTCAATCACATACCGACACCACCTCTCAACCTATTACAGCAACAAAACCTGGACAAAGCCTAAAAGGATGGGTGGACAAATAGGGACAGATTTAATTACTGCTCTCACAAGCTTCGAAAGTTCACTGAATAATAGTATGTACATAAGCAGGAAATGTTGTGAAGGATGTGGGGTAGTCCCCAGTATTACAGAGGTCCGTACATATATACTGTAACAAACCGTCACATATGTTGACTGTACTACTGCATACCCATACTTAATTCATAGTTACATTATGTGCAAAATAATAACCCTCGTAAGAATGAATACAGGAAATAGTCAAATGTGAATGGGAACACCACTCACCGTGGATTATGTATTGTAACCACCCCCACCCATATTATGTATTGCCAACATCATAAGCTGCTGACAGGTGCCCAAACACCTGTGTCTGTAAACAGATTAAATGTTTAAAATGGACAATCCCTGTCCATGTGCTTTGTCTGACATTTGAACATGGTCAGGGCAGTTCCGTTCACCAGTCGGACAAGCCTAAACCCAGATCACCACATGAACACCCTGACAATTAAAGACCTGTATGTGTCAGGAATATAAGCCTTTGGGTTCCGAATATCCCTGCAGTGATGAAATATGCAGCTTGGGTCCAGAGCAGTAGGGAATAGGGAATGTGTAACATGTAGTACCGCATTTTTCCCAGCAGGAGAAAGGATGCCTGTGACGTAAGTGAAGCGGTGAGGCATATGTTAATGTAGCTATGTACTATGGGTATGCATATAAATGAGTCAGAACACCAAACGTATACTGGTTATAGCATCCGGCCAACGTGAATGCAGTCCCGGTTGAAGAACGACTACAGCACATATAATGTGAAAGTGTAATGAATGCGTCTGTGCTGTACAGACAGTTAAATATGTAAAGGTGAACGTGTGTTTCGCAAACGTCCATTAACCGGATTACAGATAATTATTGGTACTGTCACAAGTAATAAAGCCCACGTAAGCACAAAGACTTAGTAAACATATGTAACCCACAATAAGGATATGTATGCATGCCCACGCGTAACCCACAATAAGGAAATGCAAGTGCGCCTGTGCGTGTGTGATCCGCTCACAGCATAGTAAATGAATGCTGTTTCCCCCATGTTAGTTATACATGGCTCAAACCCGTTAACCTCGTAAAGTATGAAACCGGACGCAGCCATGCAAACTACCGGTACAAATAGGGACAAACCCCAGATATGTGCCAGAACAAACATAGAAAGTGGATAGAATAACGGGTGTGTCAGTAGCATGGATTCTCTGAAGGGTATGCAGTCATAACCTGAACTGCTTGCCAGAAATCCCCACCGTAAGTCTCAAATGAAATGCCACTACATTGCCAGATAGACACAGGTGTATGTAAAACACAGCGAAGATAAAGGGGCAAGCAGCTGTACACTCTGCGACAATCTGTATAGTGGAAAGGTATGGTATGGATATAGATATATGTGTATACACATAATCCACAGACGTAGACCAAAGTAAGTTATTAAATGAGGATTGTACATGTATATATGTATACACAACAGACTTATGTCCCGTAGATATGACATATGTACATAAATAGGCGACGTTATATCTAATATGGGTAGACAAACAGACATGCAGGAAAGGTGAATAAACCGCAGCATTCAAAAACATTGGCCAGAAAGTGACAGTCCAGCAAGTTCTACACTTTAAACATGCAGATAGGTGTCCATTGCAGGACTCCATAAATTGAATCATACGTAGTGTCAACCGACATTGACGCAAAAGAAGTGACCGCAGCAAATACGAAATAGCTGTACATGCAACAGTATCAGGTGCAAGGGTGATGACACATGTGTCGATAGACTGTATGATGTATGAACTGATATCCGGAGAGTGGGGAGTGCATATAAGTGTCTCCACACTTCAGTAATGCACACATTAAACATGTGTAATGGGTACTGTAGAGGGTTGTCAGGTATGGGAATCATGGGTATGCAGAAATGGGCCTAGGTGTTGTTTGGCAGGGATTTCGTAGGCCTGCCCCGTGGGAGTGATGTGGGTATAGCACACGCCTATATTCTCAATAATGGGGCAAACCATCCACTGGATATTGCGCAAACCATTTTGGCAATATGTAGGGCCCTATATCACTGTCATGTAGGCGATTATCATGGATGGACATGCGTACGACCAAGATGGTACCCATAACTGGCAAACTGTCAGAATAACACAGCTGCACTAAGGCATAGTACATGAAATACAAATAGGGACTATATTAGATATACCCCAGACAAAGTCAGAACGTTGTGAGAATACTGGCGTACCCATGAATACGGATGTTATGAGTGTTACTAATCATGTAATGGAAATGTCAGTCACTATTATCTACCGCACAGTCCGTAATGCCTTGCCAGCAATTTACCAGAAAGGCACATCACTATGACAAATGTAACAAGGTCAAATGTCAGGGCGTTTACCCATAATGTGTACAGGTTAGGGGTATGAAGGTAACCTGTCCAAAATACATGTACAGAACTAGTGATACTAGGTGGACAGGTGAGAAGAAAGACATCAGGACAAATGAGAAAACATGTACAAGTCACATGCATGTACACCGACAAATGTGAATGACAACGTATGCCCTGTGAATGTCAATGTGGAAGGTTAATAGACAAAAACGTAATGTGTCCCTCAGGGTGTCATGCAGTGTCACCGTAACAATGTCCAGTCCCCCAGACACGTACGTGAGCTCTGCCACTGATGGAAAGCGCAAATACCGGCGCACACATACGGTACATGATAGACCAATTAGTGCGGATAAGCAGCTGTTGGCCTGTGTGAGGAATACAACTGTCTGGGTGGGTGTGTCCTGCAATATAAATGTAATGGCATGTGGCCTGTGATGCCGCCATACAGTGTGTGTATTGGTGTCAGAAAGTTGATATTTTGTTATAGACACATACTCCGCAACTGTACAAATTTACGATGAATGTGCAGAATTCTGCCTCATATGTTTGGTGTGTTCCACGTAACAGTAACATTCTGGCACTTCCATGATAACTGAAGACATGAAATAATGACAAACATGTGCGTAAGACACCAAATCCGACAGAAAAGCCATACTAATGCAAAACCTATTATTGTGTCAACTATTTACGTTTGTAAGAGCAACATGTCAATACTGCCCCTATGTGTCCCACTATCAGATAAGGCCTTGTCCAGCAACTTGCTCTAGGAGGTGGAGTGGTATGAACAGAAACAGATACATGTGTGAGGAAACAGCAATATTGACTGCAAG
>NC_056746.1:552971002-553148502 GCF_019279795.1 Protopterus annectens
ATAATCAGAAGCATGCTCATTAGAACACAACTTTTATCAAGTGAGAGTGATATGGTTAAATTAATTAACCAGGAATTAAAGGAAAGGCAAGAAGTACAGAGTTATCCTAAATCAACAGTAGACAAACAATCTGAGTCTCCAAGATCTCAAACTCACTGAAAACATAAGGAGAGTAGTGTCTGGACTACAACTATGGCATTAGCATATGATTTTGATTCAGTAGCCGTATAGAATAATTGATAAAATTCATGCACAAATAGTGAAGTGTTGATTAAAACCGAGGTGGCCCTCAAGGTTCATTAATAAAAGAGGCCAGAATATAAACATATTGTAAAATATAAATGATAAAGGAAATAAAGTAACCAGTAACAATGATGCATGCAAGTGCTAGCCCTGCAATGTATGCAGGTATAGTTATGAGGGAACCGATGATTTTTATATCTCCATCACCAGAATCTAAACTCCTGAAGGTTATTAAATTTATCCATCTGAATATTTAATATATAGTGCCATCTGTTTGTCATGTGATTCATTTTACATGGGTAAAACAATGAGTTATGTAAAAACAAACACTTGATCTTTGCAGTTATCCTTATCATTTACCTGTTTTTTTTTTCTTTTTGTATGCATTTGTTTATGATTTTATTCTTTAAGTTTTACAGGTTGGCTATAGTTTTCCCTTAGTCTTAAATACGGTCACAGTTATCTTAATGTTGTACATGCAGGCAATACACTCCAGCATTATGCCATCTACTAGTTAGTGTTAGTATATGGCAGCCTAGTCTATTAACAAGTTTTTTACTGGCCATGCATAACAATGGGTCCCATGCAAAACACAAAGGTGATTTTTTTATAAATATTTTGTGGAATATATCAATTTCAGAAAGATTTTGTTTGCAGTATTAGAACATGTCCCACTCAATCTAAAAGAGGGGAGAAAAGAAGATTGCTTGGCAATATGGAATATAAATGACAGGTTATTTTTGATGCCTCAAGAGGCTCAGGACTTAATTCTAGTGTTAACATCATTTAAAAATGAGAAATCAGTATAGAGTATTAGCAAATTGATAAAACAAGCATTTTTTTTTTATTCTGGACAATGAAAGTATTTTGAGTTTTTAACAGAGGTTTATGTCTGAAAGGCATAATAATTTGATTTTAGAACTTTGTCACATGATCTTGATCAACTTCATAATAGCATTGGTATTTTTACTGTATTAAGTCTGATGAAGTCTTACATACTATTTGTATACGAATTAGAAACAAAATCACTTCCTTGGCAGTAAATTTATTTTTATACATTGTCTATTTATCTGGTTTCAGGTTGTCTCTTTGAAAATGCTTTCATGTTGAAAAATCTTCCTCATGGTTTGTAATTTCACCAAAGAATCTGTGGAAGTTGAAGCAGTCAGAAAACTAAACATTTCTAGTTGGACTTGAAGACAGAGGTTATAATAGAAGGCATATATAGGTTTGTAATAGTTGAACAACCTGTTGTACCTATATTGAAAGGTTTACCTAAGACTCATAAGAATTCCCTCAAACCCCCCATAGGCCAATAGTATATGACAGAGGTTGGATTACTGAGTTCCTCTCCATATGGGTAGAGAAGAAACTTAAAAAATGTTACCCTATGTGCCAGCAGTGATAAATGACACATCCTATTTCTTACGATCTCTGAGTGATTCCTATGAATCTATAACTGGTTATGAAAGTTACATATCTGTGACTCTAGATATAAATAACTTATTTACTCTGATTCCGAATTCTTATGGAATCACAGCTGATAAAGATTTTATTTTAACTCATGCAATATTTGATGAAAGGTAAGTTACACAGATACGAGCTTTTCTTGAATTGATTTTGGGCAATAATTTATTTATGTTTTATGATCAATATTATTAGCACAAAGATGGTGTGGATGGGCACCCCCTATGCCAACACCTATGTCAACTTGGTGTTGGCATAGTGGGAGGCTACCCATGTTCTATCCAGTACCTGTCCATGAAAGGCAAATTTGAAAATATACCATTGTTTTGTGGATGAAATATTTATTTTGTGGTGTGGTACAACTGAAGAATTATTATTTGTTAGTTACTTGGAAAACACAACAGATTTCTTACATTTTACTGTTATCTATTCTGCTGAATCAATAGATTTTTAGATGTGAAGATTTATAAAGACTTGACTGGCAAAATACAAACCAGAATGTATAGAAAACGTTGTTGGAGAAATAACATGTTAATGTATGACAGTATGCACCCAAAGCACATTTTTGATAATGTAATGAGTGAGCAGGGGCTAACAATCTCTAGACTATGCACTGAAGACAGTATATATGAAAGTGAGCTAGATAACATGCATCATATGTTTGCTAGTCGTAGCTGTCCAACACAGAGTTAAGAGAACAATAGCTAGGACAAAAAGTTGGGGAAGGAATAGAGACAAACCATGGTTTGAATGTAATATGGACAGTTCTGACAATGGGATTGTTGTTATCGACAGAAGCAAAATAATAAACTGTTTGTGAGAATAAATCTACATTACAATAGTGATATTGATGCCATTTCCCAGGTGATAAAAAAGAACTGGAAGATTTTACATACTGATGATAAACTGAAAGCACTAGTAGGTCCCCACCACAGATTTGCTTATACTAGCAGCCAAAATCTGAAGCAGATTTTATGTGAAAACATACTTCCCAACAGGCCCATAATACATAGGAAGAGGTTGGGAACTTTTAAATGTAAGAAATGCAAGGCATGTCAATATGTCAAAGAAAATAACATCTTTGTACACCCTGTGTCAGGTAGGAAGTATACACCTAGATTATATGCAGATTGCAGAACTAAAAATGTGGTGTATTTAGCTGACTGCATATCATGCCAAGCATTCCATGTTGGGAAGACTAATACAATGTTAAAAGAATGTATATTGCAACATATGAGTGACATCAGATTATGTTTGAGATGTAATGCTCTATATCAACATATTGAAGCAAATAAAGAGCATAGATTTCAGTTTATGGTGTTATACATTCAGCAAGTGAGTATGAGGGAGGGTGACATTGTACACAGCACTGAATTAGCTGAGTTAAGATGGATAGCTGAATTGCAAGCTAACCTTACACCTGGGTTAAATGCTTGTATGGCTTTAAAACCCTTATTGAAGGGGCATAGGTTCTGCTCTTGATTCTAATTGGTTGCTATTTGCTTAAATGTGGTTGATTTTAACTGTTTTTTTTTAGATCTGATGAACAAGTAATGCTTGAAAGTGCTTATCTGTGTAATAAATACAGTTTTAACTGGTCGTGGTGGCTCCAGTTGGTTTTCTTCTTATCCTGAAGAAAGAAGTATGTTAGCTGCTATATAAATCATAGTGGTATGCCAGGGCAATACAGTAAAGTTGCTTATTTGGCAATGCTGGATCTCCAGTGGCTGCAAACGTCTGTCTGTACCATATTAAACATTAGAAAATGGGCAATCTGTACACCACCACTCTGATTGGGGATAGAACGTTCTCTAGCAGGGTGCTAATGTACAGGTAATGCCCAATGAAAAACAAGTCTTCACAGCAGCATATTAAGCTGCTGTGCAGCTCAGACTGTTAGGAAGCTAATGGTCGCCATTATTTTAAACTCACTAAGCAGCATTTCTGCTGTTTAGTGTGTGTAAAATAAGAAGAAAAAGAAAAAAAGAAAGAAAAGTGTGGGTGTGCATATGTGTGTACGTATATCTGTGTTCCTTTTTCTGTCTGCTTATGTAAGACTATGTATGCTTGCATGCTTGAAAGCGGAAGTGTGCTTGTGTGTCAGAGAGACAGAGAGAGATAGAGAGAGAGTGAGATTGATAGAACCATGGCTGCAACAGTTAAGAAGTGTTTGCTTACCTTTTAGCTCAACAAATCTGGATAAATCTTAAAATAAAATGGGAACAAAGGCTGAAAAATAGGAGCAGATTATAAATATTGCTCTTATAAAATAAGAAAGTTGCTTGAATAACAAGATTTGTATCAGCATGCATTTTCTGAAGGAAATAAAGTCTGAAATCCAAATGTATGTCATTATTTAGTAACTCCATTCCCCAATGATTGCAACAAATCACAAATTCTAGGATAAGGGACCAAAAAAAATGAAGTAAATATCTGAATATTTTTTGAAAATTGTATATTTTGGATGCAAAATACTTCCTCCAGCACTATTTACATATATTACAGCAAGTTTCAAATATTAGGTGGAGGAACTATTTCACATCAAATATATATATATATATATATATATATATATATATATATCTAAAATAATGTAATAAAAAATAAGTAAGTAAAACACAATTTTACAGACAGCTCATTCTCTAAGCACAATAATGCCCTCCAAGGTCTACGTTACTATGTGTGTTTCCTTTGGTGTCGGGCTTTATAGCAACCCTGGGTAGAGTTATTTACACAGTAACACATGATCTTGTGCATTACTGCTTGCTTATCACATCTCAATCCTTTCTGTTCTTTATTGCCTCTCTTTTTCTCCCTTTTCTTGAACTTCTACCTATTTTTCTTCCCCTAATCTACTAAAAGCTGAAGTTATTCTGTTTATATCTTTCAAATTAATTCTACATCTTACCATCATCTTTTAACTATTAGATCAACTTCAAGTGTTCTGTTATCATGGCATTAGTGGCTAAATCTACAATAGGTGACATACTTCTGTGTTATTTTAAACTTATGAACGATATTATCCTAAAAGGCTGAGCCATGAATATACCTTTTCCCTGCCTTTTTCAATCGCAAATAGCAGGATGAAAAGGAAAGGATTATTTAAAGTAACAGTAGCATTAAATATTGAATATTGAATAAAAACATACAGACATTAAATGTTAAGAAAACAATTTACAATGAAATTAAGGCATGACCAAATACTGTTTTGAATTTAAACCTGACATAATACCACAAACATTATCAAGGAATACAAATGTAATTCCCTAACAAAACTGTGACTGTTTACAGTACAAGAAAATCTCTGCTAGAATGAGATGTGATACTGAAATAGCTCACCACAAAACTTTAGCTTATAGATTTCATTTATAGCAGTGCAGACTCATAAGCAGAATGTTGTGGCTTTATGCTCAGCTTAACATGTTTTACAAGCACATAATTTCTTTCCCACAACTGTAATAAAATATGAATCTCAAACACATTTACAACATAGATACTGTTACTGTAACAGATGTTTTCCAGCAATATACTAAAGTTATTTTTGTCATGCATTCCTTTTTTTTTTCTTTACCACTAAGACCATGTTTGCTGGTAGAATGGTTTGAGTTATTGAAACAGATGTTTACTAACATTACACAGAAGTTATTTTGCTCTTTTTTATTTTGCCACTAAGACCATGTTCGTCAGTAGAATAGTTTGTTATTGTAACAGATGTTTACTACCACTGTACACAAGTTATTCTTCTTATCATGCAGTCCTTTTTTGTTTCACCACTAAGACCACATTTGCCAGTAGAATGGTTTGAGTTATTGCAATAGATGTTTACTAATGTTGCACACACTATTTATTTATGCTTTACCACTAAGGCTATTTTTGCCTATAGAATAACTTGAGTGAACCTCTGTGCACTGCAGTTTTACCATAACTTCTATCTGCACCAAGGACTCTTTAGTTAGCTATTGATAGCAGTCACAGTATGCATCTCTCATCCCTTAACTTTCTACTAATAACTATGAGTGTTTTGTTAAGTTGGTGGTTCTCTTTTAAAAGAAGTCACTGTCATCTTGTACATCTGCTTTAATTTAGCAATAATCCATGAGTGTGTGTGGGTAAATCAGGATTCTTTGTGGATGGTATGGTTTGATCAAAAGGGTGAACCATGCATAAATCCAGATATACCCATGGATTCCCTTTCAAATATCAAAAGACCACAATCTTGAATGTTACTTTTGCAAGACAAAAATAACAAAACTTAAAATCCCGAACCACAACCTTTTTCCCAGGGCAAGTAAACAGTTGTCTGTCATGGGGAAATATGCCCGTTTCCCCACTACAGTGCAGTCCTGGATTTGGTATGGTTGGTGTGGTGTGGGGGCATAGCCCCCACCTATTTGGGTATCAGCTGGTATGGTGTGTACAGTTTTGTTTTGGGCAAGTATTTACTTGCCCTGGGAAAAGTTTGTGGTTTGAGATTTTAAGTTTTGTTATTTTTGTCACGTGAAAATAATGTTCAGGATTGTGGTCTTTCGATATTTGAAAGTAGATCCCTACCCACATACCATTGTGCACTATTGCTATTATACAATGACATTATTTGAAAAAAAAAGAAATTGCTTACTTTTTTAAATAATGTCATTGTATAGATGTACTTTAGTGTTCTTCTACAGCTTATTCCTTCTTTTTGATGTGTGAGGCATGTAATGTGCATGCTGCAGCATGTATGTGGTGACACACACAGTATATGTTTATCTTTCTGTATGTGGCAACACTTGCACAGTACAGGTTTATCTTTGTAGGTTCTGTTACTTTTCTTAAAAATGGGCATTAGGGTACCATACTCTTGCTGTAGCTACTACCATGGCATCCCAACAACCCCTCATTTTTTTTTCTTTTAATGATACATATCTATGTCTGTAGAGTGCTATGTTGCCTGGACTTACGTTAGGCAGTAAGCACTTATAATGGCATAGCTTAGTCAACTGTATTTTTTTTCATTTTATTATGCTTTATTCTGAAAAAAATAACAGATTTTGACATCTGAAAAGTAAACATCCCTGTAGCAAGCTACTGAACTCTTTCCTGTGAGTACTTCTGGATTTACTATAAGCACGCTAATTGGGCTTTCTGATCAACATGCATGTTTTTGAATGTTAATGTTCATTTATTGTATAATGTTTACTATAATATGTATGAAATGCTATGGTACATGTAGATTTTCTTTCCTAATATAGTATGCAACTCTACATCATTCGATGTTTCCTTCAGCATATTATTCTCTCTAGTTTCCCCTTATGCACCACATTTCTTTTATGGTGATTATTAAATAAATGATAACCAGTTAACTTCATTACATAAAATAAGTAAGGTCCTTAACAAAACTGAATATTTCATTTTTACTTGGAAAAAGGCATGACAGACCATGCAAAAAGATGCCAGAGCTAGATAATGCAAGCTAAGCAAGTCAGGCGTTCTGACCAGAAGTGACACAAAATAACTATTTCATTCCAACATATAGGGAAAGTGCTCAATATATCTGTAAACTACAACAGTGTATCTCTCATGCATCTCCAAGTCTGCTCACAAATGTAGTTGCTACTAAGTCACAGAGGAAGCCACACTCAGAGAAATGTAACTCGACTGTTTCCCCAGAACTAAATGACAGCATGTCTAATTATAGTTTATTAAAACTTATGGCTGCTAAGTTATGTCAATTAGTAAATTTTACTGACTTTTTATGTATGCAGTGTCTATGAGTAAAGCTTCCCCTTTTTCTGTTTATAACATGTACATTCTTTGAATGTTTTGATACTTGGTGTTATTGTCATACAGCACGTTTTGACATTAATTGATAAGATTCTCATTCACACCAATTTTTATTTATTTTCATTCATCTTTTATTCATTGTTTCGAGTATTCATTTGAAGTGACTGTTTTGCATATGCATAAGCTGTTTACAGGAAGTGAATGCTATGATTAGATCATGTGATCTAAGCTTTCTTTCTTGATTTACCAGGATGTTCTGGTTAGTAGTTTTTCTGAGGAAATTTCATGTTAACTGTGGGAAAAGTTCAAATAAACTTGCACTATCTCCTGAAGCATTCATAACATGGTTTGTTTGGTTTATGTGTCTCTTCAGAAAAAAATATATTTTAAAACTAAAAGAAAAATATGACAATCATTTGGAAACCAATAAATCATCCAGCTCTGCAATCAATTGATCTTGAAAGTGAACTGAGTATTCTTAGTCCACACAAGAAAAATCTGTTTAAAATTATATGAAATACAGGATACTAGAAGTACAATTCAAATATTTCAGTAAATGGTATAGCAAGAAACAGTTGTACATTTTATAAGACCATGAATTATACGAATTGAAGCAAACAGTCCAATGTATTTACTATTAAGGAATGCCAAGGACTTATTATAATAGTTTAAAACTGTAGCAAAAATCAAACATGATTGTAGCTCTAAACTATTATTTTTTCACATAATTTTCAAAGAGTACATTACCTGACCAGTCTAGCTGCATCACCCCCCCCCCCAAAAAAAAATATGCATACATACATAAAAAAATCCAGAGTCTGCTGGAGTTATTTATTTACTTTATTTATTTATTTTACATTTATTTACCGGGAAAGTCTGAATGGCTATATGTCCATTTTCAGCGGAGGCCCGGGGAGAAGAGCTCCAGAAAGCAGAGTACAAATATATTAGGAACAATAGAAACATTTAGAGATAAGTATAATATGGAGTTTTCAGTAGGGTTACAAACTTAGATAAAACATAGTGAACAACATCAAAATCATGTGGCTTCAGTTTCAGACAATAATGCACGCAGTTATAGGCTAAGTCCCATCAATAATTCATACACTTATTAGAGTATATGATTGAAATGCTTAGGGAGAGTTTGCAGGAACAGCGGGTGGTGATTAGTCGGGGTTTAAACAGGGACATTGCAAATGCTGTTGGAAGTGTAGTTTGAGGCTTTTTTTGAACTGGGTTAAGGAGGATTGGTGAGTAAGTTTGGCAGGTAGTATATTTCAAGTTTTGCCTACTGAGTTAGCGAATAGAAAGTCCCCAGCCACATTTACGCTCTTAGTTGTTTTTACCAGCAGTTTGTCAGCTTTGCTGTATGGTTTGATAATCTTATTTAATGCTGGTGTTTTTTCGGGTCAATATAGTATTTTGTGGTTTATTACAAATTGGTTGTTTTGGAGAAGATTGGGCCACTCCAGCCATCCCAGTTGAGTTAGGTTGATACAATGGTGGGTTCTAGAGGTAGCACCTGTAGCAAATCTAGCAATATGGTTGTAACAACTAGCAAGTTTGGTAAGGGTGGCTTGGTTCAGGTTAGTGAAGAGGGTGGAGGCATAGAGGAGGATAGAAAATAGGTGGGACCGAGTGATAGTGGTTCTTGAAAAAGGAGTGTGGAAGGGTTTGATCCTAGGGAGCCCAGTTTTTTGTTGATAGATTTGATGGTTTGATTGACATGGATATTTTAATTTAGGGCATTATCAACTGTGATGCCCAGGAGTTTTGTGTGAGTATCTGGGGATATAATAGTGCCATTGTTGGAACTTACAGTAAAGAATGGTGAGGAGGATTTCCAGGTGGGGGAAAAGATGAGCAGTTTAGTTTTGTTGGGGTTTAGTAGAAGCTGACGGTTTGCAAACCATTTTTCTACATCATTGAAAGTATTCTGGGTTAGGATCATAAGCTCAGTTGAGGAGGAGGCGGTACATATTTTTAAAGTACAGTCATCTGCATATTGGATGCAGGTGGCCTTGGGAGTGATGGTGGGTAGGTCATTGATAAAGACTGAGAAGAGTAGTGGTCTTGGTATAGAGCCTTGGAGGACTCCTAGAGTAATAGGCAGATGTGTGGATAGGGTATTCTGCCATAAAACTGCTTGTTGTCTACCAGACAGGTAAGATTGGAACCAATTAATAGAGCTATTATTTAGTGACAGTTCCTTCAGGGTATGGAGAAGCAGTTGGTGATTGACCATATGCTGAGAGTTGGGCAGTAGTTTATTTTGGGTGAGATAGTGCATTAATTGGTTGTGGATGCACGTTTCCATAATTTTGGCCAATGGTAATAGTATGGCTATTGGTTGGAAGTTTGAGAGGTCTAAAGAATTCCCTCCTTTATGAAGGGGAATTACATGGGAAACCTTCAGAGAGAGGGGATAGTGGCTTTAGTCAAGGTGTGGTTTATTGTGATCGTGACAGGGTATGCAATGGCATCTTCCCCTTTTTGTAAATATTCTGGTGGGAGGAGATCAGCTGCCAGGGTAATGGGATTTAGTTTGTAAATTAGAGATCAAATGGTGGATGTAGATACAGGTTGAAAGGTGAAATGGAGTGGGGTAGTGGTTGTGGAGGAGGTTTGAAAGGAGCTAGTTGGGGGTAGTTGGCTAGCTAGTGATTGGATGATTTTGGTAAAAAAAATGTTAATGATGTTAGCAGTTTCCTCTGGAGTTTTTAGGTCATAAGTTGAGGGGGTGGGGATGGAGGTTTGGCCAGGGTGGAGCAGTTTGTTTATCCCTGCCCAATTTAGACAGTCAATATTATAGCTCTGCAAAACTATTTACATTTGTGAGAAGTGAGGTGGAATACTTTTCCTGTGTCTTTAGACAGTATCCATGAAAAAAACACATGAAACACATTACAGTGGGCATTATGTCTAGGAGAAACAATTTAAATACATGACTGTGGTCATTAGTTTTTTCTTTCCTCACAATTAACAATCATACATCGACATATACACAGTTAGCTATCTTTTGGGTGTTCAGATAAGGAGAAATGTTGTGCATATACATTTGAGAGCAACATGTTGAAATACATTATTGTAGCCATGTTTTTCCTTTTTGTCTCATTATAACATCAATGGGATGCATAGATTTGTTTGGGGGGGTAAGTGAGAAAAGGCATGTTATGTATATGTATGACAGCAACAACTTGAAATACATGACTGTGACAACTTATTTGTTTCTAATTCATCCCAATCAATGCTAGGGCTGTACAAGTGAAAATACCACAGTTAGATCAAAATGTTAAGAATATGTACCTCAGAGCATCTAGAACCTATGGCTTGTAAAGAAGCAGCAGCTATCAGACCACAGGCTTAGTTCAGTTATTTCCTCAAATGTTATTACAGTATAATTTTGGCCAGTCAGGATGTTTTAAAAGGATAGAGAAAAATAAGGAAGAGGAAGACAAAGTGTAAAGAAAAAAGAAGGAAGTAATCTGGATATTGTGAAGAGGTCAGGAGAGTGAAAAGAAAGGGGTGCACAGTGGATGGTGTGAGGAAGCAATGGGTAGCAGGAAGGCATCATGGAGTGGTTTGTATAGATCTCCATTTTGCTAAAATTTGCATTGACCAAATTGCCACTTAAAATATTAAGTTGTCATTAGGAACACTTGCTGAATCTAGTAACAAAATTAAAACTACACGCACACACACACACGCACACACACACATGGTTTATTATCAAAATCTCAAAATTTCAAACAAAAAACGTTTGTACCATGTGGCAAGACCAGACAGGAGGAGAAGGTTACCACACACACTATAGACCCAGTCTCACATAGTACCATCACAACCTCAAATCATACACATAAACACACAAAGACATACTCGGAGGCTCTGATCAAAAATCTACCAAAACAGCAGAGGCCACCAAAGCAGACACCCAAACAACTACCACCTCAGAACACAACACCTGCAACACATAGATCTCACAGTCAGAGTGTCAAACAGTCATAGCCCTTAAGGCCAAACACAATGCCAGACACACTAGTCATTGGTGACTCCATAGTCAGACACACTGACGCCCGCCACCAGACTGAGTAAGGAGAAGGTCACAGTAAGCTGCCTGTAGCACTCAGGTCTCTCAACAGCAGGTACAAGTACGACTCAGTCATTGTCCACGCTGGTGTAAACGACCTGAGACATACCTCCTTGGACTACATGAAAAGAGACATTGAGGAGCTCTCTGATTATGTAGCCCAGGCAGGTATGACCCTGACCTTGAGCAGTATCCTACCTTCACCAAGAATGATGCCACAATACAGAGATAAGATGATCAGCTTTAACAATTGGCTTAAACTCTGGTGTCATTCACAGGGGATCCAATGTCTGTCTGCCTGGGATGACATGCTGGACAAGCGGACAGCTTGCACCTGTCACCCTGGGATTCCGGATATTGGCAAAGGCTCCCCATAGTGCCTTTTTAGGCAAGGCTCAAATTCTAAACCTACCACCCTAGAACACAATAAAGGAAAAAACTAAGGGTAATGCTGCTCAATGCCAGAAGTCTCAATCTCAAAATGCATGCACTCGAGACCCTTCTCAGTATGGAGAACATCGATGTCTGTGCTGTGACAGAAACCTGGTTCAAGGCTCCTGAGAGCACCCCAGCACTATCAGGTTTTACCTCATATCATGCTCCAGCCCCAAAATCCGGACAATACCAAGAAAGGAGGGTATCCATATTCATCAAGGACACCCACACCTCAAGATTGGTGGCAATGCACGATGCATCGGAGACCATCCAGGTGCAATTAACCATAGGCAAGACTGCTCTGCAATTTGTAGCATGTTACAGGCCACCCTCGCAAACTCAGGAACCTCACATGGCTTTCCTGAAAACACTGGAGGATAAATGTATCTCCAAACACCATCATACTAGGTGACTTCCTAATATAGACTGGGAACACTACTCAAGCCCAAACACCCTAGCCCAAAAGTTCCTGGAATTCATAAACTCAAATGCCATGGAACAACTAGTCACCATCCCCACAAGAGGAGAAAACATACTTGATCTCATCATCATGAACATGGGAGCACAATGTTCAACACCGGAGTATACCCCTCACTGGTGAGATCAGATCACAAAGTAATCTCGCTGGAGGTCCTCATCCCACCCCACCTGAAATAAAAAGACCACAGTAAAGAACTTCTCAAAAGCCGACTTCACACTTCTAAAGACTAGTGTGGTCTCCTTTAAGGCCCCGAGGCGGTAAACAGTACTCAAGCCGCTGAATCACTTACAAATGCCTTCTACCAGCACCTGCAGGACTGCATGGATAAGGCAATCCCAAGCAAAACAAAGACTCTTTGTACCAAAGGCAAGCATCCAGTCTGGTGGACCCCAGCCATAAACAAACTCTACAACAAAAGGAGGAAGCTACTACAAGATAGAGCAAAATCCTTAAAAGGTAAGACACCTTTGATCACTATAAGTAAAAAACTAAGAGCCCTCATAAAATCATCCAAAGCAAATTTTGAGAGAAAAATAGCTAAGGACTCAAAAGACAATCATAAGGCCTTCTTTAACTATGTTAGAAACCTGGGAGGAAACTCCCAGATATGCTCAGAATTAGTTCAAAATGATGTGAAGATTACTGATCCTACAGACATTGCCAACATACTGGCTGACAGGTTCAGTGCAAACTTCTCCCCCCCCCACCCCCAAAAGGAGAGATATCTATGTCAAACGCTTGTAGCCCCCAAACATCTCTAACGCCCAGGTGAGAACTGCTCTCTCCAAGGTAAAAAACACAGCATCCATGGGACCTGATGGTGTCCCCAGCTGTGTGCTCCACGAACTCAATGAGGAATTAAACCCGCAGTTAGGACAGCTGTTTAATCTTAGTCTCACCTCTGGATACGTACCCAGGGAGTGCGCGCGGCGACTGTGGTCCCACTTCACAAAGGCGGTGCCTCCACCGACCCTGGAAATTACCGGCCCATTAGCTTGACAAGCCTTATCTGCAAAGCCATGGAGAGGATCATAATGGATCTCATAAATAAAGACATAGGGAATTTGCAGACTTTGGATCCAACTCAGTTTGGCTTTGTCAAAGGCAGATCATGCCTTTTAAACTTGGTTGACTTTTTCGAAACAGTCACCAAGGCCATTGATAAGGGAAAGGCAGTCCATACAGCCTACCTCGACCTGGCGAAGGCCTTCGATACAATACCCCACTGTATCATTGAAAAACTCATCAGCTTAAATGTTAACCCATACATCACAAGATGGGTTGCAAACTGGCTGAGTGACAGAACCCACAGGGTCAGAGTTGCTGGCGCCATGTCAGACTCAAAGCCTGTCACAAGTGGTGTCCCACAGGGCTCAGTCCTGGGCCCACTCTTGTTTGGCATCTACTTTTCTGAAGTACAAGCAAACACAGGAGGGTTATGGCTGACAAAGTTTGGAGATGACTGCAAACTGGGTGAAACACATCTGACACAGATATCCTTCAGAAGGGTCTCACAGAAACGGATAACTGGTGCCAGAGCCATGGCCTAAAGTTAAATGCCAAGAAATGCATAGTCATACCCTTCGAAAAACAAGGTTACTAGCTACCATATAGGTGGCAATCCACAGAGCACAGAAGAAGTTATCAGGGACCTGGGGACCCAGGTTGACAGTAGCCTGTCATTCGACACCCATATTGCTAAAGTAGTTAGGAAGACCTTCTACATTGCCCACCTTATCATGAAGGGATTCACATCTAGATCAAGGGAGGTCATAGTCTCCCTGTACTCATCACTCATCAGACCAATGATTGAGTACAATGCCCCATTCGGAATGTATTTGACCCGACACTTGCAGCAGCTGGAGAGGCCACAGAAGTTCCTCACCAAGAGAATAAAGGGTCTCAAAAATCTGACTTATGCTGCCCGACTGAAAGAACTCCAGCTCTATTCAGTTCAGAGGTGACCTGTGCCTGACATACAAGGCCATGTCAAACCCAGATTTGATGAACATGCTTCACCTCAAAAAATCTAGATCCATCAGAGCCACAAGGGCGGGAGACTTAAACCTCGACATGGCTATTAATAGGACGTGCTGGAGGGATAGATTCATCACCCAAAGACTCCCTATGCTGTGGAACAAAATCCCGGTATATGTGAGGCAGAGCACCTCACTGGCCTTGTTCAAGAGGAATCTTGACCAATGGATGGGAGATCACAGATATACCCCAGGGATTACCTCAGTGGCACTGCTCGACAGAGGCACAGCAAAATAATGGGCATAGTTCCCCAAACTAAAGGGGTTTGTAAATGCCCTCGGGCAGATAGCCTAGTATGAACCTATGAACCTATGGAACGGCAATGTCGAATCTCTGCATGCTAAGTAGGTGAAAATGTGGAATCTGCTGAAAAAATTCATCATATTCAACATTCTCCACAAATATTGAACGTGATGTCCATATAGGAGCTCAGGTAAGTATAACTCCTACAGTTCACAACACATTTTTGCATGGGGGGGCATGCCCCCCTGCACCCTTTTGTGGGGGGCTGTGCCCCCCAACACCCCCTGTTGACTATATATTCCAACTCTGAGATCACAATGCAGAGAGGAAAGTGATAAATACCCCAATCCACGCTATACTACAGTCTCTATTCATTACATTGAGTTCATATCAGAGAATGCACAGTGGCATTCACTGATATGAACTATCAATCTTTAATGGTCAGCAACTCAGGAATCAGCCATCTGCTATTCAATATTCCCATATACAGAGAATCTGCATTTAAGATTTTGATAGTAAACCCATATATATGCATGTGTATATGCATAAATATATATATATATATATACATATATATATATATATATATATATATATATATATATATATATATATATATATTTGTATATGTGTGTGTGAGCATATATGTGTGTCTGTGTGTGAACATACATGTGTGCTTGTGTGTGTGTGTGTGTGTGTGTGTGTGTGTGTGTGTGTGTGTGTGTGTGTGTGTGTGTGTGTTTGTGAGCATATGTGTGCATGCTTGTAATATAGTCGTATGGTTCCACTGGGAGAATGTTTAACAAATGTGAAAGTAGGGATGGGGTCATTATAGAGGGAAACATATTTAAGCAGAGAAATAGGGTCCCTTTAATCCACATTACTTGTGATTCATTTAATAAAAGTCAGCTGCACAGGTGCCTTTTTAAAGACAGGGTAAAACTGGTATAACAGATAAAGTCACTAAACTTAGATTCAAGATAAGTCTAGAACAGTGTTAGAAAATGAGAGACAAACTAAAGATGCGTATTTGACAGTGAGATGGAAGTAAAAGTTGAGGACTTGTGATTGTCAGTAGAAGTCCTGGTAATGGAGATTTGGAGTTATCTGACCAGGGCATTATTTGGTTGAAGGACTCAGCACTGTTTGAATCCCAAGTAAATTGCTCATTTTCCATTTTGTATGCTGCTACGTTTTGGTTTCATTATTGACAAAGTTAGCTTGTTTTGTAGTATATTACATAATAGATACTACTTTATGAGAGACCGGATGTGTTTGCTACGTGAAAGTTCCACATGTAAATGTATGTTGTTTAAATGAGCAATGATTTCAACACAGGTGCTCAAAAAGAAGAAACTGTAAGCAATATCTATCACACACTACTAGGCAATCCTTATGTACTGCACTTTCACTTTAAAAGCAAGTGAATACACAAACGCTCCATACCATAACCACAGATCACTCATACACATGCACACTCACACACACAGTTTAACATCACAGATACACAGACAATAACACACCACAGTACAAACACTAACAAATACACAAATACATTTACCAACTTTTATACAGAGGGGAGAACCTTACAACCTCCACATGAAGGGCTACACCACCCTCACACTCCCACAACTTTATATATAACAACTCTGAGATGACACAATGGTGGAGAAAGGTATACTCCCAATTTCCACTGTACTGTGATCCAGGCATACAAAAAGGCCATCCAAGAAAGAGCACAAATAACCACAATGAACTTTGCTAATGGAGCATTCCGTGATTCGAGCCAGTATGTTTAACAAGTTTATTTTAACAAAAGGTTAAGCACTTTCATCCCCTAACATTAGGACTTCATCAGAACTAAAAGAATCACTTCCTCACCAGCACTTTATATTATACCAATCTATTAAGCCATTATTGAAAGACTAATCAATATCAAGACATTTACATAATTAATTAAATCAAACCACCATTACTCACACCAGTATTAACAACATGATGAAATAACATATGTTAACATTGTACATAAAACTTTTCTAGTTTAAAACCAATCTGAAATAAAACACATAAAAAAACTGAAATTTGTGTTTAAAAAATATAATATATAAAAATGTAGATTAAATAGTAATGAAATAAATTATAACTTCACTGCCCTCAGCTTCAACAAACTAAGGAAACAGCATCATTTAACTATGGCTTCTCACTTGCATCTAATCTCACCTGCAATAATAATTCCCTGTATTCCAGTCTGTGTTCCCAGTGTCCTACTCTTGAGTGTTTTATTACTTGTTCTAATACATAAAAATAATATGTTTGTTTCCTCCATAGTTAGTACGAAGACTATATAGGGCATTTGTCTCCTTCTTGCTATTTACATCATAATAATGCTCATAAATCCATCTCTTAAGGGGATGCTTAGTCATTCTTATGTAAAAAGAATAACAGAAATCACAAAATGCTAGGTAAACTTCCCCTGCAATTTTACAATTAAATCCCTGTTGAAAGTGAAAAATATATTTTGTGCTCGGTAAGTCAACAACCTCCGCTTCATATGAGAAATGATATTGCCTACATGCTCCACATTTCTTAGTACCTTTCCTTCCATGATAACATCCCTCAGCTTGCTCAAATATGGTTTTCAGAGTAATGCTATAAAAAATTATTAAGAACATCTGGAAAGTGTTAGAGACTGACTCTGAGGTACAAGAAGAAAGTGAGCAATAAACCTTTATTTGGATTCAAAAGGCATTACAATTTAAAAGAAAAGATTGAAAAAGATGGATGGATTCAAGTTGATGGACACTATCCAGAGTGCCTTTATCATTCATATATAACATTCTGAAGACTTCTCATTAGAACACTGTTTAGAATCAGAGGTCAGCAACATGACTCTTAAAAGGTAGTTGCCATTATTTACTCCTAGAGGCAGCTGCTCCTTAATAGTGGTCATGGAGAGTTGACTGTCTCTAATTTGCCTTCCTGCCTGCTTCTTGAGAATCTGTTTCCCCTTTCAGGTCATATAACTTACTAAAGGCAATCCAAGCTAACAGGGCAGACAAAAACACCACAAAAAGTAGTCACTGCCTGAGCAGTCACTATTCTTCATGTGCACAAAGAACAATAGTTCCAGTACTCTCAGACAGGATGTAAACCCAGCTCATTCCTTCCGTATTCAAGTCCATATGGTATGGTTCTTAATGAACTGTAAAAGAATAGGGATGTAGGGTCTCAGTCCAGCCAGTGATTAACACAAATTTCCTTTCCAATAAATAGTGCATTAGAGTGGAAAATGCCTTTTTATGGCTAGGTATTTTTTATATGTTTTTAAACAGCATCTTTCATATGTGCTGAATTTTCTGTTTATGTGACAGATGGGATGCTCATACTCATCTATAGCCTGAAATAAAACTGTGTCTACGGCTACTGCATACTCCAGAGGCATCTGTATGCATTGCAATTGATTGGAAAAGTCTGGAGTAAGTTGCTAGTACTGATTTAGAATATTGTATGTGTTTTATCTTCTGAAAGGTGTGTTCCTCTTCTATTGTCCACTTAACCATCAAGGAACTCTTACCCTTGGACAAGTCTATCAGAAGACAAGTCATGGAAGAAAATTAAGACTACTTTTATGGTAATTAGTAGATAAACCTAAAGAAAAGTTTTAACCTGTTCCATAATGGCTAGCATGAGCCTGTTTTGTACTGCTTCAGTTTTCTTAGCGTGTGGAGTCAACATCCCTCTGCCTGTTACATATACTGAAGAGTGGGCATATGTCATGCTGCACTGATTATATGGTATGGAATCTAAAAATTGTAGCTGTAACCCTCTGGAATGTTGCAAGTGTCCACGTTGACCAAAAGGCAGGACTCTTTAATGGAAGATTCCATCTGTTGTGGAAAATGCTGCCGTTCCTAAGCTTTTGTGCTAGTGGAATTTGCTATTATTCTTTGATAGATTCAAAGTAGACAGAAACAAAGCCTTGCTCAATTATTAGATCAGTTCGTCCACTCAGACCATAGAATATGGATCAGTTTTAATACACTATTTAATTTACTGAAGTTTATGCAAATTTTATAGGCCCATCAGGCTTGGGGACCAGTACATTGTAGCTAATTTACTCGCTTTAGGATTTATTTATGATACCAGGTTTGAGCATTTTTATACATCTTCATTACCATCTTGGTAACTGACTGATTGTCTCTGATTTTATTGTGATTTTTTCCTGATTCTGCTATCTGGAGCCTGAGAGGGTTAGTTTAAAGTCACAAACAACAGTAGACCAGCTTAGTTTAAAGCAACTCAGAAAAACACAACAAAGCACAAAAGATCACACAAGCAATCCAAAGCAAACTTGGGCCCCAGCAATAAGACTCAAAAAGTCAGTTTACTTTCCTGTCTCCGGGGTGAAACTATCTTCTTATGTCCAACTGAAAGATTCGCATTGCAGAGAAAAAGTGTTAAAATCAACTCAAGTATGCTTAAAAATACCATAACAAGACTTACCCCAGTTGTTATGAACCTGGTTTTGCGGTCAATATGATGACTCAAGGTCATGTTAAGGGTAGTAATAGGCTTCACATCCTGTTAAAAGGAAGTGACATAACTGCACATTTCAGGAGAGGCTTCATTCACACTTGATGAAACAAAGGCACAGCTTAGTATTTTTCCATGTTACACATGGAGAAGCAAACAGGGTAAGGATCCTTAATTTCACAGAATATACAAATGCTTTCACACCTAATAGTAAGTGGAGACTTGTGATATCTCTGACCCACTGTTTTCTAACATCCATTCAGTTTACTATTACAGGGTCTGGTCACATGTAATACAGCATTCTGCTATACTTCCTGTGTCATGCATATTATACCAAGTCATTCCAGGACACTGTGGCACATTAGTGCAGTGGATAGCATTGTCATCTCACAGCAAGAGGTTCCCTGGTTTGATTCTCAGCTGGGATGCCTTCTGTTCAGAGTCTGCATGTCCTTCCTGTGTTTGTGCAGGGTGCTCTGCTTTCCTCCATTCCAAAGACATGCTGTACGTGAATTGGACACTAAAAATTGGCCATACGATTGAGTGGGCATGCTAGTGTGTGGTATGAATGAACTACCATGGCAGATATAGCAACCAGGTGGTGTAAACCTTGGCTCTAGATGATTGCTATTGCTGAAGTGATACCCTGAACCCCATGTGTATAAATGGGAAAAGGGGGTTATGGATGGATGGATTTCTTCCCAGTAACATGCTTTACATTTTTTTCCAATATAGTCACCGTAAGTTCATGGCAGTGCTCTTAGTCAGGTCCTCCACACTGCCTGGAAATGCTGTTTAGTTTATTGTCACACATAGCTTCCACTCCAAGACATGGTTTCCTGAGAGTTCTACCCTTCCCCGGCCCATCCTTGCATGTTATGGATTGTGCAAGACTTATAATTATGTACAAACAGCTTACCTAACACCTGTGTGCACAGTATTTATTTATTATATTTACCCTTTGCTGACCAGGTTATTCCCATCAGGCCAGCAGCCTCTTTTCAGGGAAGACACAAGGTGATATTCATACTGACTGTGGAGAAACTTGGCCAGGTCACAGATGAACTTCCCCTATTCTTTTACCAATAAGAGATATGGGATCTTTTACATTTACCTAAGATACCAACATGTCAGGCAGACAGACTCTCTGTTTAACTTCTCCGCTAAAGGATGGCACACTCACATGTTTAAACCTTCCCTAATACTACATAACATAAATCCAGTCACCTGTGATAGGAAAGGAACCAATAGCCTTCTGATCTCAGAGCTTTCTGCTCAGACAAGACACCAAATTGTAATTTTGAAAAATTAGTCTGGTAGTGTGTCATTGTAGGGTCATACGTTCAAAGGTGTGTACTAGACTAATGACCACAAAGACCATTTAAAGCCTAGCTCTGCATCCCAAATCTCTGACAAGTTCTGGTGCCCTTGATAAATGAAGTTTGGAACAGAAGAAAGTTGTCATGGGACATCTTTAAGGGTGGGGGGCTGGGATGTAAGAAAGAAGTAGGTAAGGTGGTAGTAAGTGAGCTTGAAGGGAGTGGGCAAGAAAGGGTTAAACAGGTTGGAGGCTAAGGCAGGAAGTGAGGTAAGGTTTGGGGGTGGGTCCTATAAGCTTTTGAGGTGGGTTTTTGGTTGTTGGGAGTCACATTTGGTGCGATCTTGTTGAAGCAGGAGCATGTCCCAGGCAACCTGAGGGGAGTAAGGTAGGCCTTGGGTGGTTACACAGGCAAGAAGGTAAGCTCAGTTACTGGTTTTACAAGGAAGGAGATAGAGGATGTAAGTGTACAGAAGGTTTTTTTTTTCTCTTCTTCTGATTCAGGGAGAGTGATTGTTTGATGTAGAGAACCTAGGGCTTGTAGGTAATGGAAGGCAGCGAGGCTATAGTACACTGGGGGAGGTTTGGAATGACTCAGTAGCTCAGTCTGTGTAATAGTTAATGTTGGTAATAAGATAGCCCTGTCATTTCTGTAGGTTGGTACTCACCGGTGGTTGTGGTGATGCAATGTGATTTATGTTTTTCCGGTACTCGTTGTTGGACTGTGGGTTGGGGAGGCAGAGCGGCTTTCAGGGGCATTCTGAAGATGATTTGTGTTTGTTGGTGGTTAGGGGGCTGAGGGAAGCTGTGCAGCTGTTCGTCCCATTGACATGTTAGGAGGGATTGAGTGCTCAGGTTTGTATAGCTTTAGGTAAGGCTTGTGTTTTATGTTCATTGGTGGTTAGCAGGTAGAGGGAGTCAGTGTGGCTTTTCATGAGTTGTGTAGCACCTTGGGGGAGCCATTTGCTGTACTACAACTTAATAATGAGGGAGTCATGTGAAGGCATGATTCTGACTCAAATGTAAAATAAAAGTATTTTCTGTGTCAGGTTTCACATCCGGAGTTCTTAGCTGTGGGAGTTTCAAGTCTTTTTTTCCATTTTTAGGGTTGTTTCCCCAGTTTTCATTGGTGATAATGGTGTTTTTGCCAGCTTTTCACAGGCTGTTAATGGCTGGCTGCCATGTACAGTGCACCAGTGGCCATACTATAGCCAAAACAAAATAAAATGAATTATAAATAATAAAATAAAATGAAGTGGGTTTCTGGTTGGTCAGTGAGCGGTGGTGGTTGTGGCAAGTTGCAGTGTTGCTTCATCCCTGGTGGTGGTCATGTTGTGGGCAGCATGGCAGCAGTTAGTAGGCTTCCTGCTGGCCGAGAGGGATTGCTCACATGCATGGTAATGCTGGTGGCATTCAGATAGAGAGAAAAAAAAGATAATTTACAGCGGAAGTCTAATTCAAGACTAGGGTTATTTGGGCTTCTCCTTTCAGCTTGGTGGGAGCTGCTTATCTGGTAAGGGTGGTTGCTGTGACTGGAGTGCCAGGGTCCTGGGACTTGTCAGGTTTAAAAAAAAAAAAAGCATACTAGTATAATTATGTCATCCTAGCAGTTTTCCAAGCTTTTTTGTGCAATAGGTACACCTGCCCCTGTTTGTTGGTCCCCTGTTATTGTAGGTTTTGTACATATTTCTTGTGTTAAGAGGTGGAGAAGTATGTCTGTTAGTTAACCTATGTGGAGAAGTATGTCTATTAGGTAACCTATTTTTTTCCCTTTGTGCTTACAATTGTCTACTTGTTTTTCAGGTAGTGAAGTGGAGACCTTGGCAGAGGCATGTGCGATGAGGCAGAAATGGATGAGTATCGTGGCACAAGCAGAGGATTTGTTTTGGGAGATACAGATGAGTTTGCGACAACTTCCACACAGGGCCCAAAGACTAAAAAGAGGCGGCAGATGGGGACCAGTGCAAGAGCATCCAGAGCCAAGAGATCAGGACAGACGATGACTGTTGAAGAGTGGATAATGGAGGTTGAGACACCAGTGGCAACACCTTCAGCCTCAACAGGTAATGATTTATTAGGCTCTGCTGGGGTAGAAATGGAAGAACAAGTAGTGGGGAGTGATTGTTTGGGGTTGGGTGGGGGTATGCAAGGCAGAGTTAACTGAGGGCCCAGGGTCTTGCAGGATGTAGGTGTAGGCACTGCCGTTAGTGTGGGTTTATAGGCATTAGCAGGTTGTGATTTCAGTTTTGATAGTACCCTATTGATGTTGGAAGAGGATGGGGACCCTTGTTTAGATGAGGTAGGGTCAGACTTTGGGATGCGGCTGGGGGATTGGTTGATGACACAGGCCTTAGGGCAGGAGGGTGCGTCAATCCTTTTAACTCCTCATGTATTGCTTGAGTTGATGGAGAAGATTTGGAAAGGGGAGTCTGTAGATATTTTTGAATTAATTGATGCTGATGGGGTACAGCATTTGATGGAAGCTGAGATGGTGAACAGGAAGGAGCTTTTGGCAGCATCGGAAGAATTAGGTTACAGGCATGTGGGTAGATTTCGGCAAAGGACATGAGAAAATTTGGTTTTGGGCTTCATATATTATATGGCAGTGTGGTTAGTGAGGGACAGTGCCTTGGCTCTTCCATTCCTAGCATATTTTTTGACTATATGGGAGGCACAAAGGTTATGACTGGCTAATGTGTGGCTTTGGTATGATTAGAAGTTCCATAAAAGGAAGGCTGTTGACAAATCCATACATTGGGAAGTTAGACATCCTGATAGTTGGTTGACTGCCATGATGGAAAGCTTTGGGATGCGTAATAGAGTGTGTAAGCCAGCAGAATGGAGCATCGGGGTTTGTTGGGCTTTTAATGTGGGGAGATGTTCATAGGCAGGAAGCAGATTCTCCCTTGCTTCTTCTAAGTGTATGGGTGCACATTCAGCAACACAATGTGATAGAGGTGATAGTCAGTTTGGGGGCCAGGAGTCTTTCTTTCCAGGTCGGAGAGGATGGAGTGGTCCTCCCAACAGACTACAAGAGGCACGTGGCAGGGTCAATTTCCGTGGCCAAAGGGGATGTCATTTAGAGGAACTAGGGGGTGTCCAGGTGACCCATTCACCTATTAAGGTACATGTATTGAGGGAGTTGTTGGCACAGTATCTGCTGGCAGCAGTGGCTGGGGAATTGTTTGAGGGTTTTTCAAGGAGATTTTCGATTAAGTCTACTTTGGTGGGTGATGGTAAGGTGGGTAAAAATTTGAAATCCGTACAGGGGAGGGAGGATGTCCTGAGAGCATTGATTGAGAAGGAATGCCAGGTGGGTAGATTGTTGGGCCTGTTTCATTGTCCACAATTTACCCAATTTAAAGTGTCACCTTTGGGTTTGGTGCCCAAGAAGAGGCTGGGTGCATTTTGTTTAATGCATCATTTATCTTATCCTGAAGGCAATTCCATTAATGATTTCATCCCAGGGGAGGAGGTTAGAGTGACGTATGCATCTCTGGATGATGTGGTCTGCATCATTAGAAGTTTTGAGGATCCCTGGCTGGTTAAGGTAGATATTGATTTGGCCTTTCATCTGCTGCCAGGGCAGGAGGAGGATTGGTCATTACTGGGCATGGCAGTGTGAGATAGTTTCTATTTTGACACAGCTATGCCAATGGCTTGTTCTACCTTTGAAAAGTTTAGCACAGCTTTGCATTGGATATGGCAACAGAGGGTGGATGGGCAGAGAGCAGTACATTATTTAGATGGCTTTTTGCTAGTGGGTGAGGGGAGAGAGGGGGCACAGGTGACAATGTGTGAGTTTCTGGAGATGTGCAAGGTTTTGGGTGTGCCATTGGCTAAACATAAATTGGAGGGTCCAGTGAAGGTGTTAGATTTCTTGGGTTTGAATGTGGATGCAGGCCAAGGTTTATTTCTTTTTCTGTGGGAAAAGGTGGTTCATCTACAGGACAAAATCATGTGGATGCAGTCCAAGATCAAGGACTGGGTGAGAGAGGAGATGGAGTTGTTGGGTTTGATGAATTTTACTTGCAGGGAGTGCATCCTGGTCTTACTTTTGTAGGTCGGTGGCATTTCTATTGAAAGGAGGGAAGAGTAAACACTGTAGGGTACGGGTTAGTAAGTTAGCTAGTGAGGACATAGCTATATGGTCACAGTTTTTACATCAGTTTAGTGGGATCACATTTTGGCAGACATAGTGGGTAGGTCAAGGGGATTTACAGTTGTTTACAGATGCAGCTGGGGGTCTGGGTATGGGAGCATTTTTTGCAGGGCAATGGTTCTTGATACCATGGCCTCCTCATTGGACTGAAGAGTGGAAACGGTATGTTGCCTTTCTGGAGCTTATGCCAATTTGGGCTCCATCAGTGGTATGGCAGGATCGTTTGAGGGGTAGTAGGGTAGTGTTTAATTCAGACAACATTGCAGTGGCAAGAGTGTTGCAGGTCAAGATGGCCAAATCAGCTCAATTGTTATTGGTTTTTCATAAGCTAGTGTTGCAGAGTTTGTTGATTAACTTTTCTTTTACAGGGGTGCATGCGCCTGGGGTAAAGAATGAGATAGCTGACAGCCTGTCTTGTTTTCAGTTTTGCAGGTTTCGGCAGATGGCTCCGACAGCAGCAAAGGATCCCATGGAGGTGCCAGATGAGATCTGGCAGATTGGGCAGTAGTGATCAGCAGGTTGGTGCTGCAGTCATGGGCGGTATCCACAAGGAATGTTTATGGTAGGGCATTGCGTGATTTTGATAGTTTTGTGCGGCAGTTACAGGAAGAGGAGTGTATGTGGTCAGAATGTTTATTGCTGCATTATTTAGCCATGCTGAGGAAACAGGGTAAGGCAGTATGATTGGTGAGGGTGGCTTTGGTGGCAATTGGTGTATTTGCTTGATCGGCCAGATTAGAGGATTGGACTAGGTCATGGACAGTTGGGCAAGTTTTGAAAGGTTGGGGTAGAGGGGAAGGCCCTTCTAGGGATAGGAGATGGCCTGTGACTACAGGGATTTTAAAAATGTTGCTAAAGGGTTTAAGCAGAGTGTGTGGACATTCAGAAGAATATGTGATGCGGGGTACGGCAAGGGTATGGATGTATTGTGGAGCTTTCCGTGTGTCTGAGTTATTGGGTTCATTGGTGTGGGATGACATGCTTATATTGTGAATGGCAGTGCACATTAGGCTGAGATCACTGAAAACTGATCAAGAATGGAAAGGGACACCTATAGTTTTGGGGAAAGCTAGGTCAGTATGGATGTGTCCAGTGGCATGGGGAAAGAGACTGTGCACTGCTAAAGAGGTAGGATACAAGGATTAGTTTTTACATTAGTAGGTGGTAGAGCATTAATGGGTGAGCAATTTAATTTAATTATGAGAACAGGTCTTCTCAGTGTTAGTTTGGAAGGGGACAAAATTTCTACTCATTCTTTAAGGATAGGTAGGGCATTTGATCTAGCGAAGGGAGGCAGTTCAATTGAAGTCATTAAGAGGGTGGAGCGTGGTCTTCTAATGCATTTTTGACTTATATTAAATATGTTTTGGTAAATTTATTTTGTGGTTAATTTTTTTTTTTTTTTTTTTTTTTTTTAGGGGAAATGATTATCATTTTAGGTCATTCATTTTTGTACTGGGCAGCTAGCCAGGCTGTGGTTAGACACAATGGCATGAATCTGGGTTTGCAATGTTTTGTATTGAAGGTTACCTGGCATGGTATTAGAGCATTGATGTGGAGCCGGATACTTCAGGTATTTACCATGTTAGAAAGTCAGTGGCAATTGCCACAAATTTTGGTGATTCATTTAGGGGAAAATGATTTGGGTATGATTCCGAAGAAGCAGTTAGTTTATAATATTTGTGAGGATCAGTTTGTCTGGTTTGGTCTGAGATTATTCCCAGGTTAGTTTGGAGGGAGGCAAAGAATTTTTCTAAAACTGAGAGTGCTCAGAGGTATGTTAATTTTATGTTGGCAAAACAGTTAAAAGGGATGGGGGTGAGTACTAGCAGGAATGTTGATTTTGAGGATAGGGATCCCATGTGGTATGGGGCAGATGAGGTTCACCTTATTGAATTTGGACTTGATTTGTTTCATTTAAATTTGGTGGGTTTTTTTGGAGGGATTAGTTAATGGGGTTATGGTGCGTTTGTATGTACCTTTAAGAAGGGCTTGCACACGTGTATAAATACTGAGCATGTGCAAGCCGTTTTGTAGTAAGCTGTTGAGATATAAGCATGTATATCTGTAAGGTCTGTCTATTAATCAGTTTAATTAAGTCACCATTGCCTTCGATAATTTTCCAATTGTTTCTAATAATTGAACAAATATCATAATTGTTCACTGTCATATCAAGGCAACATGTGACTATAAAACTGGAACCAACTCCACATTTACTATTTTTATTCAAAGATTTGTAAAGAATAGGGGGAAACCAATCATTTGTTTCATGTCTAATTTCATTAGCTGATGTAAATAATAGCTCTTTTTCATAACCTCTCTCTAAAAACATTTGAATAATAAATTATAATTCTGTTTCAAAAACCAAATAATCTGTAATCATCCTAGAGGCTTGAGTGAAATGGCCTCTATGTATTTTTTTCTTAATGAAATACGGATTATCGAAGGCAATAGTGACTTAATTGAAGCGGTTTGTCAAGCTCCAAAATTTATATTTAAAAATAATTATAAGCTTAAAAAAAATTTACAAAATGATTCTACTTTGGCAGCCCTGTCTAAGATTTTGTCCAACAAAAATAAAAGTATGTATAGATGTGTTTTTTGTACCATATATAGGTTTGTATTGAAAGGACCATTTGTTGGAAGGTTTTTATATAGGCATGACTGAAAGAAGCCTACTAAAAAGAGTAAAGGAACATCTTTATTCTATTAAAGTGAAGGACAGTAAAGAGGCATTATATAGATATATTTATGGAAGCAATAATGCACGATAGAGTGGTAATGATAATACCCAGCCTGGAGGGCATAATTGTGCTGATAGAATGAGCTATCAGTTAGATCGTTTTGTATTTGTTTCTTTTTGACTATAAGAAATTTATGTTTACTATTTTAGAACAGGTGCCGAAAGAATTATGAGGGGGCAATTATAGGAATAAATTGGAAAAGATAGCAACTTTATGGCAGTTGAAACTGGGGGTGGACACTTTTCCTGGCTTGAATGACACTATTAATATCAAATGCTTTCTGAGAGATAGAAGGCTGAAAATTTGTGCTTAGTATTAACATATAAAGTTAATGTTTTTATTTTAACGGCTTTAGTATAGTTCATAATGTCAATATTTATTAGTTTTATAATTCTGCGTTTTATTGAGTATTGGATTGTTCAATTAATTAGTATTAATTACTTAATTAGCAGGGTTTGTGTATTTATATATATAGAAGAGTTGTTGCTTGTCTTTTTTGTACTGTTTCTTATGATGTCGAATTAAACGTGTTTTACACTAAGGCTTTGGTTTATTTGTTTATTGCACACTTGGAATTCTCCGTGGTCTGCTCTGTTCCAGCTGAGTGTTTTTTCACAAATTCAACATTATCGACATTACCCAACTTACTTTGACATCTGGTGATAACCTACAAATTGTTTTGCAGGGGGGCAATCCCCACTGCACCCCCATGTGGGGGGCTGCACCTCCTCTCACCCCCTGCTAATTATATATTCTAACTTTGAGATCGCACTACAGTGAGGATAAGGGTAAATTTCCAGATCCCAACTGTAGTGCGATCTCCGGTTTACCTTCATAATGCCGATCTCTCTATGGTCGACCCCGTTTCCGTGAATACCGAAGTGCGAATGTCCTGAATATCGAATTCCACATATTGGAGGTGTGGAATGGCTAGACATGTCGAAATTCTACATTTATTCAACTTTTTTGCGGCTCTGGTTTCACAGAAACGGTTCGACGATGTGGCCGGTCGATCATATGTGATTGACGATATGAAGGTAAACCGCGATCTCCAATCAGAATGTCAACCTCACAACAACGAATATGCACTAGCATTCATTGTTGTGAAGTCGAACATTTTCTGGATTGGCATAACGTGAACTTTAAAACAGCCTTTTGACCATCCCAGTTCATGCAACTGCCATCCAACATTTTGATAGTAAACCATCCCTTTCACCTAAATAACTTTAAAATGTGTCTTGCATTATAGACTATCATAGTACGATTATCTTATTTGTATTTTATGGAAGCAATAATGCACGATAGAGTGGTAATGATAATACCCAGCCTGGAGGGCATAATTGTGCTGATAGAATGAGCTATCAGTTAGATCGTTTTGTATTTGTTTCTTTTTTTACTATATATGTTTTACATTGTTTTTAATGTAAAATAGTTCATCCTTCTAATATTTCAAACTTGTTGTAGCATTTATAACTGCTGTTAGATAAGTACTTTACATCCAAAAAATAAATTATGAAAGTATTTAATAATTCCATACATACAAACCCCCACCTCACCACACACACACACACACACACACACACACACACACACACACACACACACACACACACACACACACACACACACACACACACACACGCACACGCACACGCATACACGCCCACACACATGCACACACACACACACACACACACACACACACACACACACACACACACACACACACACACACACACCCATGTGCCCAGCATTTAAAAACACCATGTTGACTGAATACTTCTCAGCTGTCTTATTATGATCAAATGAATGAAAAAAAATGGTATACAATGCAAGGCATTGCTAACCCCCCAGTGCTTCCTAACATTCTCTTACTTTGCAGAATGTGCCTAATTTTGCCTCATAATTTGTGTCTGTCCCTTATAGACTGCTCAATTTGCTGGTAAATTAATAAAGATTGCATTTGGTCAATAATGGCAAACATTAGTTTCATATTTCTTATTTTTTAGACAATGTGTGCTGATAGACTGCCTGTTGCAGGTGAAAGAAATAAAGAGGTGCTTTGTCTCTGTATCTCCCTATTGCTTACTCTGACACATACAAACAAACGCACGCAGGCACATACATAGTCTCACACAAATACATGTTACTTTATCTTTTACTTTTTTTTTAAGCTTGCTAAACACCAAAGCTGCATTTTCAGAACATAAAAAATGGTGGCCATTTGCTTTTCAGTTCTGTCCAAGGCTTATGGTAGTTTAATATTCTGTCATGAAGTGGCAAACTTGTTTTTTTTACTGTGAGTTTCCTGTACATAAAAGATTGAGAACGTTCCTTCTTCATCAGGGTGATGACGTGCATTATCTAAGTTCTTCTAAGACATTTCCCAGCCTAAAATGAAGGCCAATCCTAAAGATGCCATCAAAGGTAAATTTCAGAAGATCGATAAGGGAGTACAGTTCTCTGAACATAAAGACTGAGAAGTATAATGCTAAAACACGAGACATTTGTGAGGTATAAGAGTTACTAGCCTACTTATTTTACTTAGCATGTGTCCACATAGAAATTATCTATGAGAAAGCTCTCCAGGTATAACACAAATATAGCTACAAAATGAAGAACTATATATCATAAAATTCCATTTCAGAAATTAAATTTATCCACGTAAAAATTTAATTTAAGGCTCTCTAGTTATAGTGGTATATTTTTTTGGAAACCTGGTAGTGTGGTGTGGTTGTATGACCTGATTAAGTCACTTAATATGCAAGGTGAGTTTATTTAATTTATATCAAGCTTGTGTTCTGAGTATACTGTATAAATGAATTTATAATTTTTGTTACTTAATCTTAATGAAATCCTACAGTAAGATATAATTTGAAATGCAGGATATATTAAAATGCTATTTCTTTCACTGTTTTCCACATTTTACAGAACTTAGATTTGTAAATTGCAACTTATTTAATTGAAGCAGTTAGTCTATCTTTCCACTTGACCTCCTACAATGTATCTGATGAATTCTGCTGATCTGATCACACCTATCAAATCTCCTCCAAAACTATCCAGATATGGGTAGAGGGTCTTCCAGATGGTAGATACTTATTGATATCATCTTGTCAAAAGTGGGGTTTTACATTTCTGCCTCTAACAGCACTTCTTCCTCTAGAAGATATCTTCCCTATGACCTTCACAAGGAGCTGTATTAGCACTCAGTGCTGATTATGTGTCACTTCTGTATGACTTATTTCCCAACATGAAGTACACTGCTGTGTCCACAATAATACTGGTTGTTCTTGTTCTTCACTGACACATTGGAGACTTCACAGTCTGTCTCTACCACTATTGCTTGAGGAACATGAGGAGACACTGCCCTTTCATTCCTCTCCCCACAGATAGGTAGCCACGTGATACTTTACATACAAGGTGCTACTCAAACTTGGGACACTGGTGGAAGAGGTGAATCCCCTATTCTAATGCCAGTGTGTCAGTCAATTCAATCAAGTAATTTAAAGTTGCATAGCTGGACAAGTAAAAATTATCATTCAGACAAGCTCCACGTGGGTTTACAGAGTGGTCCTAGCAGCAAGGAACTCGAAAAAGCGACTACCTTCTGGATTTAAGTATCTTTGCTTTTTTTTCACCGGAAATAGCTTCTGTTGCTTACTTTGAACTAGCCTGAACTGTTTTTTTACTGATTACTGCATTTATTTTAAAATCTGCACTTAAAGTTACATTTAGTCGAATTTGATCGAAAGTTTGCTTGTTTGTTTGTTTAATTTAACTGTGGAGGCTGCCCACTAAAGTGTGCTAGCCTGTGTAACTAATTTATCACTGTCTCTGCATTTTCTGTGTGTTTCTACCAAAAACAAAAACAAAAAATAATCCTTGTTTTCCGCCTTCCTCGACTAGTTTAGACCAGTATACAGGCATTGCTGTATTCTGGGCTGTGGTGTAGTTCCTGTGTTGTCCATTACCTTACTTGGATAGAAGGACGTTTCTTTGCTCACCAGTGGGAGTGGGGAGCCTTGAGCAGCCTACCTGTCCTTGGGGGAAGTGACCTCAGCACAAGAAGCTGTAGTAATTGGTTGTTTGGGACCATTCCTAGCTCTTTTGTAGTTCACTGCTTAAAATCCACGTTTGCACGGCTTTGCTTGTGTCGTCGCATAGCGCAGCGCCCGGTTAAACAAGGTTAAGTTTTTCTGGCTCCGCCAAGTCTGCTCTTCAATTTTTCCCTTAGAACTGTTCTACTTGCAATCTAAACAGCCTATACTCTATCTGAAAAGCTCAGCACTTGCTCCTAAAGCATTTTTTACACAGGTAAAGCACTCTTAAACAAAAGAAAGTACTTCATTCACCTAAATTCTGTTGAGTACCCATTTCCCTATAGGTCCTTTCTGACTGAGTTACACAGCAATCTTTTTCACTATTTCTAGCATGTCGAAGGGTCAGTTGCTGGCGTCCTCTCCTGTTCAGCTGGTGAATCTGGGAATCTTGAGGCAATGTTACAATTACCTCATGTACACAGACAACCATCTCTTCCTCCCAACAAATACAAATATATGCGAGAGATGCAACTATATAGCCAAACTGGAGGCTGAGCTCTCTCAATTCAGTACTGGCAAGACCAGTCAGGAGGAGAAGGTAACCACGCACACCACAAACCCAGTCTCACATAGAACTATCACAACTGCAAACCAAACACATAAACACACAAAAACATACACGGAGGCGCTGATTAAAAATCTACCAAAACAACAGAGCCCTCCAAAACAGACACCCAAGCAACCACCACCTCAAGACATAGCACATGCAACACATAGTTCACAAAGTCAGTGTGCTAAACAGTCACAGCCCTTAAGGCCAAACAGCATGCCAGACACACTTGTAATAGGTGACTCCATAGTCAGACACACTGACGTCCCGCTCACCAGACTGAACAAGGAAAACGTCACAGTAAGCTGCCTGTCGGGAGCTAGAATCCGCCACATAACACAAGCACTCAGGTCACTCCACAGCAAGTACAAATATGACTCAGTCATTGTACACGCCGGTGTGAATGACCTGAGACGTACCTCCCTGACTACATGAAAAGAGACATAGAGGAGCTCTCTGATTATGTAGCCCAGGCCGGTATGACCCTGACCCTGAGCAGCATCTTACCCTCACCAAGAATGATGCCACAGTACAAAGACAAAATGATCAGTTTTAACAATTGGCTTAATTACTGGTGTCATTCTAAGGGGATCCAATGTCTGTTTGCTTGGGATGACATGCTTGACAAGCCACGCTGCTTCGCAAAGGATGGCTTGCACCTGTCACCCCTGGGCTTCCGGATATTGGCCAAGGCTCTTGCCACCCCCATAGTGCCTTTTTAGGCAAGGCTCAAATGACAAACCTACCTCCCTAGAAAACACAAGTGGAAAAAAACTAAGGGTAATGCTGCTCAATGCCAGAAGTCTAAACCTCAAGATGCATGACCTCGAAGCCCTCCTCAGTATGGAGAACATCGATGTCTGTGCAGTGACTGAAACCTGGTTCAAGGCTCCTGAGAGCACCCCAGCACTATCAGGTTTTACCTCATATCATGCTTTCCGGCCCCAAAACTTGGACCGAACCACAAAAGGAGGGGGGTATCCATTTTCATCAAAGATACCCACACCTCCAGGTTAGTGGCAACGCACAAAGCATCGGAGACTATCCAGGTGCAACTAACCATAGGCAAAACTGCCTTACAGTTTGTAGCATGCTACAGACCACCCTCTCAAACTCAGGAACCCCACACAGCATTCCTGAAGACACTGGAGAGTATGAATGTCTCTCCAAATACCATAATTTTGGGAGACTTCAACTACCCAAACATAGACTGGGAACATTACTCAAGCCCCAACACCCTAGCCCAAAGGTTCCTAGAATTCATAAACTCAAATGCAATGGAACAACTAGTCACCATTCCCACAAGAGGAGACAATATACTAGACCTGATCATCACAAACATGGGGACAAAATGCTCCACACCGAAGTATATCCCTCTTTGGTAAGATCAGACCATAAATTAATCTCACTGGAAATCCACAGCCCGCCCCCACCCACTGCACACAACACCACAGTGAAGAACTTCTCAAAAGCCAACTTCACACTTCTTAAGACTGAAGTGGTATCCTTCAAGGCCCCTGGGCCAGTGGAAACCACAACCCACACTGCTGAATCCTTTGCAAATGCCTTCTATGGGCACCTTCAAGAATGCATGGATCATGCAATCCCAAATAAAACCAAGACCCATTCCCCAAAGGCAGGCCCGGTCTGGTGGACCCCAGCCATAAACAAACTTTACAACAGGAGGAGGAAGCTACTACATGACAGAGCAAAATCCCTAAAAGGGAAGGCATCTCTGATCAGTACTAGCAAAAAACTACGATCATTCATAAAATCATCCAAGGCCAACTTTGAGAGAAAAATCACAAAAGACACAAAAGACAATCACAAGGCCTTCTTTAGCTATGTTAGAAACCTGGGTGGAAACTCCCAGATATGCTCAGAGTTAGTCCAAAATGACACAAAATACACTGAACCCACTGACATTGCCAACATTCTGGCAGACAGGTTCGGTGCAAATTTCTCCTCCCCCTCCCCCCCAAAAGGAGAAATAACTATCCCAGCAGAGTGTAGCCTCCCTAACATCTCAGATGCCCAGGTGAGAGCCACCCTCTCTAAAGCTAAAAACACAGCATCAATAGGACCGGATGATGTACCGGGCTGTGTGCTACATGAACTCCAAGAGGAACTAAACCCACACATAAGGCTTCTGTTTAATCTTAGCCTTACTACAGGATACATACCCAAAGAGTGGCGTACGGCAACAATGATCCCACTTCACAAAGGCGGTGCTTCTACGGACCCTGGAAATTACCGCCCCATAAGCTTGACGAGCCTGGTCTGCAAAGCTATGGAGAGGATCATTATGGAACTCATAAACAAAGACATTGGGGACCTACAGACATTGGATCCTACCAAATTTGGCTTTGTCAAGGGCAGATCCTGCCTTTGAACTTGGTCGACTTTTTTGAAACAGTCACTAAGGCCATTGATGAGGGTAAGGCAGTTCACACAGCCTACCTTGACCTTGCAAAAGCCTTTGACACAATACCCCACTCGGGCATCATAGACAAACTCACCAGCTTAAATGTAAACCCATATGTCACAAGATGGGTTGCAAACTGGCTCAAGGACAGAACCCACAGGGTCAGAGTTGCTGAAGCTATGTCAGACTCTAAGCCAGTCACAAGCGGTGTCCCACAGGGCTCAGTCCTGGGACCCCTCTTGTTCGGCATTTATTTTTCCGAGGTACAGGCAAACATAGGAGGATTGTGGCTGACAAAGTTCACAGATGACTGCAAACTGGGCGCCATAATTGATACTCCAGCAGACACAAACATCCTTCAGAGAGGCCTCATAGAAACGGATAATTGGTGCCAGAGCCATGGCCTTAAGCTGAACGCCAAAAAATGTATAGTCATACCCTTTGGGAAAAACAAGGTACCGACAAATTACCACATAGGTGGTAACCCATTAAGTACGGAAAAGGTAATCAGGGACCTAGGGACCCAGGTTGACAGTAACCTCTCATTTGACACTCACATTGCCAAAGTGGTTAGGAAGACCTTCTATATTGCCCACCTTATCATGAAGGGTTTCACATCTAGATCAAGAGAGGTCATTGTGCCCCTGTACTCTTCTCTTATCAGGCCAATGATTGAGTACAATGCCCCATTTGGGATGTATCTTACCTGACACCTGCAGCAGTTGGAAAGACCCCAAAAGTTCCTCACCAAGAGGATAAAGGGTCTTAAACATATGTCATATGCTGCCCGACTGAAAAAACTCCAGCTCTATTCAGTCGCATACCGCCTACTCAGAGGTGATCTGTGCCTGACGTACAAGGCCATGTCCAATCCGGAATTAATGGACATGCTCCACCTCAGAAAATCCAAATCCATCAGAGCCACGAGAACAAGAGACTTAAACCTCAATACAGAAATAAATAGGACGTGCTGGAGGGACAGATTCATAACCCAGAGGCTCCCTACACTCTGGAACAGAATCCCAGTCCATGTTAGGCAGAGCCCCTCACTGACTCTATTCAAGAGAAATCTCTACGAGTGGATGGGAGATCGTAGGTTTACCCCGGGGGTCATCTCTGTGTCACTACTAGACAGAGACACAGTAAACTAAACCCTAAAAGGGCGTAGTATTCTCATCCTAAGGGGTGGTGAAAGCCACACACACTCTGGCTAGGCTTATAAATGCCCTAGGGCAGATAGCCTAGTACGAACCTATGAACCTATGTATATATATATATATATATATATATATATATATTAGATATAGCTCTAGATATATATATATATATATATATATATATATATATATATATATATATATATATTAGATATAGCTCTCTCTCTCTCTCTCTCTCTATATATATTATATATATATATATATATATAAAATATATATATATAATATATATATATACACACACACACACACATATATATATATATATATATATAGATATATATATATATATATATATATATATATATACATACATATATATGTCTAAAATTAAATATAAAATAACCTAGGCAAAGCTGGTTACTCAAACAGAAAAAAAAGGGAAAAAAATGACTTCATAGACTCTATCTGCAGAAACCCATGCATGAAAACATAATTCTCTCCGAGTATATATCAATATATATTACCCCAGGAGCTGTGGAAGTGTCTAGAGGTCCACTTACAGAATTCAACTACCTTCTTGACTGTATCATTTATACTACAGCTTCTAATGCTTTTCAAAAGGAAAATCTCTTCTATGAGTTGATCATCTAAATTAAAAGAGTTTGTTTGGTTAAATGACATAAGTCACTATCACTTTTTGCCATAAAAATGCTGAAGCTGCTATTAGCGACTTGGTCAGGATATAGTAAAACTGTCTAGCACAAGCTAACATGAATAACTGCACTCTTATAAAGATGTCCCTTAATAAAGCCCATTAGTAAAATATGCATTTGGTTAATAAGTGCATCTAGTGCAGAGGATTCAGGACCTGAAATCTTAGTGAGCTGCTTTCTATAATCGGGGGTGAAGGGTCTGATTTCTTATACTTGCCTACTGACAGAAAGTGCTTCTGGGTTGCCTCTGAAAAGGGTGATTATAGCCAGTTATTTGATCTGGTTAACAAATGTATAAAATAAAATAAAAAAATGTACACAATACAGTAATGCTTTATCCTGAGTATTTCTGTAGACCTGCTAGAACTCCTCTGATTTTATAAATTACTTTACAATATGAACATTATTAATTTTTCATAGCACAAATCCAGTTCCTTTCAACGGTAAAAGTTAAGTATATTTCAACTCCAGCAAATATACCATTAGACAAAACAAAACTGAATGTGTGTGTAGGCGGAAACCAGTTTAGTCATGTCTTCTTGAGTCAAAACCACAGGCAAAACAAAACTGTAAAAGTTTAACAAAAACACAGACTGTTTGTGCCCACTTTCTCTGAGTTATACAAAAGAAAAACCTAATCACAGGGGAAAAATCAAATTAGCCAATGTCTGTGCTCCTTCCAGGACAAATCACCAAACCGGGTGTGTGGCACCACAGACCAGAAAACCATAAGCAAAAACAAGATGTGGAAATATCTGGAAACTTAAGTGACTTTTTTCTGAACTGTAATTAATCTAACTGCTTCCTGACTTTAGCTAATGTGACATTTCATGTCCAAGAAAAAAAAAAAGAGACATCTGTAGGAACAAATGTTGTTACCACTAAGGTTCAAAGAATGAGAAAAAAAATGGGTTTAAAGTCTAAATGTCAAAGTCAAATTAAACTTTATTTCCATTTAGATCATCAAATGCAATGCATCACTGGATGAAATTTCATTGCTTCAGGCTTGTGTGCATTGAAAAACAGTTTTCACAAGAGGGTGAAGGAAGCATATAATGGAAGAAATTCTAGACAGTACATATATAAATACACACATAGATAACTTACTCACCACCATTTTAAGATAGGATAGCAGCATAGCGTAATTCACAGTTCAAGTGCTTGTGCAAGTAATAATTTAGTAACTGCTAGGGAGGGAAAATGACAGACACCACCTGTAACATATTTATATATTTAACACTATAGATAATAAATGGCTCATTTTATAGTACATATTTTCTTAAAACCTTTAAATAAGTGATTGTGATTTGAGTTTTATAAGACAGAACACCACAATTAAAAAAAAAAAAAACAGTGGGTTTGCCAGTCTGGCAATGGCTCAAAATCAGCATGTATTTCTTCTTCTACAGTAAATCTATTATGCTAGCAGACTCTAACTATAGGGATTTTTATACATAATATTTAAAAACCTGTGCTGTGATTTTGCACAATTATTTGAATCTGCAATGTTATCTGCAATTTTAACTTCAATGTTAGGCTCATAAATTGTTGCATTTATTAATAAAATTACTACGTCACAGCTGTGTCATCAGGATGAATTGTATAAAGTATCCTCATAGTATAATCTCACCCACCATATAATTCAACCTTTTGATGTGATCAAAGCTTGTGTGTTAATTCATCCCAGTGATGCAACTAGACTCAACTGAAGTATTACTGTTATATGACCCAGAAAAGTAACTAGAACGAATACGTCTAATAAATTACTGGACAACATTAGCAGTGTTAACCAATTCAGTATACTTAAATATCAACTAATCTACAATAGTTCAGATGTGTAATATCATCAGGCATCCTGTAACCCACCCCTGAGATTAGTTTAGTTGGCTAAACACTATCTGATGGAATTATATTTAGCTGAGTTGATTAGAATGAAAGTACAGTTTCCTGACTTTTACTTTTAATTAATACTAGAGAAAAGGATAGTGTTTTGAATGCTACTCCTGCTCTCTTAGTTTTAAATAACCTACACCAAAATATTATGACTGTAGGGTTATTATATAAAATTAATGGTGGTGTGGAGGAAAGCCCAGCACACAGAGTTGATGTGTGTGTGTGTGTGGGGGGGGGGGGGAGCTTTTCTATCTCTAGTTTGATTTTCTTTCAGTTTAATACCTTTCATTCAGTTTCATTATCTAAGATTCATAGGCAAGTATTGGGCTAGCTGCCCTTGTGAGTTATTTTAGGCCTAGTTACTGTCCCTCAGATGTGAGAATCAGAACCTTTACCTTGTGTCTGGAAGGTAAACACTTTAATTATTATGCTATTTCCCAACCCTATTGACTATATATATTGACTTTCAAGTCAAATGATCATTTTTGACGTCATATGACATCACCCTCGACATTAAGCCTAGTAATCAATTAATTTGAAGTTTTTTAAAGGAAGATAAATATTCTGTTTTCCCATGGCAATGATATATTCTGATACACAATGTAGCACAAGCTTTTGTCTAATGTAACCTACAAGATTAATTTAGTCTGGCAATGTAATACAGTACCGGTGTGTATATACTCAAGTGGTATCGCTCATCCCACAGGGTGTAACCTGATTTATGTTGTATCTCTGCAACTCCCTCAAGTAGTATCACTCACACAGTAATTGTTTGTGTGTGTGTGTGTGTTTTACATATAAAGTATTTTTATCCTACAAAATGCAAATAGATGTGTAAACAAGGACTATGGGATTAAAAATGTTATAAAATGCAGAATTTCTCATAATACTGGTATTCACAACCCAACATTTTTAAAAATGTTCTAGCTGCTAAGCTCTCAAACTGTAAAAATGGAAATCCTTTACAATGTTTCCAAAAACATACTAGCCAACACTGACTTATTATGTTTGTGATTAACTAAAATAAAAGTATAAAAGTCAAACAAATGGTTACAGAAAGTATTGTTTTCTGTTTTTTACACCGTTTATGTTACAAGGTTTGTAGTTTTCCCAAGTCCTTGTATGTAAATGGTAGATTCCAAACACTTTACCAATGGCACCTGTGCCACTAACCATCTCTCCATCAGCAACTCCCAAAAACACAGGCTTCTGACTGTGACCTCAGGGGTAAGGGAATACTTGGTTTTGTTCAAATTGTAAGTATTCTGCCGACGTCTGAGCCTGTGCATAGCTTGGAGCTGCTGAATTCTGATTTTCAGTTAATAAACAGTTTAATTAGTGTGGATATTTTTGAGTTCCAGACATCTACTTCCATAATGTTTGTGTGGTGATCAAGGCTTCCTGTAATGGGGAAAGTGGTCTTCCATAAATTTCAAAGCTCAGAACAAAGATCAATGCATATTTGCATTTTTCAACATTGGAGGGAGAGTACCTTGTAGATAACTGACTTTGTGAGCAACTGACATACAGACACTGATAGAGATTTTCCGACACCTTATTTAGCATCTTCATTTGAGGCTGAGTTATACAGAAATACAGAATCCTAATATTGAGGCTTAGTTCCCAAACTGGTAAGTCCAAGCAGCTCAGAAATGAGTGATCATGAGGTTTCCGACATTATGGGCAAGGAACATCTTCTCAGAGCTGCTTGAACCAAGGGTCAGCTGTGGTAAGGATTTGGTTATCAGATGTGACCATGAGTACCTAGATGTTGTCAAACAGCAGTGGAAAGAATTCAGTCTGCTGATTTACCAATTAAATTAAGGTGACTGAAGTTTTCCCTCTTATACACCATCAACTTATTTCTATATGCACAAAATAAGACGCTTATTGTATAGACCCCAAAAGAAGAAACAAGACTGTGTCAGTGAAACAGCCTTTTAGTTAGAACAGACTTCCAGGAGATTAAGTAGATACAGCAGCAAAGGGAAACCCACATGTTCAACGGGGAAAAAGAAGAAAACGAGCAAGCAAAGGTACGTAGCAGTACAGACGCAGCTATAATGGAAGTGCATTGCGATTGAATGGGCTCTGAGCCCTTACGGTAACCTATGCAGGCTTTCTCTTTCTTCTGAACAGTAGCCTAGAGTTCCCGAAAACTATGGAGAATGGTAACATCTTACTGAGATCTGGGCCTTTTAAGACTTTTTTTCTGGTAGGCCATCTGCTGAGTTTAACTTCTTCAGTATGTTTCAATATCCCGATCACAAACACTTTTACATACGTTTTGTTGCTAGGTAAGGGTCAGAGCTTGCATACTCCTCTGGCTGTAGTTTGTCATCTCTTTAGCTCAAATATTAAGGAGCTCAAATGCAGTAGTAGCAGAGTATATTGGTTTATGTGGTGCTGCTATGCAAGGTATTTTTTAAGATGAGTATAAAAACAGCATTTTAATGAAATACTTTATACTGGCATTACATGTGTACTGGGATATGTCTGGAATTTAAAGGCTGTTCCTGGCTCTTCTTTAATGCATAACACAAGGGGCTATTTTCGTGATTAACATTTTTAGAGGCTTCCTCCCAGCTAAGTTGGCTGTTTATATTGTTTGCAGAAATGAGAGAAATGTTTTGCTACTATATTGCTCTATTAGCTGTGTGAAAGATCTTCACCTGAGTTATCCAGTAATTAATCTGTTTTAAAATTTTATTCAGTAGGTACCATGAAACATATGCTGTAAAATGGGAGTGGGGTGGCAACGTTAATACTTACCTTGTACAACTGAAATATTTTTTTTCTCAGTATGTGCATAGTACAACACCATGCAATGTATTGCTTCTAACAAAACATACACCATATTTGTCTAAACATCAATGTTGTGAATGTTTTCAGACCTGTCATTTTGAATGTCATGCTACATTCCAAGGTGGTTCCTCAAATTGGTCCATTTGGATCAGTCATCTACCCTAGTTAACATGCATATCAGTGCATTACTACTTTTAACAAATATAAAAGAATAAGATAAGTATTATTTGAGTCAAGTCCTTTTCTTCTTTTTCTTGTTATAGCTAAATTAGCAGTGTTGGTGATAAAAAAGGTAGTATCATTGATTCCACTGATGGAAAATCAGGAAGCTTTGGGTTCTGTTCCCATACCAGGTGACTGTATTAATTATTATTTTTTCCATTACTGACACAGATGTGCAGCATTAAGGAATGCTGCACCCCTGAGTGTGCTTTCTTTTGGATGAGACATGAAACCTGCGATTACATCTACCTACACTTGTGATAGCCCTTGTAGAAGTAAAAGATTTCAGAGTGATTATTGAAATAAGAGTAGGTAAATTAGTCAAGTGCCCTGGACAAATTTCCCATAGTCAGTGTATATACCACCTCAGGTCTTTCTTGAAAAGAGGCTAATAGCTTAATGAGATTGATTTGGTCAACAAAGTGTAAATACATTTACATGTTTTAGTATTTTTACTGAAGGCTTCGCAGTTTAAGCTTGGATAATCTTATAGTAGTCTTAAAATTATGTGGACTAAAATTTGAATTTTTACATTTTGTATTTATATATTTCTCATTTACAAGTAATAGATAATTCTGATCCACCCTTCCCCTTTTCATATATGTAGCTGTTGAAAGACATTTTTCTTATTGTTTGGTGTATGCATATGTTCTAGTAGTAGTTTTCCTTTATAGTACAGTCTATTTCCTGAGTTATGAGGGAGAAGTTAATGCTCTGTGGGTCAAGGACCAGCCAGTGATATTAACATTTAAAGATAACAGTGATGGGGTATAGAAGACTGCACATTCTCTATATATAGAGTTCCGTATTATCTGGGATAATAGCTAGACTCTTGAAATTGCTTTCTTGAAACATCTTTGATATCAGAAACACTGTGGAGAGGGAAAGGCTTTAATGTCATCTGAGGTGATGCCTTCCTGATGTATATCTTCAACAAATCCACATAATGCAATTGTAACATAGATATATGTCAAGCTCAGGTTATGAGGTTTGGAGCACATCTTCTCTCATTGCTGGAAGCAGGGGAAGCTGTCCAGGGCAGGTTGTGAGGTTTGGAATACATCTTCCCTTAGTACTGGAAGAAAAAGTTAACTTGTCATTTAGGGGATGGAATATATTATCAGAAGTACAAATGCTAAATGCATTTTAAGACTCCTGATCTTGATGGAGTTTGACTTATTCTTTCATTTTTGTGGTATCATGCTAGCTACATCTCCTGTTTCCAATATTCAAGCTCCAGAAAGTATATGAGTTAGTTATAGACAAAAGTCTGATAATCTGGTCAGAGTACCTTCATTTGCCTACACATCTTTGAATGCTAGTGGCAGTGGAATGTGCAAAATAAACCCTAAATGAATGAGGCTAAAACAAAAATACCTTCACCATGGCCTAAGATGATGTAGGATTTCCTCAGTAATGATGAGCCTTGCAACTTTCATTGATTGTCGATAGCTATGTAATACTTGGTCAAGAAATAATAATGTTTTCTTAGCTAAGGACCTGTTTGAGCTCGTCATATCCCCTGTTGCCATCTTACTGATGTTATTTCACCATACTTCCTTGCAGTGGTGCATTTCCCTGAATGGAATACATGGCTGGGTGACCTATGTAGTCTTCACCCCCTATATCTGTATCAACCAGACTGTTAAGAGGTGACTTCTGTCTGGCACACACGGCATCCTATGACCTAATACTTATGCATTTACTGCACATCAGCAAGTCAAATGTCATCAAAAATACTTGATATACAGATCTAAACCTTTTTTCCAACATAAACAGAATCGTTTGGAAGGACAGATATATCTTCTAGAGGAAATCACTGATCTGGAACAGACTCACAATCTACATAAAACAAAGCTAATCCCCATTTATTTATTTTGTTTATATTCAAGTGGAACTTGGATTTATGGATGGGAAACATAAAATTTACCTGAGGACTGTCCCCTGTATTAATAACGGATAGAGGCATCTCCAAAATGTTTTACCCCATGCATGGGTCCCCTAAAATTATCTGTGGTATGATCCCATTTATTATTATTAGGGGTATTATATAGTTATCAACCATGGGATGGGTAAGGCTAATCTCTAACTAAATAAGTAGGTTAATTCGAAAATAAAAAAGGAAACTGGTTAGGGTTTAAATGGCCTGCAAGGGTAGCAAACCTAGTACTAAACTATGAACCAATGTGCATATTTAGAGGGACTTTAGTGTAAAGCAGAGAATGTATGAAACTTCTTTTGAAAACATCAAGCAGGGTTTCATCATTCAGGCTAGGTCTCCTAGGAAGACTATTAAATATTATGCCAACATGAGGGAGTGGGCATAGGTATACAAGATATCCAATGATTAGAATACAGTGTATAAATCTCCCAACATTCATTCCTTGAGGCGTGAGCTGAAGAGCCATGGTATAATGGCATTAAGGTCAGAATGGTGGCAGATGTAAGGCATGATGACTCGTCAACACTTGTAGACAGATAAAATCAGGAATGGTGATAACTATCATTAGGCACATTGACCTGACACTGGAGAAAGACAAGGTGATGATCTGCTGCCTTTCTGCTATCTGGATCTGCCACATCACAGAAACAGGGCAGACATCACTGTGATATGACAAAAACCCACACAAGTATGAATGACTTGAGAGGCTCAGCCTTGAATGACATCCATAGTCATATGGGAGTTTGCTATGTGTATGTCAAATACAAGTAAGTCTCTGTCCCTGAGTATAACCCTATTCAAACCAAAATGAAGCCCAGATCTTAATAGAGATAATTGCCTGTAGCAATTAGTTATGTCATTCTTGAGGGATCTAGTATACATCAGGTTGGGTTGAGGCGATTCACAGACCAGCTTACTAAATTGCTTCACAAAGGATGGCCTGAACCTTTCATTCTACAGAATGTCCTATGTACTGACAGCCACCGTAGTGCTTTTTATAGGTAAAGGTGGCCTTCTGGCTATTCAAGATTAACAAAAAATATTTCAATAAATTCCAGCTGGACCACAACAAGGTTGATCTACCCTAATCCAGATTTTAACAACAAATTGTTAGATGTAAAGGTTCTCCTGCAATTAGAAATAATCCATATTTGTGTTGTAACTGAGACTTAGTTTCATAGCAAAGACAGCACTTCATTTTTATCATGTATCAGCACCTATCATGCATTCAGACCTTCTAAAGTTGTAATGGGGGGGGGGGGATAATAATATTATTCAGTTATCTCTAGATAGATTCCTTGTGATCCACAAACAGAATTTGTTGAACTTTAAATTACCCCAAAAATGTAAATCATCAACTTATAGCTCTCTGTATGTCATTTCATTGTCCCTGGAAGACCATGAAAGGTCTCCAAATGTGATTACTGAACTAACCATAAATAAAAAAAAATATGCATTTGTTGGACAGTTTCAAGTATCCATCAATGAAATGGAGCATCTAAACCATCAAGGCTGGAAATGCCTAAAGATTTCTAGAATTAGGAAATGCTAACTCACTTGTAGGGAGAGTTAACTAGGCCGCTAGAGGTAACAATCGTCAATACCTCATCAACGATAACATTGAACTTACTTGCACTACTCCAATTACATCTAAAATTTGATGAGATTCAATCACAAATCTTTACAGCATCTAAACTCAACACAATGAGTACCTTTAAATGCAAGGACTTTAAAAAGACAAACCTATCAAAACTATGATGAACACTGAAAATTCAACTACAAAATTTCTAGCCCTCATGTAGCCTCAGCTGTCAGTTATACCAACACATTCTCCTCCCCTCTAACAAATAATATAAATGAAGTAGACTCAGACAGAACCAAATATATTGGGATACATAAAAAGAAGGCATAGTCATGGAATTAAGCTAAAAAGGTTTTAAAAAAATGAAACCTACAGTTAATCATAAAGAAACCAATACTAAACATTATAGAAAAGATCAGCAATCTGAAAGATACCATAAAGAAGATCAAAGCAGAGCAGAAATTAAAATTGCTATCCAAAGTGAAGAATACTCATAAGTCCTGTCTCTACATAAAATGATTAATAAATAAAACAAAGCAACGCTCTGAATTAATTCATAATGGCATTACTCTAAAATATAGCAGCTATACTTTTACATAAATTTACTGTTAACTTCACAACAAAAATAGTCACTGAAATTGTACAAATTGCCCAGTGTCTTCATCTCCTAAGATTATTATGGGACATGTCCAAATTGCTGTTTCTAACAATAAAATACCACTTCTATGGCCCCTTATAAATAACCAGAAAGAGTATGTGGAAAAATGTTGGTTAATTGCCTTGCCAACTTGTGGATTGTTTGCTATTCTGATTCCTGGAATGAGTAGAATGAGAAAAACTGAAGGCTTTCTGTTAGTTGAGTGCATTGCTGGAAAAGTAATGGCATGACTTTGACTGTGCACTTTCTGATATATGTCAGCAAACCTTTCCAATTTTCATGGGAGAACTGATTCTAAAAAAGTTATTCTTCTCATTTCCTCAGTCAACATGTTCATATCCTTCTCCTAAGGTAGAGTTTCCATTTGTTGCAAGATTTATTTGAAGTTACTGGGGCAGAATAATCAAAGTTTTCCATGTACTGTTTTTGGTTCTGATTTTGCTGATCATGACTTTAAGATTTACAGCTTTAGTCTTCTTTCAATAGATTGTAAACTGGTTTCCTTGTTTAAAAGGAATGTTACTTTTGTCAGTGGGCATTAATTTACCTGATATTTTAACTGAAATAAAACTTTATACTAAAAAATTAAATCTGGCATTGCTTTTGTCCTATAATGACTCACATGATGGTAGTGAATTACTTAAGAAATCTAATACATACAATCTACCTTTATAGTTCTTGATTTATGAAAAATTATGTGAGCATGATGTTTGTGAATTTTTAAAACATCACAAAAAGGCATTCAATTTATCAAAAGGGGAAAAGAAAAGATTACAGACACTGCCATATGATGAATCTGTCAGGGTCAGGAAGCTGGATAAAGGGGGCAGCATGCTGATTAAGGAGTCACATGATTACTCTTGGAAAATGTTAAGGTATCTATATGATGGTTCTTTTTTCAGGCAAATTTCTGCCAAAGAAATTAACTTGGCAAACAGGAAAATAGACTTGTGGCTTGATGAGCTATCTTACTACCCTAATATCACTGTGGAGGCTGTTGAATTTTCTTAGGGTCAAAAAACCTGTGATACCTTCAATATTTGGCCTATCCAAGATTCATAAGAATTTAAACTTATTTTGGCTTCCTGAGGTTCCAAAACTGAACCACTGGCAATCTTTATAGATAGATTAAAATGTTTTTAGGACAAAATGCACATTTTAAACGATTCATGGGACTTTCTCCCTAAATTGTATTGTGATTTTTTGTTGCCAGTACTTTTTGATTATGATCAATATCAATGACCTATTTACTGTTGTTCCTCGTGATATTGGAATGAAATGGTTCTACCAGGCATCCCTTTCTGATGTGTCCTTGACAAATGGGATATATTAATTTTGGAAAATTGCATGAATTTTGTACTAACAATTTTGTGTACTTTGATGGAGAAACATCAACAAAGTCAGTGGCTATGAGGGCATCACCTGTCCCTGTCTTTGCTAACATTACTATGTGGATTTGGGAAAAGATACTTTGAAAGTGTGTTTTGGACAAAGTAAGATGCTACTACAGGTTTTTGGATGATATATTTTTAATTTGGACTGGAGCTGATGATCCATGTCTTCATTTTTTTTCAATTTCTTAACAGTACAACTGATAGTTTAGCTTTTACATATGAGTTACAAGTCAGTTAAATTATCTGAATGTATTTATTTCCTAAAGTAGTACTAATGAATGATGAGAATCTAGTTCATTTAGGAAAAAAATACTTTTTTCAAATAGTTACCTTCATTTTGATAGATGTCATCCTTGGTAGCAAACAAAAAATAATAATTTGTAAAGGATCAGTTAGTGAGACTTTCTTATTTGATTGCTAAGGATAATGTTTTTTGAATGAAGATGAGAAGGTAAAAATGTATATTTTTAGAGAGACAGTATCCAATTAAATTACTGGAGGCAATAATATGGGAGGTTAGATTAGGAAGCAATACTCATTTTCAATCTAAACCTTTCAACCCCAACATAATGTTGTTACTTAAAAAATGATAAACACAACCTTATTAAGTATTCACAGGAGATGGTTTTACCATACAGTAATGAAATTTATGAAATATAAAATGGGTTTTTGAAAGAACTGGTCATCTGTTTTTGATTCCGTTGTTTAACTGGCAAGCTTGGTAAACTACCACTCTTTGTATATTAAGAACATTTTGGAAAATAATGCTCCTGAAAGATCTCATTCTACATCTAATAGGATGTACAAGTACACTGCTTGCATGCTGATAAATCTTGGACATTGTGAATACTACAGTAGTTTTCTATGAAAGGTTTATTAAATATAAAATAAAATGTAATTGTTTGACAAAGGATATTGTTTATTCGTTCAGTTGCACAGCATGCCAGAATTTCCATGTTGGTAAAACTCAGCATGGCAAGAGGCAAAGGACATATTGGCATGTACTTGCTACTAAAAAAAATGATATACCAAAAATCTTGTCAAAACATTCCAAAGTTTTTGGTAATTTTAAAAAAAATTACATTTTTTTTTTAGAAAAGGAACAGGTATTCAGCAGGGGTAGTGATTGGGAAGAATTCTTAAGATGCAGAGAGTTCGATTGGCCATTATTGTTAAATGTGCCCCAACCCTTGGGTTGAAAATTTGTGTCTGTTAATTACATTTTGCAGAGAAACATAAACAGATTATGATTATTTTTACTTTGTGATTTTTAACTTAGGTGGTTAATGTTTAATTTATTTACAACAATTTACTGTTCTTAGATTAAAAATATAAAAATGTTTTTTACATGAGTACTGTTTATTGAATTATTATTAGGTGACATCTTGACTAAGTTTTTTGTTGTTGTTGGCGTGCTGGCATGTAACTGTTTTGTTTAGGGTCTAATGAAGTTCTTATTTTTTAGAATGAAAGAGGTCACCATTATTAAACTTCGATTATCTTGTGGAGTCATTGTTTTTTTTTTGTTTGTTTGTTTTTTGTATTAATTGGTTGGATATAACCTCTATCCCCCCTACATCAAGCATGAATGTATATGGTTTTGCACAACTGGTTAATAGTCCCAAACATTATAGCAAGACATGAAATTCCTTATTAGACAGGTTCCTAGTATCAGACTCTGGTAAATTTACTACCACAGCTACAATGTCAGACTCTTTCAGTGACCATCTCTCTTTCTATACAATCAGATGTCACACACATCAGCTTAAATATTATATTTATGAAATAACATACAACCTCTCCAAGTTTAACCCAGAAATATTCATTACTACCCTATCATCTATTAGTTGAAATATCCTAAAACTCCTCCCCTTAGACAATGCTGTAAATAAATTCAATACAACTTCCCTAAATATCCTAAATAGTCATGCATCTCTTAGAAGGAAGGGACTAAAAATAAATAATGTAACTTGGCTAGCCAAAAAAAAGTGGAATGATAATACAAGGGGAATAGAAAAAGTGTGGAAAGAATGGCAAAAATATGAAACACCACAAGGTCATGAAAACTTTAGAATGTTCTTCAACTGTACTTAAAAGAAATAAATTATGACAAAAAATATAAAACATTCATAAATGCAGTAAACACAACTGTAAGCAAATCTGGTCAGCCATTAAAGAAATATTACATCCTGGCCAAAATTTCAACCCTAACCCTTTAACCAATAACTCACCACACACGAATGCAATAGGATTCAACTTTTGTTTCACAGATAGTATCGTGTCCTTAACCAAGAATTCCCCAACATGTAAACCCAGCCCTGCCCAGCAGCCACTTATCACCACATCCATTTCCACCTTCAATCCTGTGCCCACATCCTATATAGAACTATTCTTAATCAAACTCAAACCATAATCTACATCACCTGATGAACTTCCAAGTGATTACTTTAAAATAGCTGCCAATAATATTGCCTCTCCTGTCTCAATTCTTATTCTTATAATAGGTCAGTCCAGAAATCTCACAATATAAATCCTATCTCTTAATAATACAACCATTACGTTCATTTCTCATAGCAACATATTAAGGATGATAGTTGATGATAATCATAAATTTGATCTGAATATACAAAATTGCATAAAAAACTCACCAAAATCCAGGAATGCTTTGCAGAGCCCAAAACTTTCTCACCATCTCAACTAAAACTACACTTGCCACTACATAACTTCTCCCCTCACTACTTTATGGCACTCCCATTCTTCCTAACCTAAAAGTATGGCATAAAGCAAATTGTGAACAATACTATAATAAAGTAGGTAAATATGCTGAAAATACAGCTTTCATAACTCACCACTGTATACTAAAAACCCTAAATTGGGTAGAACAAGCCCATCAACTAACATATGCACTGTTTCTTACCATCTATAAAATTATTCAGCATCCATCTGCTAGTCCAAAACTAGCTACCTTTCCACACAACTATTACACCACTTGGTCATTACAATCCAACGACCCAAAACTTTTCTTTGTCCACAAACATATCAAATCTGCTGGGCTTTTTCTGTACTCAAACCATGTTATTAATGCCTAGAATTCCTTATTGACATCCATCAGGTCAATAACATTTCTCCAGTCCTTTAAAACCATTTGGAAAGACTTCCTGTCCAGAATTTGTCTCTGTTCATGCTCAACTCAGAATAAAGTATATCCCTAAATATGAACATGCACCTATTCATACCTTATACGTCCTTACTGCTCCTTCTTTAGTCACTTCCTATCTTCAGTTTCTCTCCTGAGTCGCTTTATAAATATTCCCGAACTGTATTTTTTTCCCTCTGACTTCATAATACAGTTCATGTTTGTATTATACTAACTTACCCTTAATTTTTCTACATTGGCTAAAATTTCTCCAAATATTACATATAAATGTGGGCAAGCCTGGAATTTTTGAAGAAGAGCCAAGCCAGATCTGAGCCAAAGGTCTGGCTTGGCTCTTAGAGCCCAGTAAGAGCAGAGCCAGAGCAGACAATCGCACAAGTAGCTCTGTTAAAAATAAGTACATCTGGAAGTTCAGAGATGATTATTTAAGTAACAAAAGAATACTGCAGTTACAGCCAAACAGACACTGACATTGCCAGCATTATGTCAAAAGAATGAATGCTGATAGTATGCTAATCACATTTCCTAACACCTTGCACCTGACCACCTCCTTCACTGTGCCCAAGCTATAGGTCTCCTGACAATGAAAAATAAAAAAAAAAAAATTTATAATAAAAAATAGCATACAAGTACACAATGTTATATCCATAACCAGGAATGTTGACTTGCGTCATGAAAAAATATATATATGTTTTCCCCTCTCTAGTCTAATGATGATTTGGCAGTTCAATCACATTTTGAAAAAAAAAATGGTCAAACAATCACAAGGTAAAACCTACATGCATTGCCTAAATGGAACAACAAAAACCTTGTGAAATGATTTTGTTACATTATGTAAGAAACTATATTTCAGGTCTCTTAAGGCAACTCACAGTAATAAAAAAAATCAGTATTCTTAATAACATATTTTGGTACAAAATACCCACACTGTCCTTTCTAAGAAGGTACACCACCTCTAACTGTGAAGTTGCTAAAAAATATAATATGATGGCATATTTGCTCTGTGATGGATACTGCTCTCTGACAAACCATATCAACCACAACTGCCATTTGCTCTCTTTGTTCTCATGTATTATATGCCACCAAAAATGATAGCACCTTTCTATGCACTAATTTCTCACTGAGAAAAGAATGAAAAATGTAAAACTACAATAACATTTTACTATTTCAGATAGTGACTGATGTAAATGTCAATTTATGGATCATTATTTCTTGCATTCGTTTTCTGGTTTTGAATGGTTATTAGTAATTAAAATAATTGTCACTGGTATTTAATTATTTACAGTGGCCTTTTTTACATGTTTTTATTATGATTTCAAGCAACTTCATGTAACTACTCATTATGCATTGATTCTTTTTAAATGAGTTTTTAAATGAATTACCAGGAGTTTATCTGTTTAATTTTTTAAAAGGTGAGTATATGATTTTCTAATTACTATTTATCTGAGTAACAGTAGCAACATCACTAGCAATGATGAAGCTGTGGAGAGAAGCAAAACTGGTTTAATTAAAAATCATTATGTTTATTTTGTATACTTTCTGGTGGTATCTCAATCTCTCTCTTAATATATATATATATATATATATATATATATATATATATATATATATATATATATATACATATGGGTCCCCTTCACATGGTCGACAGTTCATATAATCGACACTCATTTGGTCGACAAGCAGATTTGCCCCTTCCCCAATGTTGTGCAACCCTGGAGTTGATATATATAGTTAGGGGGGGCACAGCCCCCTACATTTGGGGGTGAGGGGGGTGAAGCCCCCCTCCTAAAATGCGTGTTGATCAAATGAACTGTCGACCAAATAAACATATATATATATATATATATATATATATATATATATATATATATATATGACACTAGAGCAACTATATAGTGATGCCGGCACCTGTTTGGTTGACACACACAGATGGTCGACTTGTGCAAGACCAACAATTTCCAGGTAGGGGTTATTCCCTTTTCTCAGGGATTGAGCAATGTTGGAGTTAGTATATACAATTAGAAGGTGGTGTGTGAGGAGCAGGCGGGCATATCCCCCTGCAAAAGCAATTGTGTTTGGTTTAGTCTACTATGGAGTAATTCCTGGAGTATGCACAGAATGTGTCGAGCTTTGTCGTTTCAGTGTTATCACATCAATTATATTGGTGTCAGTCTTGCTGGTCATACCATCCAGTGTCCTACACCCATATCTCTACATCTATATATAAACATGGTGCACATGTTTCCGTAATGGTGCATTGATAGAAACATGATATTTAGAAAAAAAAACAAACCCAGCACTTGAAATAATTTTCAAAAACAGGGGTGAGCAATGACTTCTGAAACATAGAAATTGTTTTTGCTATTTAAGTTTCATCAGTGTGAGCTGAGGCTGCAAGATCTTGGACTAGGTATACATAGAGTTGTGAGGATGCAAGAGCAAAGGTTTTCAAGTTCCCTGGAGAAACAGTTTTAGTAAAGATGCCAAAAGACTTGAGGAGTTTGGTTCAGTTAGGAAACTGCCACTGTGGAGGTTGTCATTGAGATAAGTGCTGGGAGGAGTCATGACTCACATAACTTATCCCAACAGTCTCTCATTGTCAGTGGCTCAGTGGATTGCACACTCACATTTGTTGTCAGCAAATCAGAAGAAGTCTTTGGGTTCTATCCTTTTATCAGATACTTAGGTTCGTATTCCAGTAGTGACACTGTGGTGTACTGCTTGGGTGTGGTTAACTGAACTCTCATCAGCCACAGTTATTTCTAACTCAGCTAGGTGTTAATGATGCTAAGGAACCTGCAAAAGGAGGAAAAAGAGAATTTCTTTGATAATCTGCTCAAATTTCCCTCAGTCAGTGAAAGTGCCATCTTGATTCTCCCTTGAAATGAGGCCGCAGGACTTGTGAGACCAACCTAGTCAATAAAAATTAAATAAATAAATTGCATATACCATGGCCGCAGCCAGTAGTATGATCTAATGCACCATTATACACTGAGTAATATTGTAAATCAACTTCATAGATTTAACCAGCTCAGTAGTGAAACATATTAGGTTTAAGGCAAAGTAGTTAATGTATCAGCATAAACCACCTTACAAACTAGAATTAATAATCCAAATAGTCTAACAACCAAGTGATAGTTCTAGACATGTGACAGTGTAAGATAGCCTAATAATATAGTGAACCTATGAGTGTTAGAAACCTGAGTAATCTAGCATCTGAATCCACTGAGAAAAGCAACCACACATTATGCAAATGTATAGCATAACCCCACCTAGTTATTTTATCCACCACAGAGGTATAATTGTGCACATAACTCAGTGTTAAAACTATACATCAGTGTATTCTGAGCACAAATTCTTTCACTTTTTAGTAGAGCCAGACCATTTTGGGGTTTCACTATTTTTTAATGTAGATTTTAAGCTGCAATGTGTGCGGCAGCATACAACCATACTGTGGCCATTTTCTGTGACATGCTCTCAAATTTTTATAATGTCAGCAATGGTGTATTTCTTTATGAGGGTCCTAAAAGAATGCTCTCTGAAATTCTCATCCTCCAGTTTCACCTTATGTTATATGGAGCTGGGCAATACTATGGTAAAAGATTAATAGCCCTGACTGTGCCCACTGTCCCCAATGTGTCTTTATTTTTCATGCCATATTCATGACCTGTAACTGAATGGGCTTTCCTAGGATTTGTTTCAGAATGAGATGTAAGACTGCCACCTTTGAAAGCCCAGAATTCCTTTCACAGCTGACTTATTTTATTTTATGGTCAGTTCATATCCCCTGTTTTTAATACAAAAAGTGTTTTAATGAGTAGTCATAGTATCAACAAACCTTCTTAATTAATGTAACAAACCACAGATGAACTGGATCATACTGACCTGAGTCTGACTTATGCAAGCTACCTTTTTACACTGTGTCACTCTGAAAAATGACACTTAAACCAATCAGATCGCTCCAGAAAACAGGCTTTAGAATCTACTGTAATCTACCTGGTTAGCTATGGCTCATCAACTTAATGGATGACAAACAGCAGGTGTAGGTTATACCACCATGCCTGCTTGTGGATGTTATTGCACATTTTCTGTAGCATTGATTGCATACAACCATTCTGCCCCACTAGTACATGCATATGTTGAAGTGATAATCTATGCACAGCTTGCAATCCTTACTTCATTTTACTCCACTTCTCAGTGCTGAATGTGGGCTTGCAGTTGTGAGGAACTGCAGCAGCACTGGCTGAAGATGTGTGGTCTCCACAATGTAGTGATCAAGAACTTTTTAGAGAATGAAAGCACTTGCTGGTGAACGTTCAAGGCTTTTATGTATTTACTTAATTTTTAAAGTTTAGCTCTTCTGTTCACAGAATTAGTTCTTCATTATGTTTTGTGTGCTTAAAAATATTCAACATTGCCATACTTTCAAAGCTGTCTTCATGTGATAAATGTAATGTGATGTCATCTGTTCTCAGTTTCACCTAAGACATGAGCATACTGTCTTCATAGTAATAAGTCATAAGTATTTGATTAACATCCTTCTTCCAGAGTAAAAATGTGATTTGGAAAGTGAAATCTTTGCAGTGAAAAAAAATGTGTTTTAACTATTAATGGGTTTATTTGGGATGGCAGTGCTGTTTCATACGGGGTTGTTTTGTGCCTACAATGTATTAAGTTAACATTTTTTGAAATGGTAAGAATGGAAAATGCTGTCAGTGTTTTGCTTTATTTTTCAATTTTATTTATTTATTTATTTATTTTTAGGTTTGTAAGTTAATACTGGGCTAACTTCTCTTATAGGCTATTTTAAGCTTAGGCAACTGTCCCATTTGGTGCTAAAATTAACTAATTAGATTCAACTAAGTTCTGCTTCTATTACAACTTATCAAATTATAAGTCTGTGAAGAACTCAGTTGTCAGTTTCAAGTGGTTAGGGATTCAACCCAATGAAGAAAATTAGATATTAAGTGATGTTTGCAGGGTAGCAAACCCCTTCATCCTTTTGGGGATGGCAAGCCCACCCACTGTCCTGAAGTCATAGTCATGCAAATGAGAAGAAAAAGAAATGGTTCCTAAAACAAAGAAACCATGCTGACTCACACTTAGAAAATGTACCAGGAGTGATTTCCTATGAAAACTGTGATCAGTGTGTTCAAAATCAATTGGGTGACCTCAGCCATATAGAACCTCATACACTCAGTCAGGTGTAGGGATGCTGTAGATTTTGATTTACTGGGTTTGTTTGCAGTAGATCAGGAGATTTGTGTGGCACATCTGTATTTTCTGCACAGTGTGTAAACTTTTGCATTCCTTTTTAGCAAATAGCATAAATCTGGTAGGTTTAGTAGAATTTTACAGCTCTGATAAAACAGAAGGGCTGTAGATTTAATGTTGTGCCAAGAGTGTAGATGTTTTGATTGCACATAAGGAGAAAAAAAGAATATATAGTGAGATTTCAACAAATACTGACTCACATGTTTACCTTTTATCTGGGGTCTACTTTTGCATATTACCATGTCTGTGTGTATCTATAGTTAACACACACACACACACACACACACACACACACACAAACATTGTGTGTGTGTGTGTGTGTGTGTGTGTGTGTGTGTTCAGTAGGAATTTTATTACATGCAAACCTACTGTGGGAGTAACAGGGTTGTATGACAGATACCGAGACATGTATGGTATTTCCGATAGTCACTCAATGTTCTGTCTCAGATTATGTGCTTTATCAATGCTGTCCCTATTCTTATTTAGATATATGTATCATAATTCTGTGTAAATATGCTATATTGCAATTCCTGCAGGTAACACAATAGTGCAGTGGCTTGTGTTAATGCCACATTGTGATTGGTTCTGCAGTTTGGTTCCCAGTTAAGATGCCTTTTGTGAGAGGCAGTCAAACCCTTAATGTAACCACAAGGGTTTTGGCAGTCTCTTCTTTCCTCTCATATCCAAATTGAGTTTCATTCTAGCCAATGTGCCTATGAACAGTTTTTCACGATTGTGCTAATAGGCTGTTTTTGTCACAGTTAGGCCAATTTCTGAATCCAGGCCATTGTAAGAATAATTCTGTGACTGCAAGTTTTCTTAGAGATGGGCAAGTTCAGTGATTAGGGGGTGTGGCTTGGTAGGAAAGAACCAGATATGCCACAATGTTGCTGGTTCTGTGGTCATGACACAGACAACCTCAGTTCAAATAGTGAATTAGACTGGGAAGAAAGCAACAAGAGAGGAGAGGGACGTGAAGAAGAGTAACTTGCTCAACACTCCCAGAGTACAGATTAAGAGGAATATTACAGGACAGTCTCTCCCACTGAATCTCCAGTGAAGACTGGGGACTTAAAGGAAGCTGCCTGTGTGAGGTGAGATGGTCAGTCTACCTGAGGGTTATTTCTCTTGCTGAAGTGGATTATGGCTCCCCACTGCATATTTCACATGTTTCTCTCCTATGTACTTACGTGACATGCACATAGTATGCAGAGCAAGCAATATAAATCTCCTCTGTCTTATTATGTCTGCTTTATTATGGCCATGCCACAGTTGGCTCTCATCCAGATGAGAATGAAATGAGTCATAGCAATAAGCCAGTTGATTGTCAGCAGCAGGAGTCACTAAAATAAATAAAGATATGCTACAAAATTAAAGACCACCATATTGGAATCAAATGTGCAGCACTTTTACTCTTCCCTTATCATCATTATTCTTGATAGGAGCCAGTATCACTGTGGCAGCCTTTAAGTCCTTACTGAGGTATCAGCCATTGTGGATAATGCCATACTGCTATTCAGGCTGTAGCAGCAGGTATGGTAAGGTCCATTGGAAGTGATTAGTCAGTCCCAAAGCTATGACCTATTGGCCTTCTAGAATCATAACTACCATGATCTCATGTTGGAATTTTCTGTTTCCCATTTACTTATCGATGTTATTTTTGAATAGTGTTACTGAGGTGTAGAACTTGATTACAAGCAGGAACTTATTCTATTTTGGGTAGTTAAATGACCATGAATCTGACATATTTTTTATTATGTTAATTTTAGGTAGAATATTAAAAGACTATATATATTGGATTTGCTGTCTATATGTTTTCATACAAATTGTCAAATAAAATTTGGTCACACATAGCTTTATATATCAAGCACAAATACCCTCTATGTATCCTATAGGTTAGGGAGGACAACGTTAGTTCCTGTAATAAATTGCTATAGTTCATGCTTTCCAAGCCCTCTGATTTCTTTGTTAAGAAACCCTGAACTTTCTTGGGAAAAATATAATAACTTGGTTTAGCCTGCAGAAGGTGTATCATTATATTATATAACTGGACTGATTAAATGTATAATGGTACAAGGACTTCTTACAGCCAGTTTATATTGCTGCAAACTCTTTTTTTTTGTCTGAGTTTGGTTGCGGCATACTAACCAAAACTTACAGTACTGCTATAATGATTTATAAGGTGTGGTGATGGTGATGATGATGACAATGATGAGGATGATTATTCATAAGTCTTTTATTACAATGTTTGTTGTAGTTTTTTTTTTCTTGACCTCGTCATTATTGCACCCAAATACTGATTCTGTTTAAGTTATTTGAAGTATTTTTGCATGTTTAGTTGAGGCCATTATATTTAGCAGTCATCAACTGATTTTGGTAACTACACTTTATCATCTAAACCAATATCTAAGTAAACAAAACTAAATAAGAATGGTCCCAGTAAACGGACCTGAGAGACTCCACTGGATATCTCAGCTAGTTTAGACAGGTAACCTTGTATTTGTTTTTTTTTCTCAAACACTTCAACCAGTTATTTACCTACTGAAGTACATAATACTTAACATTGCAGTGAAAGAGTTCATCATTCCTTTATTGAATACAATGTCAAAAACTGTATGTTATTTAATTGCATAGAGGTGTCTAATAGGTCTCTCAGTGTTATTTCTTCTAAAAAAAAAAATACCAGTTAAATTAAATAGGAAGCTTTTCCATTAACAAAAACATACTGTTCTAAGTTTATTAATTGAAGGTCTTCAGTGTCTTTTATGATATTTTCAGCTATTATCTGCTTTGATGATATGACCTGTGGGTAGTTATATCTAGATGGATGAGTAACAGAGCCGAGTTCCCTTGGTGGAAGGAAGGTAATACTTGTTATCAAAAAGCTAACATCAGATTTTTGCTAGTCAGCCAATATACAAACAAGATGTATTATTTATTTTTTATTTTATTGCATTTGTTTACCAGGAAAAATCCACTGGGCCTAAAACAGCCCATTTTCAGTGGAGGCCCATGGAGAAAAGCTCCAACAAGAACATAGATACAGAAAAATTAAACATTAATTGGTACAGAAGTAGAAACAGTGTTACACATACCCCCAGATTCACTACTCTTCCATGCAGGACTAAGTCCTGCATGGAAGCACCCGTGTTGGAGCAGGACAGCAGTGCACCATGCATACTAATGAAGGCTCACTTCTCAAGCTCCTAGGCTTAAACAGAGCATGTACGAGTGCAGAGCTTTCAGAATAAATATGCCCTGCAATGTTGAACAGCAGCAGCTGAGAAATGAGCGAGATCACTCATAGGTGTTCTCATATCCCCACCAACAGCCCCCATGTGTACAACAGCAACAGGACATAGAAATAGAAACCCTGTTATTTTTTAAAAAACCCGATTAAAGCTAACCATAGGTGAGTGGGTGGGCCCATCGCTTAGCTATGGTTAATGTAGCTTAAATGACTGAAGAGGATAACAAGGAAGATACATGCAAATGAAGCAGTAAAGGAATAGTATAGTGGGCAGAGCACTCGCCTTGCTAACAGGCATTTCTGGTTCAAGTCCCACTGCAGCCCATTCCATTTTCCATGTGGAATCTGTATATGAACATTTTTTGCCATATAATCTACGAAATAACATTTAAATGTGAACTGGAGTACTGCATTAAATGCACATGTGAAGTGTCAGTATCATAATGAATAAGGCACTAGTAAGCATGTTTAAGCACAAATAAGCAGTAGTAAGCATATAGAAGTACTAGTAAGCACGATTAAGTGTGTTTGTATGGGGGTAAGCATTGCCTACACAGATGAAGCAAAGTAGAAGCTAACTGAGTGTAAGAAACTGTAAATGGAAGTAAGTACTGATGAGCTGCACGCAAACTCATCCATACCCACTTATAACTGCTTTAAAGTGCCTTAACCACTCTGTATCCAACTTTACGTGTTCTGCCCAGCAACAAAATAAACAGCCTCTGGAAGGCTCAAACCTAGGACCCTGCACACCACCCACAAAGTGATTTCCCATTAAGCCATGACAGATACACATAACTGTGATGTTGTCAGAAACATATCATCCAGCCCAGTCATGCGACAGTACAGAGAATGTATACCAACATCTAGATGTATGTGTGTGTGTAAATATATTAATATCGACACAGATACAACATATCTATATATGTAGAGATATAAATAGGTATATTTAGAAATATTTACATATATATATATATATATATATATATATATATATATATACACACACATATATATGAACATAGATACATGCACATGCCTACATCGACACACACACACACATATATATATATATATATATATATATATATATATATATATACACCTATATGTGTACATATACACAACAATTTACATATATGTACACACATATATATATATATATATATATATATATATATATATATATATATATATAGCTATGTAGGTATATATGGACATAGTCATACATATGTAAGCTGATAAATATATATATATATATATATATATATATATATATATAGGTATATCTGGCCAAACATCTGTAGATAGCAATGGTAGATTAACAAAAACAGATATGTCCACATGCACCATTAATGAGGTTGAGAGGCCCCAAACAATATACACCTTGTACGAATAGGCATACCCCCCCCAGCCAAACACGATCAGCCTGCAATACACTACCAAGTGTTGAAGATCCCATAACAAGGACCTGACATGACATGGGCACAAGGTGTTAACATTACTACATCCCACCTGTATGATGTCAGGCTGGTATTGGTAACATATCATGCAGTACAGTCTGGCTCCCATAGGAGTTGTAAAATATGGAAGCTATCAACATCCCCAGGATACAGATACACAGACACATATCTGCAAATACAGATATACCTATATATATATAAAATTACATATATATAGATATACATGTGACTACACATACACACGCAGAGGTATGTACAGTAAGATACATATGTAGAAGGTGCACAAAATATGGAACAGCCACTATGGCTACAGTTCACACCTGAATAACTGAAAACTGTATGGGCCACCCATACAAATGACAGTCATTGCCTGCAACATATACTCAGAGAGAGATCATAAGAAATAACACCACACACAGGTTTGCAGGAATGGAAAACCTTTGTGTACTATTACAGTTCTATATATTTTTGCTACTGCAATTGGGATTGTTTTCACAGGCATCGTGTGTGTGGGAGGTCACATCTGCTTTCCACATCAACTGGACATAAGCTGATTTAAGTATATTTCCTGCATTTTATTGTGGTTTTATAATCTGGACTGATTCCTCAGATCTAGCTCTGTTGAAACTGTCTTGTGTGTGTGTCTGAAGCTCTGCACTAGTTGTTAAACTGCTTTGAAATTCCTTTAAGTGTTAATTAGCTTGGGGGGTTTCTGATAACATTAAAACCTGTGTTGGTTACATCTCTTGTAATCATTTTAAATAGAGTTGCTTGCTACTGAGATTTGTCTGCATACATCAACTGGACATAAACTGATTTAAGTATATTTCCTGCATTTTATTGTGGTTTTATAATCTGGACTGATTCCTCAGATATAGCTCTGTTGAAACTGTCTTGTGTGTGTGTCTGAAGCTCTGCACTAGTTGTTAAACTGCTTTGAAATTCCTTTAAGTGTTAATTAGCTTGGGGGGTTTCTGATAACATTAAAACCTGTGTTGGTTACATCTCTTGTAATCATTTTAAATAGAGTTGCTTGCTACTGAGATTTGTCTGCATACATCAACTGGACATAAGCTGATTTAAGTATATTTCCTGCATTTTATTGTGGTTTTATAATCTGGACTGATTCCTCAGATCTAGCTCTGTTGAAACTGTCTTCCCCATCCCCCCTCCCTGTTCTTGGTTGTAGTTTAAATTTGGTGGCTTTTGCAGTGCCCGCCCCACTGTAGATTTGATCTAGGACACTCCCCCAGTCCCATCTCTTTACTGCATTCTATCTAATAAACCCTTTCTGCACTTGCTTTTAGTCCTTTTTAATTTAATTACATTTTATTCATACTGTGTGTGGACTAATATTGCTACATACTCAAGTGTGCCAGCTTGCACTGCATGTGAATTGTTTTTATAGCATTTACTGTCTGTTTTTTTCCTTGTCTCTGTAAAAAAAATCTCTTGTTTTCCTGCCTTACTGAACTAGAGTAGTCCAGTTTCAGAGTCGCTGATCCCTGGGCTTTGTTTTTAGTTCCTGTTACTGATCCATTGCCTTATTAGGAAGGAGGGAAGTTTCTTTGCTTACCAGTGGGAGTGGAAAGCACTGAGCAGCCTTTTTGTCCGATTTGGTGAAGTTTCAGCCAGAAACTAGTAGTTCATTGGTCGTTTTGGGCCAATTCCTAGCTCCTTTCAGCCCCCTGCTATAAAACACGCTAAACGCGCGTTTTCCAGCTTGTACCAACTCAGCACAGATTCTCGTGGTGGCCTGCAGAGTGATCCAAGCAGCAGAGAGCTAAAAGAGTGACTTTGTACCAGATATAAGTATTTTTTGTGGCTTTCCCACTGTTATTAAGCTAGCGACTGCATTTCGCCTGTTTTACTGCTACTTTAAGTGATTTCTGCATTTTACACTGTTTATTGCACTTTAAGTTACTAATTGTTGCAAATTGTTTCTGTAGGCTACACACTAAAGTGCGCTAGCCGATTTACAGCATTTATAGCATTTACTGTCTGTAAAAAAACAAAAAAAAAAACAAAAAAATCTCTTGTTTTCCCACCTTACTGAGCTAGAGTAGTCCAGTTTCAGAGTTGCTGATCCCTGGGCTTTGTTTTTAGTTCCTGTTACTGATCCATTGCCTTATTAGGAAGGAGGGAAGTTTCTTTGCTTACCAGTGGGAGTGGGAAGCACTGAGCAGCCTTTTTGTCCGAATTGGTGAAGTTTCAGCCAGAAACTATTAGTCCATTGGTCTTTTTGGGCAAATTCCTAGCTCCTTTCAGCCCCCTGCTATAAAACACACTAAACACGCGTTTTCCAGCTTGTACCAACTCAGCACAGATCCTCGTGGTGGCCTGCAGAGTGATCCAAGCAGCAGAGAGCTAAAAGAGTGACTTTCTACCAGATATAAGTATTTTTTGTGGCTTTCCCACTGTTATTAAGCTAGCGACTGCATTTCGCCTGTTTTACTGATACTTTAAGTGATTTCTGCATTTTACACTGTTTATTGCACTTTAAGTTACTAATTGTTGCAAATTGTTTCTGTAGGCTACACACTAAAGTGCGCTAGCTGATTTACAGCATTTATAGCATTTACTGTCTGTTTTTTTCCTTGTCTCTGTAAAAAAAAAAAAAAAAAATCTCTTGTTTTCCCGCCTTACTGAACTAGAGTAGTCCAGTTTCAGAGTTGCTGATCCCTGGGCTTTGTTTTTAGTTCCTGTTACTGATCCGTTGCCTTATTAGGAAGGAGGGAAGTTTCTTTGCTTACCAGTGGGAGTGGGAAGCACTGAGCGGCCTTTTTGTCCGATTTGGTGAAGTTTCAGCCAGAAACTAGTAGTCCATTGGTTGTTTTGGGCCAATTCCTAGCTCCCTTCAGCCCCCTGCTATAAAACACGCTAAACGCGCATTAGCGCAGAGTTGCCACTGTTGCACACAAGAGCAGCGGTGGTTAAACAAGGTTAAACTATTCGGGCCATCTAAATTCCACTCTTCAAATTTTCCCTTAAAACTACCTTCCTCGAGCTGTACTGCTGATCTAACCAGCATATCCTATAACTGAAAAGTTCATCTCTACTTGATTCCCAAGTAGACTATTCTCTATCTTTGAAGCCTAGCACTTACTCCTACAGTACTTGCACCTTGATAAAGCACTCTTATTATAGATAGTACCCCACTAGCCTAAAACCCACTTCCCCCGGAGTCCTTTGAAAGTCTCTTTATCTACTACTTCTAGTATGTCGAGGGATCAGTTGCTAGTGTCCTCTCCAGCTCAACTGGTGAACCTGGGAATATTGAGGCAATGTTACAATTGCCTCATGTACACAGACAATCCTCTCCTTCTCCCACAAAACACAAATACATGCGAGAGATGCAACTATACGGCCAAACTGGAGGCTGAGCTCTCTCAACATAGGACTGGCAAGACCAGACAGGAGAAGGTAACCACACACAATACATACCCAGTCACACATGGTACCATCACAACTTCAAATCATACACATACTCACACAAAGACATACTCGGAGGCTCTGATCAAAAATTTACCAAAACAGCAGAGGCCACCAAAGCAGACACCCAAACAACTACCACCTCACGACCCAACACATGCAACACATAGACCACACAGTCAGAGTGTCAAACAGTCACAGCCCTTAAGGCCAAACAAAATGCCAGACACACTTGTCATTGGTGATTCCATAGTCAGACACACTGGCGTCCGCTCACCAGACTGAGTAAGGAGAAGGTCACAGTAAGCTGCCTGTCGGGCGCTAGAATCCGCCACATAACGCAAGCACTCAGGACTCTCAACAGCAGGTACAAGTATGACTCAGTCATTGTCCACGCTGGTGTCAATGACCTGAGACGTACCTCCTTGGACTACATGAAAAGGGACATCGAGGAGCTCTCTGATTATGTAGCCCAGGCAGGTATGACCCTGACCTTGAGCAGTATCCTACCTTCACCTAGAATGATGCCACAATACAGTGATAAGATGATCAGCTTTAATAATTGGCTTAAATTCTGGTGTCATACAAAGGGGATCCAATGTCTGTCTGCCTGGGATGACATGCTGGACAAGCCACGCTGCTTCGCAAGGGACGGCTTGCACCTGTCACCCCTGGGCTTCCGGATATTGGCAAAGGCTCTTGCCACCCCATAGTGCCTTTTTAGGCAAGGCTCAAATTCTAAACCTACCACCCTAGAACACCAAAAGGAAAAAACTAAGGGTAATGCTGCTCAATGCCAGAAGTCTCAATCTCAAGATGCACGCACTCGAGGCCCTTCTCAATATGGAGAACATCGATGTCTGTGCTGTGACAGAAACCTGGTTCAAGGCTCCTGAGAGCACCCCAGCACTAACAGGTTTCACCTCATATCATGCGTTCCGACCCCAAAATCCGGACAACACCAAGAAAGGAGGGGGAGTGTCCATATTCATAAAGGATACCCACACCTCAAGGTTGGTGGCAACGCACGATGCACCGGAGACCATCCATGTGCAATTAACCATAGGCAAGACTGCTCTGCAATTTGTAGCATGTTACAGGCCACCCTCTCAAACTCAGAAACCTCACATGGCCTTCCTGAAAACATTGGAGGGGATAAATGTATCTCCAAACACCATCATACTAGGTGACTTCAACTACCCTAATATAGACTGGGAACACTACTCAAGCCCGAACACTCTAACCCAAAGATTCCTGGAGTTCATAAACTCAAATGCCATGGAACAACTAGTCACCATACCCACAAGAGGAGAAAACATACTTGATCTCATCATCACGAACATGGGATCAAAATGTTCAACACCGGAAGTATACCCCTCACTGGTGAGATCAGATCATAAACTAATCTCGCTGGAGGTCCTCATCCGCCCCCACCTGAAACAAAAAAGACCACAGTGAAAAACTTCTCAAAAGCCGATTTCACACTTCTAAAAACTAGTGTGGTCTCCTTTAAGGCCCCCGAGCCAGTGGTAAACATTACTCAAACCGCTGAATCACTTACAAATGCCTTCTACCAGCACCTACAGGACTGCATGGATCAGGCAATCCCAAACAAAACTAAGACTCTCTGTACCAAAGGCAAGCGTCCAGTCTGGTGGACCCCAGCCATAAACAAGCTCTACAACAAAAGGAGGAAGCTACTACAAGATAGAACAAAATCCTTGAAAGGTAAGACACCTTTGATCATTATAAGTAAAAAACTAAGAGCTCTCATAAAATCATCCAAGGCAAATTTTGAGAGAAAAATCGCCAAGGACTCTAAAGACAATCATAAGGCCTTCTTTAGCTATGTTAGAAACCTAGGAGGAAACTCCCAGATATGCTCAGAATTAGTTCAAAATGATGTGAAAATTACTGAACCTACACACATTGCCAACATACTGGCTGACAGGTTCAGTGCAAACTTCTCCCCACCCCCAAAAGGAGAGATATCTATTCTAGAGGATTGTAGCCCCCCAAACATCTCCAACGCCCAGGTGAGAACTGCCCTCACTAAGGCAAAAAACACAGCATCCATGGGACCGGATGGTGTCCCCGGCTGTGTGCTTCACGAACTCAATGAGGAATTAAACGCACAGTTAGGACAGCTGTTTAATCTTAGCCTCACCTCAGGATACGTACCCAAGGAGTGGCGCACAGCAACTGTGGTCCCACTTCATAAGGGTGGTGCCTCCACAGACCCTGGAAATTACCGCCCCATTAGCTTGACAAGCCTTATCTGCAAAGCCATGGAGAGGATCATAATGGAACTCATAAATAAAGACATAGGGAATTTGCAGACTTTGGATCCAACCCAGTTTGGCTTTGTCAAAGGCAGATCCTGCCTCTTAAACTTGGTTGACTTTTTCGAGACAGTCACCAAGGCCATTGATGAGGGAAAGGCAGTCCATACAGCCTACCTCAACCTGGCAAAGGCCTTCGACACAATACCCCACTCAGGTATCATCGAAAAACTCATCAGCTTGAATGTAAACCCATACATCACAAGATGGGTTGCAAACTGGCTAAGTGACAGAACCCACAGGGTCAGAGTTGCTGGAGCCATGTCAGACTCAAAGCCTGTCACAAGTGGTGTCCCACAGGGCTCAGTCCTGGGTCCACTCTTGTTCGGCATCTACTTTTCTGAAGTACAAGCAAACACAGGAGGGTTATGGCTGACAAAGTTTGCAGATGACTGCAAACTGGGCGCCATAGTCGAAAACACATCTGACACAGATATCCTCCAGAAGGGCCTCACAGGAACGGATAACTGGTGCCAGAGCCATGGCCTGAAGTTAAACGCCAAAAATGCATAGTCATACCCTTCGGGAAAAACAAGGTTACCCCTAGCTACCATATAGGTGGCAATCCACTGAGCACAGAAAAAGTCATCAGGGATCTGGGGACCCAGGTTGACAGTAGCCTTTCGTTTGACACTCATGTTGCTAAAGTAGTTAGGAAAACCTTCTATATCACCCACCTGATCATGAAGGGATTCACATCTAGATCAAGGGAGGTCATCGTCCCCTGTACTCATCACTCATTAGACCTATGATTGAGTACAATGCCCCGTTCGGAATGTATCTGACCAGACACCTGCTGCAACTTGAAAGGCCCCAAAAGTTCCTCACCAAAAGGATAAAGGGTCTCAAAATATGTCTTATGCTGCTCGACTGAAAGAACTCCAGCTCTATTCAGTCTCATACCGCTTGCTCAGAGGTGACCTGTGCCTGACATATAAGGCCATGTCAGACCCAGATTTGATGAATATGCTTCACCTCAAATAATGTAGATCCCTCAGAACCACAAGGGCGGAGACTTAAACCTTGACACGGTTATAAATAGAACGTGCTGGAGGGACAGATTCATCACCCAGAGACTCCCTATGCTTTGGAACAAAATCCCGGTACATGTGAGGCAGAGCACCTCGCTGGCCTTGTTCAAGAGGAATCTTGACCAATGGATGGGAGATCGCAGATATACCCCAGGGATTACTTCAGTGTCATTGCTTGACAGAGGCACAGCAAAATGATAGGCATAGTTTTTATTCAAACTAAAGGGGTGGCGAAAGCCACATAACTATGGGATAGGCTTGTAAATGCCCTTGGGCAGATAGCCTGGTATGAACCTATGAACCTATGAACATGTGTGCCATTGACTACTGACAGACATCCTAAGGACATTATAGTAATGCACCGCTGCTAGCACGTACCGCTCCTGACAATTGCAGCAGAGATATTGGCCAATATGTGAGGACATTCTGACACACTCTGTACAGCCCAGAGGTATACACAGACCCCTTTATTTCAAAACATATGTACCATGCCCGACAATATGGACGTTAACAGCCATGTAGATGGGTATAACACATAACAAGTGGTATACATATGCCACCATAGGTTATGCATTCACACACCCTGTCTGGCCTGACACATAATAACCACTGGTACAGGGGTGCCATGGCCACATACTACCCACTAGATACTGACATACAGCTGTTCAGGATCCCATGCAATGTCTGACATACATGACTGTTAAGGGAGGCCCAGCAGCAGTACATATGGCAAGTATCTGCACATGACACCTCATTGGGTAAGTACAATAAGCTGCTAGGCATGTAACAATGCACTGTGCAGGCTACAGGCAGACTGTTTCAACACTGGTCTACATCTCCTGTGGGGGATGGCCTAATGGTTAAGGTGTTTGCCTTACAAACCCAAGGTACAGGGTTTGAATGTCACAGGGGATAATTGTCTAGGCTTAAAATGGCTCGCAAGGGCAGTTAGCCTAGTACTAATCTATGAATCTATGAATGAATCTATGAATGCACATGTACCTGCATATATAGCAGGCTGTACAGGCATGTCACAGCACAGGGTAAGATACACGTGTGTTAAAGTGCATAACCACAACCAATGAGAACACAGTCACAGTCACATATGGCAAGCTAGCATAATATTCCAGTATATGGACTATCTGTTCAACACCATCCTCATATTTGCCATTCACACACCAACCCTACATATACGGTCTGATGGCAGACTGTGGTATGGGACATGTGTGTGTATGGCCCTACAAACATGTAAGCCAATATGGTAACATATAGTGAAGCAGCATGTAACATCAGATAGGATGGGGCGTAGGAAGTTGACAGCTACCACAGTCTGTACACAGGCCAAGGGACATATTAACAATACACACACTGTTGACATTCACCATAAGTACACAGACCTCAGTACTATACAGACAACGACAGTATGTCCAGGTTATGTCATCAAATATAACCCCTTATTGTACATAACATGTGTAGCAGTCTATCTCCCTGACTTGTTATCAGATATGATGACACTAATTATGGTGTCCAGCATATATGCACCTCTTCATGCACGACATATGTACAAAGGTTGACAGAGTTGTGGCTGGATGCACATATGCAGGGCCAGTATTGACATGTGGCTGTGATAACCTTACTGTTGTAACAGGGTTTGTTGCAACATATGTCCTATAAGGGATATGTAGTCGGCAACTGTCACGGCTTTCACCATCTACAGACTGCAATCCTCACACTACTTTCTGCAGTCCACATATAGATGGTCCATGGGTAACACATGAAACCAAAGGCACAACACACTGCTCGGTCTGCAGATGACCTTGCAGATGGGGATTCCTCATAAACATAGAACTGACATGGCAGGTATTGAGACAAGTAGGACAGCCATATCCACACACACACTGTTAAACCACCATTACTCCAACTGCAGTATAGCAGCACTTACATTCTGTAGTCAGGTCAGGCACATCCCCTCCTGTGTGTTGGCCTGTTTCTACAGTGTATGTTGTTAGAGGTAACTCCCCAATCCATCTGAGATGCTGTTTGCCAAACAACAGATCTAGTTCCTGCTCACAGTGAATGAAAAGGGCCAATACCAACATGATGTTCCAAGATATTGAAGTGTGTTTCCATGCAATTGGCTATGGGAATGTTACCACAGCTGTTTCACATGCAATCAGCTAGGGAAGGCCTGCAATTCATGCAGAGGTCATCAGCTGATCATGAGCATCACTTAAAATACACATGCTGTTGCCTAAGCAAAGCAGGTGTAGGTCTACACATCCATCAGAGAGGAAGTGGGAGAGGCAGCCAGAGGCAAAGACAAATCAGGGAGAGGTGAGAGAGTAAAACCTAAGCATGTTTGTGTCACACACCTACCAGCACAGGGTATCAAACCCCTGATGACTATGTTGTGCTATTACAGTTCTATGCAGTTATTGGATGCACCATGTGGGTTACCTGCTGTGGAGCCCTCAGAACATATATGTGATGGTGAGTGACATCTGCAACAGGGATACAGTAGCTATTTGGTAGGCCATGTACATGTTCCTGCCACATGAACAGGTGCTAGAGTCAACACAGCCACACTCTCATGGAGACACACACATTGACACACTTGGCAGAGCCAGGAGTACAACTCATCAGTAGTGGGATTGCCACAACACATCACTGTGCAGGTATCACATGCACCACATGGGTTATACGGAGGTTGTATGGGTAAAGGGTATGAGGAGGTGTCTGACATCAGATAGCATGCTTCAGCATGCTAATGGGGGTTGTAGTGAGTGTGGATGTGAACATATGCACCATACAATACAAACACAAACACACAGGGTGCCAGTATTGACATGCATGGGTGCATGTCTGCACAGGTGTGTGGTGGTCAACTGTGCCAGAGGCTATACAAGCCTAGATGATGGGTATACCTTGGCATCAGGCCACATGACAATGGTCTGCATTGTGGCTCAGGGCTGTAGTTTCTGCATTTGCCCACACAGATGGGCATTGTATCTCCCATCCAGTCACCTGGGTGATTATTGTGTGTTGCCAATGCTGTGCATCACTTGCCATGTATGTGTTCCTTATTCCATGACATGGCCGGTGTCTGGGATGTGCACACCTCCCACATGCATGTACAGTGACATGTGGAACTGTACCTGGGGTGTCTGTCCCATGTTGTGAACACAGATTATCATCAGATTTGCCAGTCTTGCCAACCTGTGGTGGGTACTAGTAATAGGTAGCAGGTTTACCCTGCACCTACATTGATAGCATGATAATGGCATTCCCTGGTGTCAGTTGCATCTGTCCATACAGGGCATGTTGTCAGGCATGGTATGTCCTTTGTGGGTCACATGTTGCAGGTGTCCATTGGGGAACATAGGGGAGGTGCATTGTCTGCATGTATATACATATTGGACAGATGGACAGGGTGCCATGCCATCTGTAGCCCACTGCTATCACTCCATAGTTACTATCAGTGGCCAATATGCAGTGTACTGTCCACATATTGGCTGTTGCCTAGGCATGTGCATGTGTATGAGACATGGGTTGAGTGTATGCTTTGGGTAATACTGGGGTTGCCTGGCCTTGATATTACATGTATGGGTATGGTTTTGCACCCCAGCCTCTCAGCTATTTCACTTCTGTTATCCCTGTATGGTGGACATTGTGATATATAATAATTTGTAATTATAGTAGGGCCACCATATAAGAAATATGCAAAACCCGTGCCACAGATGTCACACACTCACAACCACCTCCACAGAGGATACAAGTTACACACATGCACTCACACACCTGGCATGTCTGGGAGTAAAACCTCTACCTAACTAGTTTATTACACTACAGCAGTACGCAATGATAGTACACGCCACAAAGATTACTTGAGTACTCCTTCCCCAAAGGTGTATTTCACACTGAATGACATCAGCAGAATTACCAAAGTAGGCCATTTGACATGTACGTTGTGTGACTAGCCTAAAATGCATTGTTCCCTACACAGACATTGACACAAAACATCCACAACTGACATGTGTGGGTATAGAACCCCTAACAGAGGTCTATATCACACTACAGCATAGAGTTGTTATAGGACACACCACAGGGATTACTAGGAAGCCCCTTCCCCAAAGGTGTATTTCACAATGAATGACATCAGTAGGATTGCCAAAGTAGGCCATTTGAAATGTACTGTGTGTGACTAGCCTAAAATGCATTGTTCCCTACACAGACAGTGACACTCACACACAAAACATCCACAACCGACATGTGTGGGTACAGAACCCATAAAAGAGAGAGGTCTATATCACACTAGAGCATGGAGGTGTTATAGGATGCACCTCAGGAACTACTAGGAAGCCCCTTCCCCAAAGGTGTATTTCACAATGAATGACATCAGCAGGATTGCCAAAGTATGCCATTTGAAATGTACTGCATGTGACTAGCCTAAAATGCATTGCTCCCTACACAGACATTGTAACACACACAAAACATCCACAACTGCCATGGGCGGGGATGGAACCCTAACACAGTTCTAAATCACACTGCAATAGTATGCAGTCATGGTACGCACTATGGAGATTACTGAGCTACAACATTTCCAGAGGTGTATTTCTTGGTGGATGACATCAGCAGCCTTGCCAAAGTTGAGTATATGACTTGTAGTCAGTGTGAGTACCCTAAAAAGCATTGCTCTCTACACAGACAGACACACACACTTGACATGTCTGGGATTAGAACAGCTACCTAATTACTTTATTATACAACAGCAGTACACAGTTATAGGATGTGAGCTAGAGATTACTGGGCTTCAACCTTCCCAGAGGTGTATTTCTAGGTGGATGACATCAGCAGCCTTGCCAAAGTTGAGTATATGACTTGTAGGCAGTGTGAGTACCCTAAAAAGCATTGCTCTCTACATAGACAGACACACACTTGCTATGTCTAGGATTAGAACAGCTACTTAACCACTTTATCACAAGGCATTAGTTCCCAGTTACTAGACACGCTATAGAGATCACTGGGCTTCAGTCTTCCCAGAGGTGTATTTCTAGGTGGATGACATCAGCAGCCTTGCCAAGGTTGAGCATTTGAATTGTTGGGAGTGTGACTACCCTAAAACGCATTGCTCTCTACACAGTCAGACAGACACTCATACAAACACACATGCACTTGCCACGTCTGGGATTCAAACTCCTACCTAACTAGCTTATCACAGTACAGCAGTACACAGTTATGGGACATGCCACGGAGATTACTGAGCTGCAGCTTTCCCAAAGGTGTATTTCACATTGGATGACCTCAGCAGGCTTGTCATAGTAGAGCTATTGGGAGGGCAGTGTGTGTGCATGGGCCATAACCCATTCATCTAGGGGTTGACATGCCACATGCGGACACACACAGGGTCATTTTTCACAGGTACGTGTATACAGCTGCTAGATGACTACTTTCTTGTACAGTCATGTTGCATAGCCGGCACGTGCACCACATAGTCTGTAAGGCTGACAGATATTGGTGGCTAATATCTGCAGTGAGTAACATCTGCACTTCATGTGTTTGGGGCCCTTTGGCTGTGTGCTGTGTGGGACAGGCCTTTATGGCTCCTTGTCATGGTCACCCTCTTCCACACATCTATGTCCGTCTACCTTTGGCTTTTTATAGTGTGTTGACCTTACATATATGTCTGTATTCCTATCCACTGTGTGGTGCATACTGACAAGTGTCTGCACTAACAACTGCAACTACCAGATATGTCTGGTTCACTGGTGTTTGCAGACATGGCCTTCATGTGTTTAAGTGTGTGAGCATGCCCAGTATGGCTGTCTATATTGCATGTGTGGATCAAGTCCATGTAGTTTGTACTGCAGTGCTGACCTTTGTGTTGTACACCAATAGGTAGCATGCTGTCTCTGCAGGATATCCATCGATCATTTGGCATAGTGGGGGGGACACCTGACTGTTTCTACATTTCTACACAGGATTGGGGGGCACACCTGACTGTTACTATATGTCTATGTAGAATGGGGGGTACACATGACATTTGTACACATTTGCTAGGACTGTACTGGTATGTCAGGTACTCCATTTCAGTTTGTAGTCTTACCTATCATGCTGGCTAGAGGCATACCAGTGTACTAAAGAAATTAGCTTTTAATTACCTACATATTAGTTTCTGACTTCCTAGCCTTCACAACTGACATCCCACTGCCTGGCCTGCTGTAGTCTGTCTGTGTAGGCCTGGGGGGGGTTACCCATAGGCCTCATTCAGAGGTCATAGTACAGCATTTGTTTGTGTTTGTCTACACCTGTCCTGCTGGCTGTGACTGTTGTTGGGTATGTGACCCCCCCCCCCGACTGGCATGTGTGAGTCACTTACCTTATGGGTGTCCCAGTATTGAGGTGGTGCTGCAGGGCTGCCTATGTCAGATGCACATAGTACACTCCCTACACATGGTTAGGCACAGGTAGTGTAATGTTTGGCATCCCTTTTACTGTATGTGAGAGTCAGAGAGAAAGGTGTTTTTCCCTGGGTCACTCCCATGTCAGTGTATGTGCTATGCAATGCCTCTTTGCCAAGGCCAGGGCATACTGGGCATGCCTCCTTCTGCCTACTGGGACAGGCTCAGGTTGTTCCTCCTACAAGTCACTCTGTGCCTGTTCAGGCCTTGGCAATGGTGGGGGACTGTGTGGCCCTGCCCCATGCTGTTCTTACTGCAGCTGTTTCTGCAAGGTCATATTGTGTAGCATGGCACTTACAAGGATAATTTGGGAACATGTAGCTGGTGAGTACTGCAAGGCTCCACTGGATGCGTCCAGGCACCAAAACCATCACTTGACCATCCCAAACACATGCTCTATTGTGATTATTGTTTGCTTGTGTGCCTCATTATGGAGTTCTTGTTTGGGTGTGTGTACATTTCTGATGGGTGCCATCAGCCATGGTTCCAGTGCGTATTCAGCATCACCACTAGGTGACTGTGTGGGATGCCCCACTGGCAAATCTCTGGTACAGCTGCATCAGATGCCAGATGTGGGAATTGTGATAGCTTCCAGGGCAGCCAACACACACGTTCATTATTGCACATGACCTGGCAGTTGATGGAGGGGAAGCCCTTGCGGTTCATGTAGACCCTACCCCGATCACCGGGTGGTGCTTTGATGCATACGTGCATGCAGTCTATTGCACCCACTACCTCAAGGTATTCTGCTATTTGGTGGAAGAGATGCATATTGCTGGCCAATGCCTCACAGGTGTTGGGGAAATATATGTGCTCACCGACATGCTGACATGGCATCCAGGAACTGGTGATGTACCCTGAATGCTGATACCTGTAAAATCCCCATCATATCCCCAGTTGGCCTTTGCAAGGTACCTGTAGGTAGTATTCTTAAACCTACATGTACCTTGATATCCACTGGGATGGGTTCCTGTCTGTTAGTTCTGTGTGTCAGGCGTGGCCGGCACAGCTGAACAATTTGCTGAAAGGAGGTCCCTGTCCACCCTATAGCATTCCACTATCTCCAGTTCATGAAGCCCTTGGTAGGTTACCCTGGGTCTGCACACTTTTCTCCATCTCCTCACTGTGGTTGCTCGGCAACATTCACATCCTCACCACCTTCAGCCTCTTCCACAAGTTGTATGATAGCTATTGCAGCCCCTAACATTTTGCTGTTGTGAGTGTTAAATGTTCCCCGCTTGTTTACACCGGTGGTGTAGACTGTGGGAAAAACCAGAGAGGTAGGTGTTTGCATAGTTTATAGTAGTGTTCTGGGCTGGGCTGGTCTGCTGCCTGTGTAATTGGCTGGTTCTGATACATTTCACCTGCCAGCTAAGCTAGAGCTCCTTCATTACCTTCCTACTGCTGTTTTCCCTTCCCATTGCCTTCCTGTTTAAGCCCATGTGCACGCTGCACAAACAGAGTGCTCAAATGTGCACATCGCTGCTATTTCCTGTTTAACTTCTGTTTTCCTCCTGCAAAACACAGTGCGTGGTGCTCATACCAGCTTAGGCTTTGTAAAGACTGCTAGGCAGGTTTAGACACACCCCCTAGCTTAGCTGTGCTAAGCTAGGAGCAAACCCAAGCCACAGGGCTCCAATCCACTTACAGTATGCCTGACACACACCCCCATGATGTCACCTATCTCCTAGTCTTGCAGCAAGCTATTCCTACTCTTACACTGTTGGGACTCACATGCTGGGGAAAACTGGGATTCACTGTCCTTCCCCTCATTTGCATAGGATTGCCTGCTAATGCATAGTTACATGTCTCACACTGAGGCTCCCCCCTTAGTAGCCACTACTCACTGGCCAGGTTGTCTTCTGCCTGCCCTTGACTTGCATGGCAGAATACTAATTTTAGTTAGAATGCTTATTTTAGGTTTTATTTTCTTATTTTCCCCCCAATCTCACTTGCGCGCTGCTTCCCTATGCTTAAACAGCCGAAATCGGCTAAAAAATAATAAAAGTTGATTTTTTAAAAAATTTTGTATTGTTTGCAATGCCAATGGCCTTATACTTGGCCATTGGCATGCTTACTACATGATATGCAGCCTTTATTTGGACCTGTCATAACTCCGTTTTGGATTTTGCAGAAATGTGCTCGGTTACTAACCGAGTACATTTCTGCTGATTGCACTAGCCCTGCACGGATGGTCGCAAGCTTCCTGGATCGCAATATCACCTCATCTGCATGGATTTCTCATGTAAATGGGGTGATTTGCATACAAGGCCTTCGTCCATGCAGGATTAGTGTAGGAGCTCCCGTGCAAGCCCCTGCTGGCCGTTCCTGGATCACACGGCAGACATATTGCCTGCTTGAGCTCCTGCACCGATCTTGCACTCAGTTCAAGCTTTTGAGAATTTGGGGGATAGTGATTACAGCAATATATACAGGCTATATACATAAAAGCCGGAATTTAGTTGGTCAAGATCAAAGTCAAAGTAAACTTTATTGTTATTCAGAAATCACACAAGTGCAAAAACTGAATGAAATTCCATGTTTCTGGACTCAATGTGCAGACAACATATAGACTATTTTTACAGATATTTACACATATAACACCTAGCTATTACATCACGGACATGCAAGTAGATGGACTAATATTGTACATAACTAGAAACACATTTTAACACTTATCAAAGTGAATACTTACTTGCATGAGACTTTAGTATTGCACAGGTACTTGGTTAAGACATTGCATTGGTCCTTGAATGGAAAGAGATATTTGAGTACTTAGTTTATAGTACTTAGTTGGTTTGATTTCAGTAATATATAGAGAAAATATGCATTAAAGCAGGAATTTAGTTGGTTGCCAAATTAATTCAATCAGAGAGGTATAAACAGATATATTAATCAGTATTATTGTACCAGTATCAACAAGTGATGAAAAAAATAAATAAATATGGAGAAAGTATCACCAGTTACTAGTAGCAAAAAGCAAAGGAGTTTAGTTATAATATAAGGAGAAGGCGGAGGTTAGATTATAGAGCAGGTACATAGCCAGGAAGAGTTGAGATGATTTTTCAGTATTTGTTTAAAGGTGGCAGTGTTGCCTGTGTTTCTTATAGAAGGTGGAAGTGAGTTCCATGGTTTGGCAATGGTGATTTTTGATCTTGATTTTTTAGATGTTTTATCAGCAGACCATGAGGACTGAACCAGGCTCTGTGATCAGAATTTCACCGTAAAAAATAGATTTTGATTTATTTCCATCTCTGATGCCATCATATTTGTGAGTTTATAGTGGCATGGCATCCTGGTAAGTAATGGATGCTAGGTAGAAAATCTTTCTGACATGCCCTAGGGCAGATAGCCTAGTACCAACCTATGAACCTATAAATATCCAGGGAATTGTTATGGCTAGGCTTGTATAGGCGCTAGGGCCGATAGCCTAGTGCCAAACTATGAACCTATGACAGACATTAGAATCTCAATTTTTCTTATTGTTCAGAAAATGCTTCATGATATATGAACTGCTGCTGTATTAACTCTTAAAATGTACTGGAGTAGTACTTAGAAAGACTCCTGGTAGGTAACCATTTGAAATGCTGGGAACCACTAGAGTGAGTTCCAAAACATGGAGACTGAATTGTTGGAAAAAAATGGACTTAGATGTACCAAGTCTGAGATGGCCATTTCCTGGAATATTCCCTTTTCCTGAGGTATGGCAGTCTCAGAGTTGGTGTATATATGTTCAGGGAGTGAGGGGTAGGCTTGCCCCTAACATGGGGTTGAGGGTGCAGGGGGGCTTGCCCCCCTGCAAAAAAGAAGTTTAATGGAGAAGAGCGATGTTCAACCTTAACTCTTCTCCTGCATTTTGTTTTTTTTTCCAGCATGTTTGCAAAGAACACTACAATAGAGAGCCTCCCTGGTGTCATCTAGTGTTCCCCAAGCTTTATCAAGAAGTCTTGAATGCAGTCCCATATGCCATGGTCCATTACAGTCATTCAATAATGACAGACAGAGTTTCATACTGTTCTGTGCCTGTAATATGCTTTGTGCTACAAACCCTGAACTGCATTACCTTAGTAAGTTGATTGGGACAGTATTAAACAGTGTCTCTGATGTCTGGTGTTCCAAGTCATATGTCTTTTGGGATGCAAAATCTGAGTTCTACACACTTTGTAGGTTTTACAGGGTAATATTAAAATAGTGCTCCTGGTGTCTAATGACCTTCAATATTGCAGGGATGGCTCAATAGTTAAGTGGAGTTTAAAGTTATGGTAGCCACCCACCTGACTCCCACCCCACACATGCACAAACACACATAAACTCACAGTGCATCAAACACCCCCCCCCACCTGATTGCAGTCACAAACATACTCACATATACACATGTGCACGCGCATGCAAACACACCACACACCAAACACACACACACACACACACACCTACTCTTCATGTCCTGTAATTAACCTTCTTCTGTGACAAATCAGATAGGTAGACAGGCAGAAAGGCAGGCAGACACACAAACATGCACACCCACGAATAAACACACATACACACACACACACACACACACACACACACACACACACACACACACACACACACACACACACACACACACACACACCCCAGCACCAGCACCAACTATCTGCTTAATTCACCAGCACTTACTGCTAATGTAGTCTCACCCATTGAAAGTAATATGTGAAGATGAGCTTTAGGTTAAGTTAATTATCATGGTTAGTGGTAAGGATTTGAGAAACCAAATGTTTATATTTGAATCACTCAGCTGCATCAATGCCCTACTACAGATATTTCTGGGGCAAGAGCATATAGCTGATTATCATATGCTGCTCCTTTGGAATGCCTCATTAGCATTTACAGTAGACAAGAGAGTAACAGCTCACAGCTTACCTTCCTTGAGGTAAGCACTGTGGTTGGGCTGTCTAAGACTGGGAAAAGGCTACCACTAGTGGTAAAATGGGCTTACCGCTGGCAGCAACACTTCTAAGCCACAGCCATTATGTGCAGCCCACATGTATGTTTTGAATAATCCAGGTACTCTTTCATATATTAACCTGTCAGGCATGGGTAACTAACAACAGACTTAACTATCTCTAGGTACACCCAGATGTAGGTCTGCTGTTCTAAACAAGTTTCATTATAGGGTATATGCTATAAAATATTTACACATTCTTCTTGTTTTCCACTTCCGTTTGATAACAGCTATGACACAGACTACAAAGATTCATCATTTAACAAAGACTAGTTAATCTTTAAAATATTATTTGATTTCTAGGATGGTTATGAAGAAAAGAAACAAACTCCTTCAACAAAAAGAGTCTTGGTTGTATATGCACAAATAGACTATTTATGCTTTATTTTGCACTTGTAGAAACCAGTCTTTATTAAGAAACCATTTTTTACAATTAATTCTAAAAAGCTAGTACAAAACTTTATGTTACTGCATGGTAGTAAGGAATAAGTTAGAGGAAGTGGAGTCCAGGAAATGTATCTGTATTAAAAAGAAATTATTCAAATGTATATTTTTTTAAGGGTTTGAAACAATTTCATCTCTGACACAATATGCTTATGATTCTGATGAAAGGAATGTATCACATCCGCAGCTTACAGCACAGATGGTCAAAGAACCAGTTGTTCTACTCTATTTCTCCAGGAACAACGCCGCAAACTTTCCCAAGAGGATGTGAACATTTTCTCTGCAATTTGTGTTGTGTATTCACCTTGAGAAAGCATTTTTACATTTAAACGGACAGTCTTCATTTAAGCCATTCCTATGAGCTGCCTTTAGAAAAAGAATTGCATGTTTCACTGTCATATTTTATATTGTAGATCACTATGTCACATTTGCAGCATTAAGGATATATCTAATGAGACATTAAACAGATTAAAATATCTTCTTTCAGGGAGCCATTCAGACAGATATTACATAGATAAATCATACCAGTACTTTCAGGGAGCTATTCGTATGGATGCTATTAAAGAGATATTAAAAAAAAGAATCAGCAGAATATGACTGTCACTCTACACTAGTCTGTCTGCAGCACTTAAGCTGCTCTTAGATACTCTCCCTGTTGCCCACTCATCCTTTTACTGTTACAACCGATGAAACGAGTAATGGCAAAAATATTAAACTAGCTTCCAGCAGTTCATAAGACCAAATGAGGTATCACATTGTGGTTTCCTCAATCAATACCTTATCAATACCTTAAAAAAAGACCTGCTTCTCTGGATACTGTTGAACTTTGTCAATACAATCTGTGTAAATCAATGTATACAAAAGTAAGCAGATGGTCAATGCAACAGCTAATCTCAGTTATCTGTGTATATAAATGTAGTCCTACAGTAAATCCATGGTCAATGCAATAGCTTCTCTCAGTTACCTGTGCATATATGAATGCAGAGCAATAGTAAATGCACAGTCAATGCAACAGCTTCTATCAGCTATCTGTGTATATGAATGTGGCACAAAGGTAAATGCACGGTCAATGTGACAGCTTCTGTCAGTTACCTGTGTATATGAATGCAATACAATAGCAAACACATGGTCAGTGCAAAACCCGGCGTCAGTTACCTGTGTATATTAATTTAGTACAAAAAGTAAATGCATGATCAGTGCAACACTCTCTGTCAATTACGCTTGTATATAAATGTAGTACAAAAAGTAACTGCATGGTCAATGCAAGAGGATCTATCAGCTACCTGAGTACATGAATGTAGTACAAAAGTAAATGAAGGGTCAGTGCAACAGCTTCTAACAGTTACCTGTGTATATGAATGCATTACAACAGCAACACATGGTCAATGTGAGAGCTTCTGTCAGTTGCCTATGTATACGAATACAGTACAATGGTAAATGCATGGTCAAGGCAACAGCATGTGTCAGTAAACTGTGTATATGAATTTAGTACAATAGTAAATGTTTGGTCAGTGCAACAGTTTCTGTGAGTTACCTGTTTATATGAATGTACAACAGTAAATGCATAGTCAGTCCAACAACTTCTGTCAGTTACCCGTGTATACGAATGTAGTACAACAGTAAATGCATACTCAGTGCAACATCATATATCATTTCACTGTGTATATGAATGCATGTTCAGTGTGAGAGCTTCTGTCATTTTTACCTGGGTTTATGAATCCAGCACAAAAAATGCAGGGTAAAAACAACAGCTTCTATCAGTTACCTGTGTATATGAATGTAATATAAAAGTAAATAAATGCTTAATGCAGAAGCATCTGTTGGTTAACAGTGTATATGAATGCAGTACAAAAGTAAATACATGGTGAATGTGAGAGCTTCTGTCAGTTACCTGGGTATATGAATATCATACAAAAGTAAACACATGCTGAATGCAACAGCATCTATCAGCTACCTGTGTAAATAAATGTAGTGCAGACATAAACGCATTATCAAGGTGACAGCTTCTCTCAGTTACCTCTATATATGAATGTTGTACAAAAGTAAATGCAGGGTCAATGCAACACCTTCTGTCAGTTTGCTTGTCTATAAAAGTAGTATAACAGTAAATGCAAGGTCAAGGCAATCGCTAGGAACACCTCTTTAATATTTTAAGCAAAATATCAAAAACCATGAAATTATTACACACTTTTGGAACATAGAAGTGGAGTTTATTAAAAATAGACAACAAATAGCAAACACTTCAAACTAGCGCCTCAACTTATACCTTCTAGGTATATATATATATATATATATATATATATATATATATATATATATATATATATTTATAAATCAATTACACTTAATTAATTCATTAATTAAATTCAATCAGCAATTTATTCCAAACTAAGAAACCAGAAACATTTAAAGGGATACAGTAAAAAATAAAAAAAAGAAACACATACAGGCATAAAGATATTGAGAAACATAAAACACTTAGACATAAAAACATTTAAAGATATAAAATATTCCCATTTCCAAGATAACATTTCATAACAATAATATCTAAAATCCATGAACTTGTCACTTATCTTAAATATATCACATATTTCATATAATATCATATTCTATTTAATTAATGTGAGAGCTTCTGTCAGTTACTTCTGTTTATAAATGTAGCACAACAGTAAATGCATGGTGAGTGCAACTGCATCTGCTATTTACCTCTTTATATGAATGTAGTGCAAAAGTAAATTCATGCACAAAACAAAAGCTTCTGTCAGTTATCACCATGTACGAATACAGTACAAAGCAAATACAGGGTCATTGCAGCAGGTTCTGTCTGTTACCTATGTACATACATTTATTACAAAAGTAAACGCATGGTCAATACTTCAGCTTCTGTCCATTATTAATGCATATGACTGTATTAGAAAAGTAAACACATTGTCCATACAACAGTTTCTGTCAGTTACTGGTGTGTATGAATGTACTACAAAAGCAAATGCATGGTCAGTGCAGCAGGTTTGGTCAGGCATATGTGTACATGAATATAGTTCAAAAGTAAATGCATTGTTAATGAAAGAGGTTCTGGCAGCTACCTGTGTATATGAATGTAATAATTAGTAAATGCATGGTCAAAGTAAGAGCTTCTATCTTTACCTGTGTATATGAATGTTGTATAAAAGTAAATGTATGGTCAATGCAACAGCTTCTGCAAGTTACCTCTGAATATGAATGTGGTAAGCCAGTAAATGTAGGGTCAATGTGAATGCTTATGTCAGTTACCTGATGTATATGAATGTAGTACAACAATAAACACCTAGTCAGTTCAACATCTTCTGTCAGTTACCTGTGTATGTGAATGTTGTATAAAAGTAAATACATGGTCAATGTGACAGCTTTTGTCAGTTACCCTTGTATATGTACAAAATTAAACGCATTGTCGGTAGTTCTGTTTCTGTCAGTTGCCTGAGAATAAAAATGTAATACAATAGTAAATGCATGGTCAATGCAACAACTTCTGTCAGTTACCTCTTTAAATTACTGTAATATAAAAGTAAACACATGGTCAATGCCTGCTTCTGGCAGTTAGCTGGTTATGTGAATGCAGTACAGAAACAAATGCATACTCAGTGCAGGAACTTCTCTCCATTACCATTGTCTGTCAATGTGATGCAAAAGTAAATGCAATGACAATGTGACAGCAGTACCTGTCAGTTATTTGTGAATATGAATGCAGTACAAATGTAAATGCATGGTCAATGCAACAGCTTCTGTCAGTTACCTGTGTATATGGATTCAATATAAATATAAATGCATGGTCATTGCAAGAGCTTCTGTTAGTCACATCTGTACATGAATGTATTACAAAAGTAAACTAATGGTCAATGTGACAGCTTCTGTCAGTTACCTGTGGATCTGAATGTAGTTCAAAAGTAATGCATGGTCAATGCAACAGCTTCTGACAGTTACCTATGTATATGAATATAGTAGCACAGTAAATGCATTGTGAATGTTACCGGATAAGCTTTAATGTGACACCAATTTCCTTTTACATATGTTTTATATGCATTTATGCATATAATTCTATGCTTCCTTTGGTACAATCTACAGGCACCCTGCTTATTTTACATTATTCATGCTTTCTGTAGTTTCAGCACACATGAATTCCCAGATGCAGTAACTAACTCTTCACAAAAGCTTCAACTACTTTTGTTTTTAGTACAGATAAAATTTATTCCACTGACTGCAATGCAGGCTTAAAATGCTCTTTCACCCCTTTAACTCTAATGCTCAAAACCAACCATTAATTTCACAATAATTAACAGTAGAATAATTTTCCATTAATCTCACTACCATCATTGTCCTCAGCATTCCTATGTCATTGAGGCATTATAAATGTTATCTGCTGCTTCATCCTGACATGCATTCAGAATAGAGCCCAGATGTGAATCCCAGAGTATCTAAATACAAATTAAATGTTTTTGTCATTATGAAGGAAATCGTAAATTTTCACAAAAGACTATGTCTCAGAAAGGTTTCATCCAAAACATCCAATGTGATCTGCTGAAAGTTATTCACTTTCATTTTAGAAACGTTACCCTTCTACTCTGTAAATGAGGATGAAGGCATGGCAGGAGAGAGATCTACATCACTGGCTTTTTATTAATTTATTGTATGCAATAAATCTGAATATATTCACATTTAAGTAATTTAATTGTTTTATATAATCACTAAACTTCAGCTGCAAGGTAGAATTTGCTTTCTGTTTAAGTTACTTCAGACATTTGCTCAGAACATTGTTGCCACATACTGCTGCATTCATTACCTCTGTGTAAACTGCTTCATGTACTTCAGGTGGCTCTGACAGTAGACACATGGGATCCTTTCATTTTCATCAATGCTGAGAGGATTGCTGCTGCTTGTACCTTTTCTGCATACATTTTATCTGCATGCACTGCTACTGCATGTACTTTTCTGTACACACTTTTTCTTGCATGCACTGCTGTATGCTCTTTCTTCATCACACCTTTTCCTTGAGTTGCCAAATATACTTTTTCTGCATGCACTGTTGCTGCATGTTCTTTTTTGTGTACACTTTTCTTTGAGTTGCTTGGTACAATTTTTCCGCATACATTGTTATCGCATGTTCTTTTTGTGCAGGATTTCCTTCAGTTGTGAAACACAATTTGCAGGTACTGTTGCACTGAATGTCTCTGTACTGCTGTGTACACATTGTTGTTACACACACAAAAGACAATTCCACCCTTTTCATCATTTCAAAATTTTCAGTATCAAAAGTGAGTTAACTATTTATCTCTTATATCCATTATTTATCACTGAAGGCTAGTGTGTTATAACTTAGAGTAAAACTCCAAGAACCTAAAATAATTTAACAGTTGTAATAAGTAATCCAAAGTCTTAGAGGGCAGCATCAGTTGCAGAAACAATGTGCATAGCTCACTAGCTGAAAAACCTCTGGATGCAGAGCACAGAAGAAACAAGAAGGGGTGAAGTCACAGGACAAGTGTGAAATGGAGCTCTGAACATAATGCACCAGCTAAACTTAAACACTGAATGCACAAGATACTATAACCCATTTATGACAATAGTTTCCCCTTATAAATTGTAATTTGTTACACTGGAATATTTTAACTCAATAGACTGCATTTGGAAGACCAGACAGTATATATTTTTCATTATATAGAATTTATGTCAGTGGGCAGCCGTGGTGGTGCAGCAGTTAGCATTGCCATCTCACAGTAAAAGGTTCTCTGGTTCAATCCTTAGCTGGGGTGCCTTCTGTGTGAAGTCTGCATGTCCTCCCTGTGGTTGTGTGGGTTCCTTCCAGGTGCACTGCTTTCCTCCCAAAGACATGCTGTAGTTGGACTGACCCTAGGTGTGTGTGTGTGTGTGTGTGTGTGTGTGTGTGTGTGTGTGTGTGTGTGTGTGTGTGTGTGTGTGTGTGGGTGTGTGTGTGTGCCTTTTGTGGAAGGTTGGACACCAAGCTGGCAACTCAACACTGTATAACTCCACTGCCAATCATGAACAGACAGGTGATCCATTGTGGTGACCCCTAACAGGGAAAAGCTGAAAGAAGGAGAATAATTTATAAGTCAGTATTTAAGCATTTCAAGATTTCCAGTGCTATTTTCTAAGAAGATTGGGTAGGTTTGTCAGGCATATGGTAAAAACAAAATTCATATGTAATACACCTAAGTAAAATGCAATATGAAAAATCTGAACTTCTGTAGAGTGCCTGCTTTTGGGACAGTAGGCACAAAATTATTTAGCCTTCCATCACCACTGCTGCAGATACAAATTTAAAACTGCATCCTCTGCAGGTGTCAGGTGGCTCTGACAGTAGACACATGGGATCCTTTCATTTTCATCAAGAAATCTTCTGTCCTTTTTCTAAGGTCACAGAGTAATTAAGTCTCTTACTCTAATCTAATTAACATACCTCCTCACAGATACACCATGACCAGTGTCTTTAGTGTAAAAGAAAGCTTGTCACTAACATAAAACACTATTTATTAAAAAATGAAAAAATTCCATACAACACATCAAAATCCACAAAACATGAGCCACAAATGATGTGACAACCACTTTTATTGAAAAATACATACAAATTCCATATTATTTAACAAAGAATGAATACTTAAAAAAAACATCTAATGCTAGAAAATTAAACAAAACACATTTTTTGCAAAAGGGTCATTCCTTCTGTACTACCCCAGTGGGCAGCTTTGCTCTCACAACTCCTTACTTATACACATTCACACCAACACCACAGTGTTATTTCACTCAGACATCTTATTATACTAAGTGCCATCATGCTATTTCACTTCACAAGTGCTTCAATCAAGCATGCATGCACTGTAAAACTTTGGTTTTATCTGTCTTCTATCAAGGAAATGGCTGTCACACTAACTACATGACCCCATATTTGACAAGGGTCCCAGATACCTCTCAATGACTCTAAGAATACTTTTCGGACACTGTACATCTTCACAAAAGTCCATTCCTAGGTAGGTAGAAAACTTCTCAACTTTTTATTTTATCAGATCTCTGTTTTTAACCCACTGCTTTAGTTCATATTTCTTTCATATCTGGAAAAAACAATCGGTTATGGATCATTGTCTTTTTGACAAGTACTTCTTTTATAGAAAAACCTGACATAATTTCAGAGGTAATTTTGTAGCTGAAAAAGAACTGTGACAGTTTTGTACTCACAGTCCCACCTTTCATTTTTAATTAAATCATTGTTATGTATATATGGGAATTTTCAAGACTTCATAGATGAAGTGTGCAATAGTACAATAGTTACATGACAAAGTCCAATTATATTTATAAACTGTTCAAATTTCACAAAAAGTGAAACTAAATATTCCTAGGATATTTTGTATGCTAAATCTAGTTTAAAATACCCCTTCTGCCTGACAAACATTAGCCCATTTATTCTATAACTGAGCAAGACCTAATCATAGGTGACGATCAGGGCTTTTCCTTATATGCTCCTACTCTCCACATCCTTACTGACAACTGACGTGAACGCTTGTATATATAAAAGCCTACTATGGCTTCTGCTATAGGAATACATATTCCTACAAATTCAGCATGAAGGTTATCATGCAAACTTAGAATTTCAGAGCCAATAACATGTCCCCAGTATATATACTGCATTATGTTCACCTCTTCTTCAGACGATGCTGGCAGTGAAGCTGGCCAGACTGCCTTCTTCCCCCAGGATTAGAGGGCTAACATCAGCCACTTATTCCCAGCACCCTTGTTTTATCCAGATGGCAAGCTATTAATTGTTATTGGATCATCCATGTCATAGATAGTAGCCCATCTCCCTATGACACAGAGTCAAACATATCTAGGATATAGTTTTTCAGTGGTTGCATATGAGATATAATTTATTAGCAATACATGCATCCACTTTGCATGCACATATATTAAAGCCAAAAATATTTGGTCAATGTATGGCCAACATAGACTAAATGCAATCTTGACCATGACTTTTCAGGTAATTACTGTCAGCATAAAGGCACATTTAATGGTGATTTACTGTTTGTTTGCTACACATCGCATATATTTACTTCATTTGCTTTGATGCCGTCAGACCTCCTCCTACCAGCCTGGCCCAAGTACCCCATGTCCACTCTAGGTCTACTAGCCATCCTCCCACACTTGTGAACTTACTTTAGTTTTGATGGGGCTGGTTATGGATCCTAAGTGCATTCTGAGGACTCAGCCATCTGTGCTCTCATCTGTGGGGAGTTTCCTTTTATATGTCTACCCACTCCCTTGTGCCACCCCACCCCACTTGCTGGTCGACTTCATCTAAGGGCAACTCTCCCCTTCAGACAATACCTCTCTTTGGGGATCATCTTCAAAGAGCATCCTTCCACTCGTGATGGGCATGGCTATCCCTCTCTGCCACTATATCAGTCACCCAAGTCACTAATCATACCTGAGTCATCTAAGCCATAGTCAAGGCTTTATCCCTCTACACACTACTGGAGTGAATACATATTGTGACTCCTCATATAATATGGGGCATATACATTTAAGTATGTTAATATTGTCAGCTAACAAGTGTCTCACATCAGGAAGTTACATGTTGTGTGATGGTCACATGAGTAACACTTTATCGATGCAGAAAGTGCATCACAGAGCCTATACTCTATAGAGAGTATCCTGACAAACATTAATTTGTTGCATGGTATCAGTACCAAAGAACTACATATAAAAAAGTGAAGACATGTTTTGTGTTTAACTGTTTAGATATTTGGAAACAAAGAAATATAATTCTCTGTAAAAAATGATCTGGCTGCAACCACCAGAAATGTTCTTGATGTTAAGAATGTTGGCAGAAAACTGAAAGTTTTGGGCCCTAAAATTAAATTTATTTCTAACATATTTGCACATTACTGGGGAAGAGGCATTAAAGATTTTCAATGCTTTTACTTTTATACGGAAGGTGAAATTCAAAAATAGAAGCAGTTAGAGAAAGCATCAGAAGTAACATTGAGCCCGGAAACAACTTGCCATTTATATACCATTTATTTATTTATGTATTTATGTATTCATTTATTTTATTTAGACATTTGTTAAGTTGGTAATACTTTCAAAGCATTACACAAACAGCAACACAAGGAATATAACATAAACATTTTACTCAGGGATTCATTAATACTGCACCTGTGTTGAGTCCACACTAACATGATTTACCATCTTAGCATTTCAACTAGCATTGCAAATCATATATGAATGTGGTTAAGGCTCTTAGCATAATGAGAAGCCTCTCCTTGAACCCACAGCAGATGGTTGTGGCCACATGTTAGTAAGCAACTGCATGACCATATCTTTGTACTAAATATTAAAAAATGAGTGTAGGCAACAAACCACATAACATGGCATGAGTGTGTGTGCACAGGTCTATACTGAGGATGAAATAAACAATAGCAGGTAAATAAAACAAGAAACCATGAGCAAGGGAAAGCCTAGCAGCAAACAGTCTCTGAGGGATGGTGTACAGTTTAATAACTGAAATCGTGGAAATGCTTAATATTAATTATCTGCAATGTCATTTGCATAACCAACAGTCACGGAAATCATCAGCTTTAAAAATGTGTAGGGCAATACTGCCATTTAAGACAGTTTGAATTATGCACAGTCATACCTCTCACCCTTTCAATGCAAGAGTTCTGGACAAACATACACATAACATGAAGACAAAGGTACAACATTAGCAACAACTTGTAAATAGCTTCTGTACATTATGCAAGTGGATAAAGTAACAATTTTTTCAGTAGTATACACTTTATAAAGGGTATTAAATCAGAAACACTAAGGTGTGAAATTAGTGACTTCAATCCTCAGGGATATTACAGATAACCACAAATATCAGGAGGAGAATATAACTATAATGCAAAAAGTGGACAAGATGTGAAACTCAGGACAGCTGAGAAGGATGTACATGAGAGATAGGTCAGTAAACAACAGAACGTGAGCCCTGAATCTATAATACATCATAAAGGCAGGTTAGAAATGGAAATAGTTTGTCTAGTTTCTCCAGAAATGGGTCAGTGCAACACTGCAATCTATATGCCAGCATATCCATATTATCATGTTAAGGTGAGATATTGGAAACATCATAGTGCAAGGGGTCATAAAAATACAATAGTGAAATGCTTCACAAGTGCAGGCTTTTTGCAGCAAAGCAGAGCAAACAATAGACATCAAGGGAAGCAAACCCAGGACTACCAAGTGACAAATTTACTATACAAGTGCCTTAACAAGATTAGCAAACAAAGCAGTAGTGATACAAGTCCTTCACAACATTTCACACGTTCTTGCAGATACACATATATCACTTACATAGCCACCAATAACACATACCCCTAACTGTACATCACAATAGTGACACAGAATCCAGATAAATAACTTGTGTTACAACAAGGCCAATGAAACCCATACATTGGACACAGTCATGACAGAATAACTAACACTTTGGTGAATGTAACACATAAGAGCACTAAAAAAGACCTAATTAGGGATAACATTGATCCTCTGCAATTGTCAATGACATGTTCCAGACTACTGGATCATCCAGGCATGCTACAAAAGCACTGGAAGCAAAATGAATGTAATAACACATTTCTAAGGTATGGAACAGCTAGTATCAGGCAAACAAAAATGCACATATCTGGGTTTGAACTCCTGACTTTAGGGGGAATACATTTACCTGACAATTGTATTAGTAAAGTAAGCTAATAGAGTACATAAGAGAGAGAAACACACCAAATACATTTTGAGGAAATATACAACTTGATTTCAGGCAAATAAAATGCAGATACTTGTGTTTGAACTCCAGACTTTGTTAAAGAATATATTCATAAGAACAAGGTATTAGCAAGGCATGCTAACAGAGTACTCAGACATAAAAATGGCTGCCAAATACATTTCAGGAGAATAAACTATCCGATGTCAGGCAAAAAAATGCATATATCCGAATTTGAACTCCTGGCTTTGTGCCAAATACATTTCAGGGGAGCAGACTAGGTGAATCTAGGCAAACAAAATGCACTTTCCAAGTTTCCACTTCTTTACCTTTGTCATTCAGAATAGAAATGTATGTCTGTGACTATAATATGCCATAGCAGAAGGGGTTTTGTAGAGGGTGAGTACACATAACTGTACATTTAGAAAGAATGCTCCAAAATGTAAAATGCACAGGGAAATGCTGTATAATACAGGTGCTGTATGAAAGACAACAACCAATGTGTGATTCATGCATGATGTTTGTGAGCGTCTCATCTATCAGATAGACACACCATGCTACCACAGTTTTATGCTTATACAACATCATTACCATATGATAATAGCAAGTTGCTAATATTCCACAGGTGAGATCAGCATCAATTTCAACCTTGCCTGGCTAAGTCATGTTCCCTTGACTTGTGCATTTGCTAATGGCAGCAAAGAAAAAGTTACGCAGATCTTGCCAGAATAGACACATATGGAGAAAGGTCATCAGCCGTTTGTGTGCAAGTTAATGAACATAGCCATGATTAAAAGTGAGTACAACACATAGGTTCATAGACTAGTACTAGGCTAATTGCCCTTGTGGGCCATTTTAAGCCTAGTCAATTACCACATGGGAGAGTCAAACCCTGCATTTTGTGTTTGAAAGGTAAATACCTTAACCATTATGCCAGATTTCTACCACAGAAGACCAAACCACATCCACTGTGAAAGTGTCATATTCAAACTGTCTTCATCACAATGCATGCGTACAGTAAGTAAATACAGTCTATCAAACTTGATTTGTATACTGCTATAATGTTTACTAGACATAATTTGAACCCATGCCTACCAAAGTTGCATGGCCTGTGTATTAGCTACTAATGCAACAGAATTACTGTACAACAGTTGTAAGAAAATGCACATTTCAATGGAATATGACAACATTATGGAAGAATAATAAATGAGCATTTTGCAACAGACAACAATAATTGGTGGATCACAAGCCTTGATATGCCTTAAATACAATTTGAACAACACATTATGATTTCAGCAAACTGTGGATGCTGCAATAATTGACATAATAAATGTCTACACATGCCTGTATCTCTATTGTTGTCCTCAATGCATTGTGTGTACTATTTCACAACATTAAATAGTGGGGCAGCCACGGTGGTGCAGCGGTTAGCATTGCCACCTCACAACAAGAGGTTCTCTGGTTCAATCCTTGGCTGGGGTGCCTTCTGTGAGGAGTCTGCATGTCCTCCTTGTGGTCATGTGGGTTTCTTCTGGGTGCTCTGGCTTCCTCCCACATCCCAAAGACATGCTGTAGGTGGATTGGACACTCTAAATTGGCCCTAGGCATGAGTGCATGCATGTTTGTACCTTCTGTGGAAGGTTGGGTGCCAGGCAGGCAACTTGATACTGTAAAACTCCACTGCCAATCATGAGCAGACAGGTGATCCACTGTGGTGACCCCTAACCGGGAAAAGCCAAAAGAAGAATAGTGATGCTATTTTATTCTGTCATACAAAGGAGAATACAAAAATATATTGATAAACTGGCAAGTGTACAATGGAGTCCAACACTTAGAGGACCCTAATCATCCACCTATCAAAATCAAACTGTCTCACATCCCATCTGATAAGGGAGCTGTGCTAGCACATCAACTGCTGTTAACACACTAATATGAGGTCCACACTTCTGGGTCAAGCACCTGCCTGTTTGCCTAATTCACATTCTCTAGATCTCCACACTACAACCTGATGCCAAAGAAATGTTGTAACACAGTTGTCAAAAAGCACACAGTTGAAGGGATGAGATGAGCAGTGTGCTTGAATACATATGACCTCCCTTAAAAGTGAGTGTTAACACCCAAGGGAGTAAAAGCCTTCACCTTTGAAAGTATTATCACTAAGTAGAAATGCACATGGAATCTGATGAGTAAATCATTACTGCATGTCAACAATATCTTTTTTTACACACTCATATAAAGTGTACACTTCTGGATTCACACACTTGTCTATTTAATTCACATTCGATAGAGCTGTACACATGACATTTGTTGAGAAGGTATTGCTGCTTCACACCAATCTGCCTATCTAACCCATATTTTCTAAACTCTTGCACTGGTTTCTGATGCCACAGAAGAAATTATAGAGTTGTCAGAAAGCACACAGTTGAAGAGATAACACAAACAGTGTATTTGAATGCATACAGCCTGCCTTAAAAGGATGTACAATCCCTGAGAATCAAAACCCTCCCCCTGTGAAAGTGTTACCATTATGCAGAATTGCACACACCCCATAATAAGCCATATTTGCCTGTAGCCAGTTGCTTTTTTGCATATTTATTTATTTATTTTACTTATTTATTTTATTTTACATTTGTTGACCGGGCTAGTCTGGCTGGATACATGCCCATTTTCAGTAGAATCCCGGGGAGAAAAGCTCCAATAAGTAAAAAATAATTAATATGACAGCTCAGTATATAAAAGACAATTCTTTCAAGTTTGTTTGTGTCTTTCGGCTTTTCCCGGTTAGGGGTCGCCACAGTGGAACTTCGGTCCACTAATGATTGGCAGTTGATTTTTACGTACCAGCTTGCCAGACCTGAAGCACAACCTTCAACGAAGGTACACCCATTCACGCATGTCTCCATGCAGAAGACGCTCTAGCTGAGAATCGAACCGGACAGCGTCTTACTGTGAGGTGACAACGCTACCGCAGCACCACCACCGTGGGTATATAAGTAAAAATTTTTTTTTTTTACAAATTAGAATACTCGTAGTGATTAATAACATACGCATTTATACAAGGTACATGCCAGCAAAGTTGAAAACCTGCCTGCCTGCCTCACAATCTCATGATTTCTGTACCAGCCATTGATGCCACAGAATAACCTATACAGCATGTGTCAAAAAGCACACAGTTGAAGAAAGCGTGATGCATATATGGGAGAATGAGCAATGCACTTTGTGAAGCAGACACTGGCAATTTGTGGATCAGAATCCAAAATGTACTATATTGATAAACCCAACATCATATCAGGAGTGCCTTAAACAATTGAGCCTGTTATAATCATAACTACTGCCTTCTCATACTGATATCACCATTGCTTTCTGTTGTGCATCAGGTCTAAGCATATTGGTGCAAGGGGTAGTATGTGAATGCAGCTGAAGGCAAATTTTTATCAGTTTTTGCCATAAGACATAGAATGTCAGTTACCATTACCTAAATATGAATAGAAGTGCTACTTGATGCCAGCTGTCACACAGCAGTGAAAGTACAAATAGTAATTTGACATCTTATATCCATGTGTACGGTGATACATTTGTAACTTCACATGAACTGATGTGATACGGAATGATATTTATGTGTGTAAGACTCATGCTAATTATACATTATAGGTTCATAGGGTCATAGGAGGTTACTAGGCTAATGCTGATGGCCCTCGGGCCTTTATAAGCCTAGCCATGTAAAAAAAGCATGCACCCTAATTGACCATAGATAGATGGTCATTGTTAGCAGAGGAATTCTATGATCAGCATCAAATGCCCATATCCATGAGGGACATAGGTGCCACCCTTAGGGTGAATTTATGGTCACCCATCCATTTGTCAAGGTTGAGCTTGAATAGGGTCATTGAGGAGCTCTGTTTCATGTGAAATGGGAGCTTATTCCAGAGGAATGGCAATCTCTAGGAGATATAGCTGTCTCTCCAACATGTTTTGTTAATGCCACAGGCTCAGTTGAGATCCCTGGAGTGAGTGACTCTTGTCCCATTTGATTTTTGAATGTGCATTATTTACATTGGGCAGGGTCAGAGACTGCTCTGTAGGCCAAACACAGGTCACCTCTTAGCAGCATGTATGATACAGAGTACAGTGACAGGGCTGTCAGCCTTTTCATGTATGACATATTTTGGAGGACCTGTATTCTTTTGGTTAGTAACCTCTGTGGTCCCTCCAGTTGTGGCAGGTGTCTGCTAAGGTTCATACAGAAGGGAGCATTGTACTCAATTAGTGGTCTGATGAGGGTCGAGTACAGCAGAATTATAACTAGAGAACCAGAAACATACAATAAGACTCCAAAGGAAGAAATGCAGCCACAAACAGGACCTCAAGTAGAAGCAGTTATCTTTATCGGATACAACCACAAGAAGCATTAAGCACTTCTGTCCCCCATAAAATTTCATGGGACTTCTTCAGAACAAAAACCATCTGGATAAGCCAAGTTTAAATATTACTGTTCAAACATGCTCAACCAATCAACATTAAAAAACAATAAAACAATTAAAAAACTAATTAACCCTCAAAGTGCCTGAGTTTTAGCAAACAGTTTGTGCTAGTATCTTCATTCAGGCCAGGATATTCAAATGCATTTAGCTTAAGTTGCCACCTTATTCCCTTGGCTGTCCAAAACTATCTGCTACAGGACAAAGAAACCAAATACATGTTCATTATGTTCTATTAAATGTTTTATATATATATATATATATATATATATATATATATATATATATATATATATATATATATATATTCACACAATAGTGGGGTAATGGCAAATTCCCTTACTACATTACAAAGAGATCATATTCAACAGACTGCTGGTAAAACCGCTATTAAAATAATGTTTGCTCATATGAGTGTTTGCTTTTTCTTTTTTTTTTGTTTTGCTCTTTTACATTAGTAAAAAGCATCCTATCTTTCTAACTGCAACTATTGAAACATACACCACTAATCTATACCAGCATGTAAATACCTGCAGAGATGTAACTGTACTCAGTATAAACAAGGGAAGGGTGTACCACAAAAACAAACCCCTTTGATGGAACTTTAATATCAACAAGCTTTACAATAAAAAAAATAATTATTGGCTAAATGTAAGAAGAGCAATGCATAAAATGATAGAACCATTGTCATTAAATAAGCAAGCAAACCATGTGCTTAATTGAATTTACCAAAGCCATATTTAAGGAAAAAATAAACACCAAAGCAAAGGCTAGTCACAAGACCTTTTTAGTTAGGTTCATAATCACAGAAACACATTGCAACTATGTGCTGAGCTACCTGTAATCAATGTTATCTACACTGAAGCTGAAGCTATAGCAAACCTACTTGTTAATAAATTCAGCTCAAACTTTACTCTTCTCACCCCATCTACCTCACAATATCTGAAGCCAACTCACCACCAGCAATCACACATGACAAAGTCCTAAAGCAAACTTGCCACGAGTGATCACATAAAACCAAATCCAGAAAGAGATGTCGAAGCAAATAATACTGCTTTTCTGAGTCCTAACAATATCCCAGAATGCATCTTGAAGAGCATGAATCACAATTTAGCCACACTTCTAACAACACTTTTCAGTCTTAGGGTAGTTATGTGGACAGTGACCTACATTTTGACCAGAATGTGTTGACTACAGTAAGGAAGGTCTATACTGCAAAGCTCATAAACAAGGGGATTGTTTCTAGATACAGAGATGTCATTGTCCATCTGTATCATCCCCCATTAGGTCAGTAATTGAGTATAATGTCCTTTTTGGGCTTGCATCTGTCCAGGCACATGCAGCAACTGGAATGCTTGCAGAGATACCTTGCTAAAAGGATACGCTACTTAAATAGTATGTCCTATATGGCTCTCTCAAAGCCCTACCACTATATTCAGTCTCTTACATACTGTTAGGGGGAGACTGGTGTCTAGCATACAAGGCATCCTTTGACCCATTACTGATAGACTTACTTTACATCCACAAGTCAAATGCTATCAACGCTGATAAATATTTCAAAGGATACCACTGTTCTGGAACAGACTCCCAATCTATATAAAATAAGCCAGCAAACTAACAAAAAACAACCACAAACTAAATAAAATAAGAAGGGCAAATTTAGCTCAGTCTCCACAGCTAAAGACCATGAATCCAACAGTTCTAAAAGACACTTTATTAACAAAAATAAATCACTGTGTTTGCGCTTTTGTTTAAAACCATGTCAAACTTCATCAGAAAGCACTAACACAGTGATTTATTTTTGTTAATAAAGTGTCTTTTGGAACTGTTGGTGGTCTTTAGCTCAGGAGACAGAGCTACATTTGCCCTCCCTATGTAAAATAAAGCTTGTCCCTGACCAAATTCAAGCATAACTTGGATCAATGTATAGGAAATAGGAAATTTACTTCCCCCTGTACTACAAATGGACAGACATGGCTCAGAAATGCATTATCCCAATACATGGGACCACCACAAACATCTATGTTTTGATCAAGCAAATATCACTAGGGTAATATATAAATATACATCTTGGAATGGGTTAAGTGAATCTAAACTCCAACAAATAAGTAAATTTTCACTACCAAATGGGATAATTTGCTAGGCTTAAAAATGGCCTGGAAGGGCAGTTAGTCTAGCACTAATCTATGAATCTATGAAAAAGACTACTGACATTACTTTTATTCTGTCAGAATTGCTTTCCCAATGCTGCCAACCTTAGATGCTCAACTTCAACGTCTTAGTGCATGTGTAAATATTTTTTGTGTTATTGCTATAGAAAGAGAACTAGCAGTGGTCTTTGCTGTCTGATGTCAAGTGTCACACACCTGCTGAATACAGGCATAGAAAATAATGCTTATGAGCCTTTTATGGCTGTGCATGTGGTGGGTGCATCTTTTTTTACCAGATTACAGGTCTGAAATGGGATGATAGGGCAGAGATGAAAATGGGTAGCAAGTAGTGGGTTGGACACTAGGTGAGTAATTCAGGAAAGAGCAGGATGATGTTGGCACAGGACCATATCTATCCATTTCATCACAAGATATGAATGTATATGTAACAAGAAGTTAGAGAAATTTGAATAGTCACATCAAACATGATGTGAAAGAAGAACTTAATAATGTTGTGTGATCAATTTGCCCAAATCAGGTGAGTAGTGCATACACATAGGCAAAGTGGAGAGCAATGAATGGAATGGAATATTTTTGTAAGACAGGTGCCCCCCCCTTTTAAAACAGAGAAAAATTGGGGAAAGACGTTAGACATATTAGGGTTAGGTAGGAGAGCAATGAATGGAATGGAATTTTTTTGTGAGACAGGTGTTCCGGTGTTCCCCTCCCCCAATTATTAAAACAGAGAAAAATTGGGGAGAGAAGTTATACATATTAGGGTTAGGTATGCATGGCGGGTTAGATAGCAGGGGCAGACATGCAGGACATACATGCCAGATAGGGAAGGTGATATACACAAAAATGGAAGAGGACACCATGACAGGGGATAGCTGAGCACAGTTATAATTTAGTCCTCACCCTCAGAACTGTAACCACTGTCTCTTGCCATCTTGAATGGGATAGTGATTTTGCAATGTGTTGCGGAATTCCCTCCATAAGGCCAATTTTGGCACCTAGGTCCCACTCCGTTATCTCCTCTACCAGCCCTGCCAGCTTCTGGTTTGTGACATGACTGCCACCTTTCCTGGCACTTTTCTTGGTAGGTGCCATTGCACCAGCCCCCGGGGCAGAGCTACCTGATGCAGGTGGTGCAGGTAGTATAATAGGCATGGAGACAATGCTGGCAGGATGTGGCCCAGAAAAGCTGCATGCCTCTGCTGCTGGTGTTGATATCACAGTTTAATGTGGAATGGAAAGTGGTCTGAGCCACTATGGCCAGTCTAGTTCTCTGTGCAGGGGATCATGTTGCAGCAGTAATGAACATTGCAAATATATAACATGTAAAAATAAATAAATATTATGAAGGATAGTGAAAAAGAATGTGACAGAAGAGACATAACAAAAAAAAATATTTCTTTAATGTCAATGTTAACACTCATTGCAAATTCCACATACATTGTTAGGATTATTTACATCCAGATATAAATGTGTGAGGTCATAAATTACATTTAACAAACATTCTACATGAACTGTAATGATTTTAAATTAGGTTTATGGGTATGATTTTATTAACAGTCTATTTGGCCTCACTAAATGATATTAAAAGATATGATTACAGATAGTCAATACTAATGTAAAATACATATCAGACATTTTCAAGGGGGTGGGAATGAACATAGATCCATTAGACTTGAGCTGTTATAACAACATAAGCTAATGATACAAGTTAGTAAAATTTGCACATGAATATACATACTCATGTAGTTGCCCAACAACCACTTAGGGCCTGATGTCCACATGCTTGACTACCTATTGGTAATATCAGTGCTATTCTCACATGGCAATAATTAATACCTGAATCCTGAATCCATACCTGCCCCATGCCTCTCTGAGGCTTTGTAGTCTCTCCTGATGCTCCTCCCTGTTTTTTTTTTTTTTTTATATATCTTTAGGGCTACACATAAGGAATGACAGTAATGAAGACTTGTGTCCATGTGTGTTGCCATGTCACTGTAGTGTATTACATGAATATGAGGGTGCCGAGGTTGTACATGTGTCCTGTATTATTCCTCCTATCAGTGAAGGAGGTCATCACTTTGGCGTTTCATATGACTATAATGGTGACACCGCTCTTCACCCATGTATGGGATACCAGTAGTATGAGTGACAGCATTGGCCAAATCATTCCAAGCCTCATCCTTGTACTGAGGCCCAGTATAGCCTCCTTGCAGTAGCCTTTCACTGTAACTGTTCATAGGGTCATAGTTTCATAGCTGTGTACTAAGCTAACAACCTGTGGGGTCCTTTTAAGCCTAGCCATGCAGCACAAAATTCTGAAAAGGTGTACAAATACCCACAACTTCTGCTCACACCAGCTCTGTACTCGAAATGGAGCACTACTCTCACCATCACATGCCATGTCTTCCCTTCACATATCTCAGGAAAAATGTCAAGGAATTGGTGCACATACCAGGTTTGCATGCTGCAGCCTATGCACAATAATGGCCATCATGAAGAACCACATTTGTGCAAGAGTTGGCAGAGAAGTGGCCTATAACTAATGCATTTATTATTTCTGCATTTTCCATTTTAGGTGAGAAACAGCAGTAAAACTTGATCATACATGTCAATGATATATATGCTCTACAGCAACTCAGCTCATGTTGGTTACTGGCGATAGCTCAGTTACATTTTAATTGACATTTTCCCACTTCTGGGCATGTGGGCTGGGAAGGTTTATAACTCTATTTAGATTAAAAATCTTACACACAAATATGTGTTAACATGCATGAAAACGGTGTTCCTCTGTACTGTCTTTATGTACATTTTTAGCAGTATTGCAGGTTGCAGTGGTGTGACATTAAAACAGTTTTGTAATTGATTGCATGCACCACATTTGAATAGAACCGCTATCAATATAACACAGCAGCTACTGAACTGCATATAGAGGAACGAACATGTCAGCACATTACTACTCTGCAATTGTTGCACTATACAGTGTTCTTTCACTGCAATAGTTTTGTAATTGACTGCGTATCACACATTGGAATATAACCCCTTATATTATAACACAGTGGCTACTGAACTGCATGCAATAACTAGTAATGCCACAGAGGAGCTGGGATTACAAGTGTGTAAGGTGAGGGCTATAAATGTATACATTATATAGCCTATATCTCTAAGTGCATCAGAAAGTATGCAGTATATATTGTAATAATTTGCCTATGGCATCATGTCTATCAGGTATTCATATTTTTCGTCTTATATCTGTGAAGTGGATTCAGGCTTCTAGGCGGTGAGACATTTCTCTGTGGTATCTTTGGTTGAGGACACATGGCTGAAGTCATATTCATCCGCAGAGACATATGACTGCTGTAAATTCCATGTGGGCAAACAAAAGCACTCAGTGCCATGCCCACAGCTTCAATAAAAAATTACATTTGGGAAGGGGAAAATAAAATGTGTTGTGCCTGGTGTACAGCACTGTTTTTCAAGCGAATGTCCATGGACCGGGTCCAGTCCAGTAGAAATTTCCTGCCAGTCCATGAAAGCAGGGGCAGACTGGGCATCTGGCAGTTCTGGCAAATGCCACAAGGGCAAAAAAATAATATATATATATATATATATATATATATATATATATATATTTTTTTTTTAAGGGTATTCTTCTTTAAGAACGCCTTTTCTGTCCAGTCGCACAGAAGCGGGAGGTAAGCGAGCGCACATAAGCTCATGTGTGCTCATGTGTGTGTGTGTGTGTGTGTGTGTGTGTGTGTGTGTGTGTGTGTGTGTGTGTGTGTGAGTGTGTGTGTGTGTGTGTGTGTGTGTGTGTGTGTGTGTGTGTGTGTGTGTGTGTGAGTGTGTGTGTGTGTGTGTGTGTGTGTGTGTGTGTGTGTGTGTGTGTGTGTGTGTGTGTGTGTGTGTGTGTGTGTGTGTGTGTGTGTGCGTGTATGTCTCATATTTTGGTCTGTATCTCATAAAATTATGTTTTTGTGGCAAATCACTGGCTAATATTGAGGACTGAAATCATAAAATAATGGCAGACATTTGAGATTTAGACTTCATATCCTTCAGAAAATTCAAACTGATGCAAAACTTGTTCTCTCAACTTTCAAAGTTTGTAAGAACAATATTTAAAAGATGTCCCTATTTTGGGGCCTTTGTCCCCCTATTATTTGTGTCTTTGTCCAGATTTCTTGCTCTAAGAGTTTGAGCGGTATGGGAGAGGGGGTGTAAGAGGGAGATAGGGTGTGTGTGCTTGTCATACCTCTCAACTGTAAAGGTTTTTATGGAATACCCATAATTTTGCCTTATATTTTTGATCTGTCCTCATAAAAAAAAAGTTTTTTTTGACAAATCACTGGCATGACCTAAGGATTGAAGTCACTAAATAATGACATGCATTTGAGTTTCAGATTTCATATTCTTCAGAAAAACACATTAACCATATGGTGTCGACCATATGTTGTTCAATATTTTCAAACATCGATCTTATAATATAGACCCGAGGAGGCATAGTCTACATTAAAAGCAAGCTAAAATCCAGACTAGTTAAAGTATATGACCCAATGGAACTCATACATGTGTAACTCACCATAAACAGGGTCTCATGCCACATCCTTGCAACTTATAGGTCCCCCTCCATTTCCCAAGAAAACCATACTGCCTGTCTCAATGCACTAGAGTCCCTCACCATTCAACTCAATATGATCTTCATGGGAGATCTCAACTACCTCTCTATAGACTGGTAATCCTACATCACTTATAATTCACAAGCCTAGTGATTCCTAATCTTTGTTAAAGTCAACATCCTGGAACAGTTGGTATATTCTCCTACCAGGCATAGAAATATCCTTGACCTTGTAATAGTGAACATAAGTGAGTGATGTTCCTCACCCAATGTAATGTCCACAGTCATCAAATCTGACCATAAGGCAGTATTGCTTGAAATGAAATTAAATCTGGGGCCCAATGAAACTAAAAATCTTTAGGAAGTATTCCAAGGCTAACCTCTCTACGAAGTGACACCTTGGCTAAATTCCAAGCTCCCCTATACCCAGTAAACATCATTGCATGAGTTATTTACAAAGTCTCTGTACAGTAATATTGATAGCTGTATAGAGCAAACTGTGCCCATTGGTATTAAGACTAAGATAAACTCAAAAGGCAAGTCACCCTGTTGAAATCACAATATCAAGCAGTTATAGAACAGAAGAAAAAATCTTGGACAAGCATAGGAGAATCAAAGCCCAACATACTAAAAGCCCTCTGACAATCTAAACAGGTAGCTAAGAGCATTAATTAATATTTCAAAGGCTAAATTTGAAGAAAAAATAGCTTCTTGCTCAAAGGACCACCACAAAGCTTTCTACAGCTATGTCAATAAATTCAAGAGAAATACACAATATTCCATAAAATTTATTGTAAATGGTATCACCCATACTGAACTGGAAGCCATTGCCAACCTTTTGACTTCCAGGTTCTCAAATTTCTCTCCCACTCACTCCTGATAGTCCAAAGGATATATGGCATACCACAAATCCACCAACTATTATTAGGGAGCAGGTCATCAATGCACTTTCCAGGGCCAAACACACTACATTGAAGGGGCCCTGTAACATCCCAGGATGCTTACAAAATAGCATGAAACATGACCTCTCTGGTCCCCTAGAATCGCTTTCCAACTAGAACCTATAGTTAGATTTTGTGCCCAAGGAATGGAAGATGGCTACAATTATTTCTCTACATAAAGAAGGTCCAACCACAGATCTGGCTAACTACAGGCCCATAAGACTGACCAGGCTCATATCTAAGGTCATGAAAAGAGTCATCATGGACATGATAAATGAGGCCATAGGTAAAATGCTGAACCCATTAAAGTTTGACATTGTTAAAGAAAGGAAAATAAAAAAGGGCCAGCACTCCAAATCAGGTCTTTGGCATAAAAAGTTTAATTCAGCCCAAACTTAGGCATAAATGCACACCAAACACCTCAAGGGTGAAAGTTAAGCATAACAGTTTCGGCAATCAGCCTTCATCAGTGCAACAATAACATACATATGTATTACATCTATATATACCCATTATATATATATATATTGAAGTTCTTTTGTTAAAGAAAGGTCATCTATTATGGCTGGTGGACTTCTTTGAGAGAGTCATCAAAGTAATGGATGAGGGCAAGACTGTGCACACAGCTTACCATGACCTGACCAAGGCTTTTGATAAAATAACCCACTAGGGCATTATAGACAAGCTCATTAAAATAGGTATAAACCCTTTTACACCCACTGGATAGCCAAATGGCTCACTGACAGACCCAAGAGGTCAAAATAATTGAGGCCACCTCTACCAAAAGGCCAGTCACTGGTGGTGTCCCCCAGAGCTCGGTACTGATCTTTCTCCTTTTTGGCATCTATTTATCTGAAGTGGAAGCAAACATTACATTTTTATGGCTGATTAAGTTTGCAGATGATTGCAAACAGGGGGATATAACTGACACTCCTCTCTACCCACAGACACTAGCATTCTTCAAGAAGGCCTATCTCTGATTAGCAAATAACACCAAAGCCATGGTCTTAAACTCAATGCTAAAAAATCCATAATTGTACCCTTTGGGAAGTCAACCATCCCAGCTAATTGCCATGTTGATAATATGCCCCTAAGATTTGACACATTGGTCAGGGATCTGGGTATGTGCATATGCGCATAGACAGTAGCCTTACATTCAACCACTACATGGCCACAGTAGTAAGGAATTCCTTTTATGTTGCACAACTTATAAGTAAGGGCATGGCATTTAGGTCCAAAGAGGTCATTATCCCACTGTACTCTGTCCTTATCAGACCAATCACAGAACAGAGTGCTCCCTTTGTTCATTAACTGACCATGTATATGCAGCAACCAGAGCATCCTCAAAGGTTCCCTACAAAAAGAATACAAGATGTAACAAACCTGTCATATACAGAGCACCTTAAAGCCATTTTCCTCTCCTCAGTCTCCTAAGATTGCTGAAGGATGATATATGCTTGGCTTGCAAGGCATCTGTAAACCCCCCACTTATAAATCTCCTGCATATTTGTAAGTCAAACAGAACCATAAATACAAGGTTTAGGGACATGAATTTTGTCTGTGACTTAACAGAACATGCTGAAGAGACAGATATTTGTCCCAGAGACTGCACCTTCTAGGAACAGGCTTCCCATCCATGTGAAGCCAAGTTTGTCTATTACCCTATTTAAGTGCAACCTAGACCAGTGGATGGGGAATACAAAATTTACACCGGACCTAGCGCCCATGTCCCTTATGGACAGAGATAGCTTTTAAATGCCTGCCCCTCACTGTCTGGCTTGGAAATAGGATGTTATTATTCTTCTGGGAAAACTTGGATAGACTTAGAAAGTCCCCCTCCAGGGTTGTTAGCCTAGTAACAATCTATGAATCTGTGAATATGACTGCACTTTAATAGCTGTGGAGTAAACTACCACATTAAGTTAGGGATCTGGGAGGCTACATGCCCTCTGGATTTCTTGGGATTATGCATACTCTGAAGTTAATTTTAGAACTTCTTCCAATGTTTTGAGTGAATGATCTCATGAACAAAAATCATGAAAAAGGAAAGAATACTGGTCATATTTTATTTTTCTTTCAGGGAAGAAATACATTTTATCCATGACTTAATGTTTAAAGCTGACAAAATTGTAGTCTACAATAAAGTCAGAAATAAATTCTACCCAGTGCTTAATGTTCAAAGCTAACAAAATTGTAGTCTACAATAAAGTCAGAAATAAATTCTACCCAGTGCTTAATGTTCAAAGCTGACAGAAAAGCAGTTTACAATAAAGTGAGAAGAGAAATTCTTTCAAGGGAAACTTAAGCATATCTGGGAATTGTCTGTCTCATAAAGACCAACTTCTGTGTTCCCCTCTGATGTTAGATTGGGAGGAACGTGAAAGCATAAATGGCTAATGTCATATATTTCAAGTTAATGCTGTCATATACAGCATGTGTCCTTGCCACTATACCCACAAACCAATGGGGATCACGTCAGTCACCCTGCTAGACAGGGGTCCAGGAAGTAAATACTGTGGGAAGAAATAGCCAGGGAATTGTTATGGTTAGGCTTGTATAGGCCCTAGGGCCAATAGCCTAGTACCAACCTATGAACCTATAAAACAGCTACCTTTTCTGTACCCCTCTGATGTCAGGTTGTGATGAAACTCAAAGAACAAATGAAACAGAATCACATATTTCAATATGTTACTGTCAGATATATATATATATATATATATATATATATATATATATATATATATATATATATATATATATATATATATATATATATATATATATGTATATGTAAACATCATGCCTACTTATCCTGACACCCAAAGATATCCACCTATATATGAATTTGATGTTTGTAAGGAAAGTGTAAAAACATCACTCATAGTAATGTGTTCCAACTTATTGCTCCTAGACAATACTCTGCCCTGGATAAACTGTAGTGACCTTCTCTACACACCTCTGAGATTTGTGAAAAAAGTTTAAAAAATAATCTGCTAACTGTCCTCAGCCCCAACACAAGCTATAGCAACCTTCTGTGCACAGCTTTGGGGTTTATGAGGAAAATTTCAGAAATAACACCTACAGCAACCACACAAGCTCTAATCATCTTCTATGTATACCTCTGAGGATTGTAAGAAAAATTAGAGAAAAAGTGATTACATCTTCCTCAGATCCCTCCTCCCATACAAGCTACAGTGGCCTTCTGTGCACAGCTCAAAGCAAGGCTGTTTTAGACTAGGTGGATTTCAGGACAGTGATCACTGCTAAGCCTGTATCAAAATACACTTGTAGATTCATGTGTATATACTAGGTTAACGACCACAAAGTCCATAATAATCCTAGTCATGCAGTCCAACACAATTGTATCCCTATTTATCATGGGCATTTATTAGGAGGAGGTATATTAGTTAGAAAGTTTCTAGAGGTTATGCGGAGGGGGGTGTTAGTCTGGACATTACTGTCTGCCTCTGTCTATCAGAGACATGGGGAAAGACCTTGGGGTGAATTCCCGGTTTCCCATCCATTGGTCAAGGTTACACTTAAATAGTGTTAGGGATGGACTCTGCTTCACATGGATGGGGAGCCTGTTCGAGAGCATGGGGATTTTCTGAGACAAATATATGTCTCACCAACATGTCTTATTTATGCTACAAGCAAAATTCAAATCCTTCAAATCCTTGGCTCTAGTAGTTCTGATGCTGTTTGTTTTACAGATGTGCAATCACCTCTCAGTAACCTGTAGGAGACATAGTATAGAGATAGGGCTTTAAGGTGATCTATAAAGGACAATGAGTTTATATCCTGGATTTTCATGGTAAAGAACCATTGTGGGCATTCCATCTGTTGCATATGCCTGGTGAGGTACATGGTGAAGTGGGCATACTCAATTATGGCTCTGATAAGTGCTAAATAGAGTGGTGTTATGGCTTTCTTTGACCTGGATGGCATGCCCTTCCTTAAGTTTGGTGACATATAATGATTTTCTTACTACCTTGGCCACATGTTGATCAAACACCAGATGACTGTCTAAATATGCTCCCAGATCCCTGACTACTAGTACAACATCTAAGAGTGCCTTATCAATGAAGTAATTAGCTTGAATTGCAGTTTTCCCAAAAGGTACTATAACACATTTCATGCCATTGAATTTTAATCAGTGACTTTAGCACTAATTATCTGTCTGTGTTGTAAGATGCTTGAGGCATAGGGGGAATCTATGATAGCTTCCAATTTGCAGTCAACTAGGAACTTGTTCATCTAAAGCCTCTTGTCACTAGCCTTTATCTCCATGAAGTAGATACCAAATAGGAGTGATCCTAGCATGGAATCCTGAGGTGCCCCGCTGGTGACTGGAATCTTAGTGGAGGTGGTATCATCAATCCTGTCTTCTTGGTTCCTGATTGTGAGCCAGTTGGCAATCCAGAGAGTTATGTAGGGGGTTATGCCCAGTTTGGTGAGCTTTTCAACTATACTAACCTTCTAATAAATAAAAAAGGGTCTGTTGCCAGAGATATGAACATTCTTGCTATATGTCTTATCAAATTAGTGGATAACATTAGAGCCACAGATGCTGAAGTACTTAAATGTGACCTTCCTAAACCTCAAATACACATAGCTCTCATCAGCCTGATTAAAGAGATACTCATGGTTAGTTGCTTATCAAGGGCCAGGATCCACCACATTATGCACATACTCACCTCATTGGACCACAAGTACCAGTATTACTCCACCATAGTCCATGTGGGTGTAAATGATCTGAGATGTATCTTGCCAGAGTATATGAAGAAATGCATCGTGGAGCTCTAGGAATATGTGTTTCAGGCTGGTATGAGCCAAGTATTCAGCAGCATTTTACCTTCTCCAAGGATGATGCCACAAAACAAACAATAGAAAGAACTGAATAATATTAATTTTTCTTTTTTTTTCTGGTCAGGGGGGGTATATTATATATCAGCATGAAGGAGATGGTCACGAATATTAGCTATGATATTGTCCCCCCCCATAGTACTTTTTTAGGCAATGACAAACTGAAAGCACTTCTGACAGAGCAAATCAAAAAAAAAAAAAAAAAAAATAAAAATTGATCATTTCATTTTAGGAAATCAAAAAAAAAAAAATTCCACCTCCTACAAGCTCTTCACACCCCAGAGAATGTTGATGTCTGTGCAGTCACTAACACTTGGTTTAAAGATACAGAGAGCTCTGGCAAGGTCAGAACACAAAACCTTGTCATTTGATGCAAAAATAAAGTCCAAAAATCCCCCTGGACTGTTCGACTACTCAGGAACTAATAAGGAACCTACTATTAGAAGTGATACCTAGGAAAGGCTGACACAAACAAATAATTGTGTCAGAGCCATGGAGTAAAACTAAACACCAAGAAATGCATTATAGTTATCCTTCATGAAATCATCAACCCCTGGTAACTAACATACTGATAACACACCCCTAAGAGTCTGGGACTTGGGGACAGATATCACCATAATGTGTCTACAGTAGTGAGAAAATAATTCAAGGTTGTCCAACCTATAAACAAAGGTATGGCATCAAGTCCCAAGCAGGTCGATGTTCCACTGTGTTCAGCATTCATCAGACCTCTCAATGAGCACAACTGGAACATTCACAAGGTTTCTCACTAAGAGAATACAGGGTGTAAGTAATATGTCCTCTGCAGACCACCTCAAATCTGTATCCCTGTATTCCGTCTCCTACAGACTGTTGAGGGGAGCTCTATGCCTGGCATACAAGACAGTGTCAGACACCACTCTGATGGACCTCCTGCATATCCACAAAAAAAAAAAAAAAATCACTGGAATTACCAGTTTTAAAGATTTAAATCTTGCATGTGATATACATAGGACCTGCTGGAGACACAGGTATGTATCCCAGAGACTATCCCTTCTCTGGAGCAGACTCCCCATTCCTGTGAAGCAGAGTTCTTCCTAACTTGGACAACTGGATGGGGAACAGAAAATGCATCCTTGGTTTAGCACCTATGTCTCATCTTCATGGCTCCTGCTTGTAAATGTTTCATCTCCCAAGTCTCTGCTTACACCTTACCAAGGGTACCAGAAATTGTCAGATATTTGAGATGCATGACTAGGCTTAAAAAGGTCCTTGTGGTCATTAACTTAGTACACATCTATGAACCTATACCCTACTAAAGTTAAGATTCCACCAGTGTGTTTTTTTGTGTGTATTTCTAGTAAGTGCAGCATAGTCTATGCAGTCATTTACATGGCTGTACAGGGTCTCTATGAACAATTCCACATAGGCTGCTGTGATATCGGGGCTGGGAGGGAAAGTGATTTTGACATTACCACTGTGGATGTGAAAATGGGAGTACAGCACTCTTCCATATTTGTGAGTACCAGGTCCAGATGTTCGGACCTCTCATGGATGTGTGCACATGGTCAAGGGTATTTGTGTTAATAAAGTCCAGAAATCATTGTGCCACTAATATGAGGCAGTATGTGCTTCCCAGTCTACAGAGGGATAGTTATAGTCTCCCATGAATATGATATTTGGTTTAATACTGAATATCTCCAGTAGGTCTAGGTATGAGCTCTGGGATTCTGAGGACATAGAGGGAGACCTATACCTTGCTAGGATATGGTAAGGGACTTTGACTATGGCAATTTGCATGGGAATAAATTCCAGGGCGCATCATTCTATTTAACCAATGTAGAGTTATGCCTGTTGCTAATATATATTGAGACTCCTCCACCTTTTGTTCCTGTCTGTGCAGCTGAATGCCTAAATGTACTGAAGACAATGATGCCTTGTACTGAATAAGTATTTCTGCACATTTGAACCATGTCTCGGCAATGGCACAGATGTCTATACTATCCAGAGTTAGGAGAGCTCATATGGTGTTGTGTTTCCTGTTTAGGCTCCTAGCATTGAGCAGTAGAACCTTTAGGTTTCTTTGGGTTTTATTTGCTATGTCAATAAGTTTATCAATTTGGCATTGCCTGAAAGAGGTACTAAGGGGGTGGGTAAAGTTTTAACCAAAATTTAGAAGTCTATGGGAGACAAGTGCAGACTATCTTTTGCAAAACAATGTGGTTTGCTAACGATGAATCCCCCTGGAAAGACACCAGAAATTAAACCGATTATTGAAGTCAGTCATCTTTTCTTCATACCATGGCTTCATCCTAATGAAAGTAGTATGCTACTCAGTACAAGGCACGTACCTGGCTGAGACACATTTTCTAAGAGACCAACAATGTCTGTCTCCATATAGTAAGGTATGTCAGCCTGCAATGTGCTAGCTACCAGGCCTTCAAGGGTCCCAGAAGATCTGATGGTATGGATGCTCTGTAATGCATTTTATGGAATGTTTTTGATAACTAACTTTTTTCTTCTACTGCTAGCCAGTAGAGCTGTTTATGTGTTTGGCAATATCATGTATGTGCACAGATACATGTTATCATATACGTACACAGATAAAAACTTCTGGTATTATTTTTTTACCACACACACAGACTTACACTTAGATACACTGACACTGCACCTGTGACACACCTGGCTTGTCAGGGCCAGTGTCAGTATGTGTGTGACAAATAACTGCTCCTTAGAAGGTAAGTCAACTATAAATGCCCAAGCACATGAACATGCTGCATGCTTATCTACAGGTAAACCTTAGGAACTTCATTTCACCTATGGCATGTCTTTGGGATATTGGTAAAAATCACAGTACATGGATAAGCCCACATAGATACAGAGAGCTAGCAAACTCCAAATAGAAAAAGACATACATGAGAAATCAACCAGAAACAAATGGTGCTAGGTGGCACCATTACATACTGTATGATTGTGCCAATGATTAGTTGTTCACACACATCTTTCAAATGCCACACAACCAAAGCTAGACATTTATGTGCAATGCAGACAGAAGTCTATGATGGAAAGTGAAAGAAATGATGGCCAACATGTAACTTCTAAATATACTGCAGTCCTCCTAAACACACACAGGCAAGCATAAGCCATAACAATAATAGTTTTACACTGATTTCAGCTAGTACAATACATTGTGTGACACAATAATTCCAGATCAAGGACTGTTGTTAAGTGGTGATCAGTCAAACGCAGGAGTAAATCATCCCTAGCTACAGATGACCTCCGTACCCATTAAGTATATTCACTACACTGACTGTGTACACCAGAGCTGTCTGACTGTAGTAAAAAAAATATGATAATGAGGAATACTGGACTGTGGTAGTGTGTTTGTGTATTGCTTAGAATATTATGACCATAGTGTAGTTTGACAGCGGTGTGCTGCTGCTGCACTAAGATTATAAACATTATCCCAAACAGTGGGCTAGATTCAGTAAAGCCTACACAGTGCACTAAAATCATGTGTTTGTCACGCCATGATGCGCACATTGTGGCACACTATTTTGTATTCAGTAAGCATCTCCACATGGTGTGTAAAGCCACACAAACACAGTAAACATCATGGCATGCTAATAACTGCATAAGCAACTGAATTGTATGCTAATCAACCAATCCAAGATGGAGGAGCTATTCAAAAAGCTATAAAGCAATAATGCAGACTCAGGGCAGCTTTTGTCTGTGGATTCCAAAACCTATTGGAATACAGCCACATAAACTACTCTACATGGAAACAATGTTAGGGACTGCTGTTACTGTTATATATGTGTGTGTGCAACAGGCCCAAGTCTATGCTGCTGATGCTGTTCCTGCTGTTGCTGCTAATAGACCTCAGCCAAGAAGGAGAAGGGAGTTTAGATGCCATTTAACTTTTCATGGTCTGCATGAGGTGGAAATTGTAGAGCACTACAAGGTGGATAGAGACACGCTACAGGAACTCTGAAACCTCTGTTGTCCTCAACTGAGAGCAAGAGCAAACCAAGGAGATCCAATATCTGTGGAGACTAAGATATGTGTACCACTTAGAATATTAGCTACAGGAACCTTCCAGAGACCAACAGGGGATATGCTGATGGTGTCACAGGCATCATCATTCAGGATCCTACATCAGTTCACAAGTGCTATGCTACAACATGCCAGTGTATGGATACATTTTCTTTGTACACCTGAGGACAGAGCTATGACTATGCAGGATTTCTACCCTGTAGCACACTACCCTGAAGTCTTGAGTGCCATAGACTGCATGCACATTGAAATCAAAGTGCCACCTGGGGAACAGGGAATGGTGTACATGAACAGAAAGGGCTTCCACTCGATTAACTGCTAGGTTATGTGTAATGTTAAGGGGAATAAACCTGAATGTGTTTGCTGGCAATCCAGGCAGTTACCACAATTCTCATATCTGGCACAACTTTCAACTCTATCAGGGGTTTTCTAGGGGGGATATCTCATGGGGGTCATTTACTGGGAGATGCAGGTTATGCACTTGAGCCATGGCATATGACATCCATTAGAAACGCACACCCACCCACCGAAAAACGCTATGATGAGTCACATGCTCAAATAAGAACTATCATAGACTGTGTGTTTGGACTGCTGAAGTCGTGGTTCCAGTGTCTAGATACATCTGTGGGAGCCCTGCAATATAATCTCCATACTTGTGCTGAAAATTTCACTGTCTGTGCCATCCTTCATAATATAATTCTGAGAAAGCAGCTTCAGCAGGAACACCAAGGGGGAGGAGCACATATATTACCACCACTGGTTAAGTCACCACAGACACACACAGGTGAGGAGTCAGAGGGGGAACCACCAGCAGCTGTGAGCGATGGTAGACATAGTCATGAATGATATGCCCTCACCCTGGCCAAGAGGCAATGAATAGCACACATGCTAATCACCTACGGGTATAAAACCTTTATCCTATGCACATACAAGTAATATTGATGGCAGACAATGTTCACAATCTTTACTTACTCATGTAACGGCTGTGTACTGCCAGAATTACAGAGTCAGCCTCAAATTAAAATTCTTATAAATGCTGGAATATCAAAGTAAGTGTTTAACCTGGAATAGTAAAATAAATGGCTAATAATAATGACCCATTCTTGGTCCACTTCTGTTCTCCCTCTTTATTAACGATCTTCAGACTGCAATCCCACAAGCAACCTGCATACAATACGCAGATGATTCAACCCTTATCTCCTCGGCACCATCCTCTACAGAACTGATCTCACTGACCCAAAATACCTTTAATACTGTAGAAACATGTTTTTTAGGGGTTTTTCTCCTCTCTAAATCAAAAACAAAAAAAACTCCTCCTCTTCTCTTCTACATGTTTTTTTAGACGGGTTTCTTTCCTTTGCAAAAAAAAAAACAAAACTCCTCCTCTTCTCCCCCACCACTCGGTCCCCCCCTTTAAACTTTACCATTTCCTCAAATAATGGTACTCTCATCTCACATGATCCCACTACAAAACTTTTAGGAATAACCATTGACAATAATCTCTCCTTCGATCAGCACATTAACAACAACATCAAGTTAGTTAACAGAAAAATAGGATCCTTTATCGCATCAAACCTTTTCTAACCCCAGCAACTAGAACCAAAATTGCACAATCTCATCTTTTATCAACTCTCCTATGCCACTAGTAACCCATTTAGGACCCACCATTGTATACCTAAAACAACTAGGCTGGCTTGAATTTCAAAACCACCTTATAATTCCTCAACTCACTATTGCCCACAACATATTACACCTACCTGACAACACCTCAATACTCTCTCAACTTTTTATCCCTTACAACAATCTCAACTCCTTCTCTCCTCTTGTAAACTCATGGCAAATCTATAAGGCAAACAAACACAACACAGTGATTCTATTCAACTTTAACACAATAGGTAGAAGTTGGAATCTCCTACCTAGTGACATAACTCTGACTACATCCCTGCCACTTTTCAAACAGAAAATTAAACAGTACTTCCAAAATCATTGGCTGTGTTCCTGCAATACACCAGACTAACCATTTTCTCTTACTCTGTTTCTCCTCCACTCTTTTCATCTCTACCCTTTTCAGTTCTGTTTCCTTTACTGTTTGAGATTTAAGTATGTAGTTTTTTGTACAATTGTGGATATTTAACTACTTATTGTAAACTTGTTTCTCTTTTAAATTATCTTTCTTTCTTTTTGTTTTTGTAATTTCTGATTTAGCTATTATCTTAGAGTAGTAAATTTTTTTATGTAATGTACTTAGTATATAGTGGAGTTTTTTCTCCCTCCTCTGCTGAAAATGGACATGTATCAGCCAGCCAGACCCGCCGGTCAAATAATTAAAATAAAATAAAATAAATAAATAAGAACACAAATGAGTGACATACCCTTGCATACTGTTACTTGCTAATGTAACTAAGCAGACAGTGGCTGATTTTTACAGCAATTGCATCAGTATGAAACAGCAATGACTTATGTCAATAGATGTGTTCTCTATCAAATAATAGGCCTCATGCATCAAAGATTTACACATTAAAAACCTGTACGAAAGTAGTATAATTTCCAAAAGATCATCACAAGTGCGTATCTACTAAGCACTCCAGTCAGCTATGAATTCTGGGCATCAGACAAAAGACTTATGTATCATTGAATCCAAAGGATAGAAAACCAAGGATATGGCACAGTTATCATCATTTGCACAGGGTGTTGTTTTTTTTTGGGGGGGGGGCAGGAGGCTAAATCTGACAAATGGTAGTGAGTGCTGTGTGTAAGTAAGAAAGACATGCAGGCAGAAATTTGGATAAAGTATCAAATGGCCACTGAGACTGAATGAGCTGCAAGGCTCACAACTGACACATGTAACTGTTATGTGTGCATGTATGTATGGGGACTCAAGGTAAAATGTGTGTGTGAGTGTCTGCAAGAACACAGACAGGTTCTGTGCTAGCTCTACATATTGATATGTCAAGACAGGTGTGAGTCATGCATGGTAGAGATAACAGTTCATCATACTCAACCCTGACTGCAAGAACTGGCTCTGCCAGGAGTTACACTGGCAAGTCCATGTCAATGCCTATGGTCAGATGCACTGCTGCTACCTGAATGTGACTGATGTCTGCTGGTTGAGCTCTCATCACAAGTATGCCCAGGACTATAACCCCATGGCCTATTACTTCTGGGTGTGGACACCTCAATCACTGATGGAGCAGTGGAAGTAGTGCCACTATGGGAGCATGATCAGATATGACCACATTGGTTAACATCAGAAGATGCTGCTGACCTTCTTCTACATGGATGCTGTCTCCCTCCCAGCAGATGTTCCATCACAGACACTGTCCATTGCATCGTGTCATTCATCCAGTCCATTGAACTGGCCACACAATGGAGGCACTCATGCATGTCAGCCTGTGCCACATCTACAGCCATAAGCATGTCCTTGGAGGCCCTAGTGAAATGTCTCTACTCCTCTATGATAACCCTAAATGTAGGTTGAGTGGCACATAAAGACACACCAGGATCTGGTGAAGGGTGAACAGCAGGCATCCTCCTAGCATCCCCACCAACACCCCAGTGTTGTACCTCACCCACACTTTGGCTATGGCCAGAGTCAACCTTGACTGAAGTTGCAGTACCCTCACTAACCTGATCAAGAGTGTCATGCTCTGCCTGTCCAATATCGGAGGGCTCACTGGAATAGGTAGGCATAGGCCTACTGGCTGTATATGATGGAAATACAGCAGATGGCTGAATGTCAACCTCAGTGTCAGATTTCACCTAAACACCCCCTAACTGTGCCTGTTTTTGGCCACCATTATCATCAGAGTCTGCCAATAGTCTGACATCAGGTGGTAAGAGTCCTCCAATTCCAATGTCAGGATTACATGTGATAATAAGCAACAAACACAGGAACAAAATTAATACCTGCACTAACATTTAATATGATAACAAATTAAAACTAGTGCCACTATCACAGATGGTACAGCAATAAACACACTCATGACACCCACCTCATGCATAAGGATAAATGTATATTTCTGACAAATAGTCACCAATAATTAAATAAAAATATTTGCCTTAGCATGTGCAGATGATTCCAAACTAGCTAGCGAGGATGGTCCTGGAAGAATTGAAGCAAAGTAAGGAAACAATCATCACATGGGCAATAACACAAGGAGGCAGTGAATACACCAGTTTTGCTTATAACAGAAACTTGGCTGACATGTCCACCCAAAGCGCATGTGTAATGAACAAAACTGTGATGTTAACTATATCATTTTACCAATATGTTCATCCAAAAAAAAACATAAATATAAAACCCATGAATATTACTTACAATATTTTACAATGCAAACAAATCTTACAATTTGACATATGTAAGCTTACCTGGAAGCTTTGCCTGGGACATACTTGTCCTCCCAGAAACATCAGTACCAATAGCAATCACATGTGCAATTTCCACTGAGCTCTCTGGATCTCTGACAATGGACATATACTCTTCATTTGGTGTCAGTGGTGGCTCTGTAGCAGCGCCCCCAGCCCCCCACCATAACCAGCTGCTCACCTCTGGGCTGACGGAATCATATCAATGGCCCTATAATGCACCTGGTCATATGTCCTGATGTGACCCCCTATGGCATTTACGTCATTTAATATCTTGTTTTAAATCTGCATTCTGGCAGCCATTTACCCACATCCTCTCTCAAGCAGAAAGGTGCCGTGGTGCCTGAATACCTGCACTATGATGTCATTTTCTGAGTCATTGAAAAGGAGGATATATAGATTTGCATGCTTGGGTGTCATAATCCTATGTGACATAAAGCAGAAAAGGATACAGCACATAAATATCAGATAATTAAATTCCTGCTTATATACACATACATATTATATTTTCAACATTAACCACTGGAGACACAGAGTTTGGTTATTAGTATTTAAGGTTATGTGGTTGTACCATATCACACTCACACACAAACAAATGTTTGATCCAAAACAAGGAATACCAATGGAGTAATGTATTGTTTACCATGAAAAGAGCAGGATGATTACACAATTTCAAGAGCAAACCTTTTGAAACACAACTTTAGTGGTGACAACACAAAAATGGTACTTGGCTCCCCACCCCCAAAACAACAGGCAAATGACAGCTTGTACAAATCTAGGAATACTACATAATTACATTGTTATAAACACTTTCAACTCAATTCTCACAAAATACATGTGCACATTTACAACAAAAAAGTCAATTTTATATGATTGCCAATCACTTCTCACTGTGCCCAGCACTCTCCTGGAGGTGTCTATGGGTCATCTTAAAAGCCTAGCATCACTGTGTCATTGACAATATTGTACATCACATTTCCCTGAAATAACATAAGAAGAGTATGACAACCAATTGTAACAGTAACACTTGTGACGAAAGTTAATAATGGCTGTCTATCTGAGAAAGTAAAATGCCTGCCAAACATGCCTATGCCAACAGCGAATTATAAGAAGTGCCTACACATAAGGCTGTATTTTCTAATGCATATAAACATTTTTTTATCTTTATAATATGTTAAAAAATTAGCATGTACTTGAAAAATTCAATCATACCTTAGCAAGATAGCCTTCTGTTCAGATAAATCAAAATGAACAGCAATCCTCTGTGTTCTCCACACACACACACACACACACACACACACACACACACACACACACACACACACACACACACACACACACACACAAAACATTCCTCACCTTCAAGTTTCCTACCTACATGTTCAGGCCACTGAGAAAGGTGAAGATACAAATGAGGCGTGGACTCATTATTGCTGAATCCCAAATGTATGACTTTGTGTAACAGGTGTAAACACAGTGCAGGTACTACCTCAGTGTTAGTTGCTAATGAACTGCAGCTGTGAATGATTAGTATGAGTGAGAAGGAAGACACAACAGCAATTCAGACTACCTTACTTGCAGTGGGTGTGTCACCCGGGATACACTTACAAAGTGTATAAGTAACTGTAGCAAGCGCTTAACTGGAAGAAAACAACACACATTTTTCATTTTAGTTCACTAATATCCTAACTCTACTCCCTTTGCTGAAAACTGTATTTTACAAAGACAGAGCTGCATTGTTGAAAATAAAATTCATAAGTGGTTGTGTGATCACTCATTGCACTAAATATGTAAGCTACACATCTACAAACAGCTGAGAGTGTACAAGTGTATATATCTTGTAAATACTGTGGAGGAAATAGGGCTTACTTGTATGCACAATGAACTATATTACTGCTGCAAAGTTGTTTTTGTCGCAAAGAGAGATAAACCACCCCTAGTATGTTTTGTAATTTCCTTAGTTTGACAGTTCACATCCAGACTTGTGTAAAAATCTGTAAGATGTGTTAAAAATATTTTATAATGTTGTTTATGCTTCCTTTTTTTAATATTAATATTCATGCAAAGCACGGCTTAGGGCAAATATAGTGAAACGGCAAAATAAATTAAAATCATTAGAAGTTGCTTATATAACAAAGACAGCATAAATTAAAACTGAATCAAGTGTGTGGGTAACCTCTGTAAACACAATCCCCCAGATTCACAAAGATCTGTGCAAGAATAAGACTAATCTTGCACAGAGTGGTTCGTGTCTGTTTAGAAAAGTAGCATGCCTTGCATATTCATGTAGGTGGGCTGCTGTTTAATCTACACAGACATGAACCGTAATGAGTACAGTGGGCATGTCCAAGTAGTGCACAGACACTAACACACCCCCTGCACTCAGAAAGTGCCATACAGCATTTTCTAAGCTGAATTGGCATAATATTAGAGCTTTGCTCTAATATTATGCCAGTATTTCAGTGCCCGTAGATACTGAAATGAAAAAATGATCAGTTCAGTGTTCGTGGACATTGAAATATAAACGGCAACAAGAAAGCAATGCAGGGGGTGTGTGACAGGTTCTGTGACACACTTCCTGCATCGCTTAAGTGCCGTATGACACTTTTGTAACCTGCTAAAGCAGGAAATGTGTGCAAATGCACACATGACGGGGGATAAATTCCCCAAAAGTGAAAAAGCACAAACACAGCCCCCCAGAGAAAGTTGATAGAGAACAGGTCATGCAGTATCATGAATTATTTAAGGGTAGAAGTCTGAAAACAAATGTTTACCAATATCCCCTTACAGCAGTGCATGTTAACAAAAGCACAAATGATGGGGGGAATAAATATTACATTAGGGAGCTGCCTGAAAATTGCCCTCACACACTTAAAAAGTTGATAGATAACAGGATACGTATTAGAAGGAGTCTCTGAAGGATAGAAGCCTGAAAGCCAAATCAATGCCAGTATTTCACAATTGCAGTTCCAAGTAGATGACAGAACACCACACTACACACCCATATAACCTAATAATATAATTGAGTCCCAAGACATGAAACTTTTTTCCTGTGTGAAAGTAGTGTTAAAATTATTTTAGTAAACTTAAATTATGTAGCAACTTTATTTTGTCAACCAGAGTAGTGTAGCAGTTCCAAAAGTGAGATGTCAGTATAGAAAAGATGTGAAACCCCCATATAAACACAAGTGCCCCATACAGTATAGTCACACAAGAATATAATGTAATGAAAGCACATAGGGGGATGTCATAGAAGGTAAATGTAAAATTATAATGTGTATATAAATATTATTTCATAATATAAAATTATAATATGCTTAAATATGCCTTAATCACTCTGTATCCATCAGAGCTTGTTCTGCCTAGCAACAAAATAGTCAGACCTGCCAAGTCTCAAACACGGGATGCTGTTCTCTACAATCACAGCAAAATGCCACTACACCAGCTGAGCTGTGAGAGTGTGCAATGCTTTAACAAACATATTGTAAAAGGAAAAATATACTTTAAAAATGATCACTACACGGTAGGTTCAGGTTAAGGCACTTTAATCTTGCAGCAAGGAGACAAAAACGTGCTAATACAGAGTTTGTCTGACTAGAATCAGGAAATGCAAGCATTTTTATACATTTTCTAATAAGACATTGTCTACCAAGCTGACGTAGTAAATCACAAGTTTTGTCATCATCATTTCGTAGTGATTGTTTTTACAACATTCTGCTTGTACTATCATTTTTTTGTGAGAAAGTTCCTAAGAAAAACAACGTGGCCTTGGCTACCACCGGTCAGATATATGCAATGTTACCATTCAAGGTACTATGGCTAATTTGAGCACAAAGCAAGTATAGATTGCAGTTAATTTCTCCAACAGTCCTTTGTCTATGTTATCTCTAACTTTTGCAGCTGTGCATGTTCTCATACTTCGAACAGAGCTGATTGTTCAAAATCATTACATTACAGAATATAGCATTGTTCATTCATTTCTTCCTGACCTAGCAGATAATCACCTGCTTCTCAAGTACATTTCCAAAAGGCATAAACATGAATATTACTGTGCCAGCAATTACTAGGTCAGAGGGCATCTTGCAAGTTTCAGAAAGCACACTGCAGTTTCAAAAAGCATCATTTAGTCTCATATGAAACTCAGCTGTATATAAAATAGTGCATATAAAATAGAATAAAAAACGTGTTAACTTATTTAGTTTCTAATCAGCATTAAGCACACACATTAATACATATTTTTCTGACATTTCCCCCCCTGTTAATACTTTTTAATTCTATTTTCAAAAGAATAAACAGTTTGCTTCTTCTCCTAACCTCTTTCATTCAGGATTTGCAGTTAAGAGAGTCATTCAGTTTATACTTATGAAAGTGTTTCACATTTCAACAATTCTTCAATTTCAGTACTTTGATACAAAGTCTCAGAAACTGATATATCTATAAATTCTTTGATTAACTTTTTCATGCAGGGAATACCACAACAAATGCATGCTCCTAATAGGAGTAATCCCACACAAATGGCAATCAGGATGTTCATTAGGATGGAACCCCACCCCCCAAACAAATTCTGGAAAAAGTCCGTCAGAGGGTTTGGGCCTGGTTTGGTCATGGTCGACACTTGCTGGATCACCTCAAGATGGTCGTTTATTTCGCGCTGGTTGTCAGGAATGTATGAACAGCATTCTTCTTTTATTAAAGTGCACATACCACCTCTCACCGCTAGGGTGAAGTCGAGAGCCATGCGGTTTTGAAGCACCACAGTTCTTATAGCATTCAGTTCATCAGTCTCTAATTTGAGAGCAGAAAAAGTTGCATTGCTCATAACTTCGAGAAGTTTAGACAGTTTTCTCAGCTCCCAAATTGATTTCACTGTGCCATATGCAGGGGCTATGCCTGCCCATGATATAATGGTGTCACTCAAGTCCATGTGTGTCAGTTTATCTTTGTTTTTACGGAGTTATGGTTTCTCCATCCTGCTTCAATTCATTCCACTGGATTCTCGGGTCTCTTAATTGGACTTCTAGGTTTGCTGCTGACCTCTCTGACGTTTCGAAATTTTCCCTGAGGAAAAGCTGCAGTGTATCATATGGCCGGAACCAGGTAACCCAAAAAGCAACTGCCGGACCAATTCTCAGGTAGCCATTTATATGCTTTTTTCCCACAAACAAAATAACAATTCTCTACTTTAGTATTAATATAAGCTTGCCCTGCATGAAACATTTTCTTATCAATAATAGAAAGCTGTTTTAAAAGAGTAGGATTATGCTGTATCTCATCAACACTCTTATGCATCTTAGCAAAATATGCATCATAGTTTGTATCACAAATAGTTTTAGTCTTACTGGGTTTAATATAACATTTATAAGAAACAGTCACATTGCAATTGCTCCAACCCACCTGAATAGTGTCATTCTTGTAAAAACATACAATCCCTTTTTGTGTAACAGGTAGATACAATGCTATTTTGTCTTGTGATTTCACAGGTAAAGTATAAAAAATCAAGTTTTCCCAGGTCTCATTGACCCCTAGGGGGACAGCAGTCATTATTAATCCCCTGTATGCTGTCAGTATAGCTGTGCAAATCCAGCAGTTCGAAACAATGAACGTCTCAGCAAACACATATTTAATTGCCTGGTAAGTGTTAAAGTTTGGATGCCAGTCTATGAGTAATGCATCATGTTTGATCAGTTCAACTTTTGTGGCTGGGAAAAGGAAAGGCCACAGCAAAAAGGTCAATGTTATCAGTATAGCTAGCAGAATAATCATGCAAATTTTCTGAGGTTGTTCTGCATCTCTGTTTACTCTATACCTGGTCATTTTGTTCTCGTTGTACAACAGTAACAAGGTTTTTGTCCAGTTCAAAGTTCTTAACCAATTTACAGTGTGTCAAATGAATCCAGGATGCTCGATCTGCGATCTTGACTGCAGTGGGTGTCGACAGTAGTACCTGGTATGGCCCTTCCCACTTCGGAGAACTCCAGTTCTTTTTCTTCACGATCTTCACCCAGACCCATGCGCCTGGGGCTACTGCTATTTCTGATGGTCTGGTTTGCTCTTTATCTGAAACAGAATTTAACTGCAAAAGTTTGTTATTCAAAAATCGCCTCATATACCCTGCAAGTGAACTGTCAGCCTCCTGCTCTGCAGGCATGAGAGGTTTCCATTAAGGTGTATAATATGCCCTCCCAAACAGAACTTCAAAAGGAGTTAACCCTTTTGCATTTGGAACAGTTTTCATGCTCAACAGTTCCAGAGGTATACAGTGCACCCAGTTCTTTTGTGTCTCACTAATCAATTTCCTAAGTTTATTTTTCAAAACCCCATTATGCCTCTCTACTAATCCTGCAGATTGGGGGTGGTATGCGTAATGATTTTTCAGAGAAATCCCGAAATAACGACTGAGTTGTTGTATAGTTTGATTTACAAAGTGTGTGCCATTGTCACTATAAATCTTTTCCGGTATGCCAAATCTAGGAATAATTTCTTTAATGAGGACTTTTGCAACAGTAGCTGCATCTGGATTTTTAGTTGGAAAAGCTTCCACCCATTTGGAAAACATATCTATAATGACAAGGCAGTACTTTTTATTTTCGCATTTGTTCAGCTCTATAAAATCCATACAAATAGTATGGAATGGATACGGTGGTGTAGGGAAACTCCCTTGCTTAGGTTTCAATGCCCCTTGTGCATGATGCTTGTTACAAACATGGCATGCTGCACAAACATTTTTTGTGTAGTTTGTAAATCCATACGTCATAAACACTCGATTCACTAACTGTACCATCCCCCCTGTTGAGACATGGCACTGCCCATGGCTCAACAAAGCTGCATATCTAAACAAGTTAGATGGCAAAATCGGTTTCTTCTCTTTGGAGATGTACAGTCCCTTCTCAAGGATTGCTCCTCGTTTTATCCACTTTTGTTTTTCTACATTTGTAGTAAGTGTCTGCATTGTTTTTAACATTTCCAAGTCTAAAATCTCAGATGGTTGTAACTCCTCACTCAAAAGAAATACTTCTGAAGCTGAAGCTGCTTGTTTTGTAGCTGTATCAGCCCTCGCATTACCTTTTGAAATTCTATCCTGTTGCTTGGTATGAGCTACGCATTTGCAAATAGCTACTTTCTGAGGTAACTGAATAGAGTCTAACAAGTCTAAAATAAATTGCACATGGTTAATTGGTTTACCAGTAGATGTTATCATCCCTCTATTTTTCCACTGCTGCGCAAAAACATGTACAGTAGAAAAAGCATACTGTCAGTAAATATGTTCACTCTCTTACCTTTTGCCAAGGTACATGCCCTTGTCAAAGCAATCATTTCTGCTGCTTGTGCAGATAAGTTGTGTGGTAAAGACTTTGCTTCTAAAATCTCAGTATCAGAAACTACTGCATACCCCACTAGATTCTGTCCTGTAGGACCCCTCCTGCACGAGCCGTCCACATAGTATGTCTCCTCAGCATCATCCAAGGGAATATCTGTGAGATCTTTTCTAGGTAGTGTTTTTTTGTTCAATCTCCTGCAGGCAGCAGTGTGGTTTGCCATCTGCAGGGGTTGGGAGCAAGGTTGACGGGTTCAAAATTGTGCATCGTTCAATTGTCATATGAGGTTGGTTCAATAGTATAGTCATACAGGAAAGATGTCTAGCAGGAGAAAGATATGCTACTTTTTCTTGCAGTAAAATAATCGTGACTGCATGAGGCACTCTCAATGTGAGAGGGTGGAACAATACTACTGAGGCTGAAGCCTGCACCGCCATTGCGGCTGCAACTACTGCTTGTACACAGTGGGGCAAGGATCGTGCCACTGGGTCTAGCTGTGATGAATAGTAAGCTATGGGGCGTTGTTTGTCCCCATGCTGTTGTGTTAACACTGATGTCATATAACCTTGCTTACAATCTACAGTTTGGAAAAATCGTTTATGATAGGTTGGTAATCCTAAAACTAATGAAGAAGCTATCAGTTGTTTCAATTTGCAGAAAGCTGATTCTGCTTCTGGTGTCCATTGTAATAAATCCTGTGCTACCATCGGCATTTTGAATATCAAATTGGTCAGCGGAGCAGATTCCAAGGCATAGTTTGGAATCCAACTCCGACAAAAGTTAGTAGTACCCAGGAAGGACATCATTTCCTTCTTGGTAGTTGGTTTTGGTGCTTGTAATATTGCTGTTTTTCTGTCTTCATATAATATTCTGCCTTCTTTGGATATTACATATCCCAGGTATTTAACCTGTTTTTTCCAAAGTTGCAGTTTGTTTTTGTTTATCTTGTGTCATTGAGTGGCTAAAATTTGTAATAATGCTATGGTATCCTCTCTGCATTCTTGCTGGGTGGAGGCTGCCAGCAGAATGTCGTCTACATAAAGTAGAATATGACTGCCTTTCGGTGGGATAAATCCCGCCAGGTTACTTGCCATTTCTTGTGCGAATATTGTTGGACTTTCACAATATCTCTGTGGTAGTCACGTATATGTATACCTTTTCCCCTGAAATGTAAATGCAAACCAATGTTGGCTGTCAGGGTGTATCGGTACTGAGAAAAATGCATTGCTAATATCTACCACAGAAAAATACTTTTGTTGCGGTTTTAAATCATTCAATAAAGTGTGTGGATCTGGCACTGTAGGTGCCCTGAGTATAACTGCATCATTTACAGCTTGTAAATCTTGGACCATACGCCATTCTCCGTTTGCTTTCCTAACAGGAAATAAGGGTGTATTACTTGGTGAATCAGGAGATTCTATCACAACTCCTTCCTTAAGTAAGGCTGCTATTATAGGTCTGATTCCTATTTCTGCATCCTTTCTCAAGGGATACTGTCTCTTTTGAGGTCTAAATGCTGATTTTGGCATGATAGTAACTGGTCCTGCTGTACGAATAAGTCCTACATCTGATTTCCCTGTTGACCAGAGAGTCTCTGGTATGTCTTGTAAGGCTTTTTCCTCTTCCTCTAGTAAGAGTGCTACTCAGCTATCCTCGCTTGCCTGTGAGTGTACAGCTGGGTGTGTCTGCGTTATCCAATTTAATTTCTGCTTTTGTACTCCTTGTTCAGAAAGTTCTAACTCTGTCTGCTTTTCCCACCTTGTGACTTTTTCTCCTAGGTCTGCCCACTTCAAATTTCTCTTTAGTTAAACTTACATGTGGTATTCGATTAGATTTGTAAAGTGCTAGGAATTCCTGGGGCAATGAACAGCTTACTACACTGTTTTCTTCTGTGTCCCAGTACAAATTTCATAATACTAATCTGTTAGCATGGTTTTTAAACCGTTCTTGCTCATATTCTTTATCAGATCCTGGCTTGCTACAGTAATATAGAGTGCAATGCAACAAATGCTGTTTATCAGTGTCAAGGGAGGGGGATTTACTGATGGCTACGTTCATCAGTTCTTTGGTTACTGCCCCTGGACCAGTCGTAACTAAGTCCTGGCTGTACCAATAAAATGTTTCACCCTCCGGTCGCACTACAAAAGTATCCATTTGTTGCTGTGCTTCCATACCCTGCATAGTTGGAACTACGGCTATGCCAAATATCTGCATTAGGTCTCTGCCCAAAAGATTCACTGGGCATTTTGCAGAAACAACAATTTTGCTTTTCTGGGTCATCCCTGAAACTGGGTCGGTTATCGCTATGATAGAGAGAGTGGCTCCCAATACAGCTGTCCATTAGCTGCTTTCACTAATATGCAGTCAAGTGAGTCTGAATTCTCTGGTAGTTTGGAAGGATGTATCAGGGTCCATGAAGCCCCTGAGTCACACAGGAATTTAACTTCCCTCCCCTCTACCAGAAGTGTAACTTCCAGTTTTGTGTCTGCTAAGTAGAGCTCTAAGCTCAATAATGCTAAGTCCAAAATTTCATTTTCTTCATTATCTGTGATTTCATGTACATCCTCTATTTCTTCTATCACATCCTCTACCCCTTCTATCACATTTACGCTTGTCTTTTCTTGCTTATTCTTATCCAGTGATTATTCACTACCATATAGTCAGTCCTCACCCTCCTTGTCTTCTGTGGTTACCTTTTTATTTTGCCTGCAATCCCTTGCTAAATGTCCCTTTTTCCCGCATTTAAAGCATTCGCCCCTTTTCTTTCTCTCTTCAAAGTCCTCTGATCATTTATCAGATAGTTTGTTTCCCTGGGTATTTTTCTTACCCTTTTTCCCAGTTTGTACTACAAAGACTTCTGATCCATCTTCTACTGCAAATACTTGAGTTTTCATTTTCTTTTTGCTATTAAAATGCCTTTCGGCATGTCTTGCATATTCAAGTAATGACTGCAATCTACTTGTACAATGATCTACCATGTGCTTTGTAATAAAGCTGCTAAAGGGTGCAATACTACCTTTAAAAATGCATTCTTTAGCTGTTGCTCATATGGGGAATCATGTGTTTGGTCTTCAGGTACCTGCATTCCACAATGGTTATTTAAACATTCTAATAATCTGGCATAATATCTATCAACAGTTTCACCTTCTTGTTGTATGCATTGATTAATGCAAGTCCAATCAGCCCTAGGCTTCCATTTCTCAGAGATTCAGTCTGTCAGACCTTTCACTCTGTTGTCTAGTTCTGCATTACTATGTGGGAGTGGTCTAAGCTCTGCGTCACGGGGATTCCAGTTGCCACTGATCATATGCCAATCTGGACCTACAATTTGCCTAACTACTTTCTCTACTTCCTCTCCATTCAAATGGTAACTTAACCTCATGCCCTGTAAGTCTTCTAAGAATTTTCTAAAATTAAATTTTGAATGGGGAATTCCCTCTGTGGCTTTTTGGATGTCTTCCGGTGTCCACTGTCTATATACTAGAAGAGTTGGGTCCTGTCCTGCCTGTCCTGCCTGCGGATTTGGTACTTCTATGAGTGGACATATCTCTTCTTCACTCATAGCTTGTGAATTTTTATTCATTTCATACAATTCAATATCCCCTCTTAAGTTGCGTGTTCGAGACCTGGTCTCGATAGGATCTCTAACAAATGGTTTTGGTTTTGCAGGAACAGCTGGGTATAGCGGAGGTGGATCAACTTGTCCACTCGCTTCATATTCTGGTAAGGGAAGTGGAGGGGGTGGAGGGGCTGTTGCTATTACCAAGTTATTGTCTTCTTTATCTAAGAACATTGCTTTTGAATTTTTAATCTTTTGTTCCCTGCGATTTGCTTCCTCAAGCCACCTGTGTGCCTGAGTGACTCCTAATTGTCGTTGCTTTTTTAGCTGACCTTTCACATCTGTTTTAAGTTGCCTAACAAGTTTAATAAGTGAAGGTTTATCTAAATTACTGTCAAATTTGTATTTATTAACCCATTTTGTATAATACCTAACATTATCGGCACGCTGTAATTGCATGTATTTCACGTCTTCGGTTAAGGGCGGGTCTTGGGAACTTTTTGTGCACTGATTTCCCATGTTGCCTTAGCTAAGTTAGAAATTGTTACGTAACCCTTTTTATCACGTGGTACCACGATTTACGCCTTTTCACAGTTTATCTAGAATAACTGCCTACCTATTCTGTTTCCCTGATCTATGACAAGACAGCAATCTTTTTTGTCCCTGATCTGCACATGCAAATCTCCCTGACAAAACAATAATACTGTAACAAGTCCCTGATCTAAAACAGAAAAAATGGTAAATTCCTCCTTACCTGACCCTCCGTGTCTTGATCCCACCAGAACGTTGACTCGTCCTCCAATCCCAGATCAGAAACAGTGGCTGGCCTCTTTCGAACGACAATTCAGTCGGAGGTCTTTCAAAGCAGAAGAGCCGATGTGGCCATTTCTCTGTACGGGTACATGCCACCAGGCCCAATTCTGACCTGAGCCAGAGTGAGAGATAAATTTCCGGTCCGAAAGACCATACTGTAAAAGGAAAAATATACTTTAAAAATGATCAATACACGGTAGGTTCAGGTTAAGGCACTTTAATCTTGCAGCAAGGAGACAAAAACATGCTAATACACAGTTTGTCTGACTAGAATCAGGAAATGCAAGCATTTTTATACATTTTCTAATAAGACATTGCCTACCAAGCTGATGTAGTAAATCACAAGTTTTGTCATCATCATTTCGTAGTGATTGTTTTTACAATATTCTGCTTGTACTAACAATTTTTTGTGAGAAACTTCCTAAGAAAAACAACGTGGCCTTGGCTACCACCGGTCAGATATATGCAATGTTACCATTCATGGTACTATGGCTAAATTGAGCACAAAGCAAGTACAGATTGCAGTTCATTTCTCCAACAGTTCTTTGTCTATGTTATCTCTAACTTTTGCAGCTGTGCATGTTCTCATACTTCGAACAGAGCTGATTGTTCAAAATCATTACATTACAGAATATAGCATTGTTCATTCATTTCTTCCTGACCTAGCAGATAATCACCTGCTTCTCAAGTACATTTCCAAAAGGCATAAACATGAATATTGCTGTGCTAGCAATTACTAGGTTAGAGAGCATCTTGCAAGTTTCAGAAAGCACACTGCAGTTTCAAAAAACATCTTTTAGTCTCATATGAAACTCATCTGTATATAAAATAGTGCATATAAAATAGAATAAACAACGTTTTAACTTATTTAGTTTCTAGTCAGCATTAAGCACACACATTAATACATATTTTTCTGACACATATCATGCATTTTGGTGATTTAACATAATGAAAAAAACAGCAGTCTCAAGTGTCGAACGCATAACCCTGAACACTATAGTCAGGGGACTGTACTACTACACCATGTCAGCTGAATGCATTAATGCTGCTTTTTCAAGAATATCATGCAATAGTGGCATACAACATTAGGTAGAAAGCTTTGTTGAATCATTCATGTGTTGTATATACACATATACACATATACATATATATATATATATATATATATATGTGTGTGTGTGTGTGTGTGTGTGTGTGTGTGTGTGTGTGTGTGTGTGTGTGTGTGTGTGTGTGTGTGTGTGTGTGTGTGTGTGTCTGATGAAACATATATATGAAAAAGTAGAGTCATAATATAGATACATGTATATAAAAGTATAAAGGAAGGGAAAAAAAAAAAAAAATATATATATATATATATATATATATATATACATATATATAGGTTCATAGTGGCCCAAGGGCCTAAGTAAGCCTAGCCAACAAGATTCCCTGGCTTATGCCACCCAAGAAAGTTATTTTTCTGTGCCCCTGTTGAGCAGAGCCACAGAAGTGATCCCCAGGTTGTATTTCATATTTCCTATCCACTTATCAAGATTTTTCTTGAAGAGTGCTAATGAGGAACTTTGCTTAACATAGATGGGTAGCCTGTTCCAGAGTATGGGAAGTCTCTGGGATAGGAATCTTTCCCTACAGCATGTCCTGTTTATTGTGGTGACAAGGTTTAGGTCCCTAGAGCTTGTAGCTCAGAGGGATTGGGATTTCTTTAAGTGTAGCATGTCCAACAGCTCTGGGTTTGACATAGCTTTATATGTTAGGCAGAGATCACCTCAGAGTAGGTGATATACTACAGAGTAAAGCTGGAGGTTTTTGAGACGGTAAGTGTAGGGCATCTGTTTGAGGCCAGTAATCCTCTTTGTGAGGCACTTCTGTGGCCTATCCAGCTGTTGCAGATGTCTTGTGAGGTACATTCCAAAAAGGGCATTGTACTCTATAATGGGTCTAATGAGTGTCAAGTAGAGGGGAACAATGACCTCTTTTTTCCTAGATGAGAACACTTTTGTGATGAGGTGTGCCACATAGAAGGATTTCCTGACTATTGTGGCAATGTGATTATCAAAGGAGTGACTACTGTCCACCTGGGTCCCAAGGTCTCTTATCACACATTCGGCATTAAATAGACTGCCGCCTATGTGGTAGTTCATGAGTACAGAGTTTTTACCAAAGGGGATGACAATGCACTTTTTGGCACTGAGCTTGAGGCCATGGCCCTTACACCAGGCATCTGTCTCAGTGAGGCCCTTCTGTAGGATGTCCACATCATTTGGGGACTCAACTGTGGCTCCTAGTTTGCAGTCATCTGCGAACTTCGTTAGCCAAAGGCCTTCTGTGTTAACCTGTACTTCAGAGAAGTAGATACCAAACAGGAGAGGTCCCAGGACTGAACCTTGTGGTACTCCACTTGTCACTGGTTTGAAGTCAGATTTGGAGTCTGCAGCTTTTACATTGTGGGTTCTGTCAGTCAGCCAACTGGCAACCCATCTTGTGATGTAGGGATTTATACTTAGTTTAGTGAGTTTAGCAATAATTCCAGAATGGGGGATGGTGTTGAAAGCCTTGTTGAGGTCAAGATAAGCTGTGTGAACCACCTTACCCTCATCTACAGCTTTGGTGACTGCCTCAAAGAAGTCGATCAGGTCCAGGAGACATGATCTGCCTTTTACAAACCCGAACTGGGTGGGGTCCAGAGTTTGGAGGTTACCAATGTCTTTGTTTATGAGTTCCATGATGATATATTCCATGGCCTTACAGACCAAGCTCGTCAGGCTAATAGGGCAATAGTTCCTGGGATCAGTGGTGGCTCCCCCTTTGTGGAGTGGGATAACTGTTGCTGTGCTCCATTCAGTGGGCACAAAGCCTGATGTGAGACTATAACTGAACATGGTGCTTAGGTGGGGAGCCAGTTCATTCTGAAGTTCGTGTAAGACGCAGCCTGGGATTTTGTCTGGTCCCATGGATGCTGTGTTTTGGGCTTTAGAGAGTGCAGCCTTTACCTGTGTAGTTGTGATTACAGGGACTCTGCATTCTTCCTGTATAGAGATGGGCCCTTTAGAGGGTGAGAGGGGGGGGTAAAATTAGCACTGAACCTATCTGCCAGGATGTTGGCAATATCAGTTGGTTGTGTAATTTTTGTGCCGTTGTGCTGTAACTCAGAGCAGATCTGGGTGTTGCCATTGAGATTCTTGACATAGTTATATAATGCTTTGTGGTTGTCCCTAGAATCAGTGGCAATTTTGTTTTCATAGCTAGCTTTGGAGGATCTTATAAGGGATCTCAGCTTCTTACTGAGGCTGACCAGGGAACTCCTCCACTCATGGGTTTTTACTCTCTTTTGCAACAGTTTTTTTTCCTTCTGTTGTAGAGATTGTTCATGGCAGGGGACCACTAGATTAGCTTCCTTTTTTTGGAGGATAGTGCCTTGGTTCTTTTTGGGATAGCATGATCCATGCACTCATGTAAGTGCTTATAGAGTGCACCTGCATAGGATTCAGCAGTCGTAACTGTATTGTCCATCTGCATTGGTGTCATGAAGTTTGCCACTTCCATCTTAAGAAACATGAAGTTGGCTTTGGAGAAGTTTTTTGCCATGATTTCCTTAATGGGGGGTAGGGGCAGGATGTGGATAGTTAGGGTGATTAGCTTATGGCTGGATCTGACCAACGAGGAGTTGACTTCAGGTGTGAAACACCGGTCATTCATGTTGGTAATGACTAGGTCTAGGATATTGTTGCCCCTGGTGGGGGTGTGAATAAGTTGATCCAGGGCACTGGAATTTATGAATTCCAGAAAGCATTGCTTGAATGAGTTGGTGCCTGAGTAGTTTTCCCTGTAAATGGTGGGGTACTTGAAATGGGTCTATACCAGATGCACAAAAAGACAAAACTGCGAACGCTCACATGAGCGAAAATACTGGGAATTGAAACTGTGATTGTGGGATCGTGTTACATTGAGGAATGGGATATTTGCCCTTTCCTCAATGTAGTGCAACTGTGGAGTTAGAATATATAGTTAGTGGGGGGGGTGTGGGGTGCAGCCCCCCACAATAGCAAGTTCGATTGCCAGCATTATCGCTCATGTTGCAATCGCCCATTATTAGGGTGTTTGGTTGAACCCTAATATTTTCCAGTATATCAAGAAAAGTGGAGTGGGAACCCTGGGGCATGGTGGGGGATCTGTAGCAAGCTACAATTTGGATTGCAGTTTTGCCCAGAGTTAGTTGCATTTGGTTAACCTCAGATGCATTATGCTGAGCAACTAGGCTGGAGGTGTAGATATCCTTAGTGAATATGGACACACCTCTGCCTTTGGTGTCCCAGTCCAGGTTAGGTGGCCAAAAAGTGTGGTATGAATTATAGTGTGGTAATGCAGGGTTGCTCTCCGCATCCCTGAACCAGGTCTCAGTCACTGCACAGATATCGATGTTCTCCATTTTAAGGAGTGCCTTGAGGTGGTGCATTTAGACTTCTAGCATTGAGTAGCATTACCCTCAGTTTTTGCTTGCCTGTTACTGTTATGGTGGTGAATATGTCATTTGAACCTTGCCTAAAAAAAGGCACTATAGGGGCAGCAAGAGCCTTAGCCAGTATCTGGAATCCAAGGGGTGACAGGTGCAGGCCATCTCTGGCAAAGTATCGTGGTCTGTCGACTATGTTGTCCCAGCAGACAGATAATGGATCCCTTTAGAATGACACCAGAAGTTTAGCCAATTGTTGAAGTCAATCATTTTGTCCTTGTACTGCAGTATCATTCTGGGTGATGGCATGATGCTACTCAGGGCTAGGGTCATACCTGCCTGGGCTACAAGATCGAAGAGCTTTTCCATGTCTTTTTTCATGTAGTCCATGGAGGTACATCTCAGGTCATTCACACTAAGATGGACAATGACAGAGACATATTTGTACTTGTTGTGGAGTGACCTGAGTGCATGGGTTATATGGCAGATCATGGCACCCAACAGGCAGCTGACAGTAAACTTCTCCTTGTTTAGCCTGATGAGTGGGACATCAGTGTGACTGACTATAGAGTCACCTATGACTAGTGTGTTCTGACGTTGTTTTGCCTTATGGGCTGTTGTTGAGTGGCACACTGAGTCTGTGGGTTATGTGTCATTTGGGTTGTGCTGGGTGGTGTAGGTTACTTGCGTTTCTGCCTTGGAGGTCTCTTTTGCTTGTCCAGATTATTATTGACAGCCTCCGCAAATTTTTTTGTTTCTGTGTGTGGATTTTGGTGGTGTAGGTTTAGTGGGACTATGTGATGAGTGTGGTGTGGTGCAAGTGTTTACCTTACCTTCTCCTCTTGACTGTCAAGTTCAGTCTTGTTTGGAGAGAGCTTTACCTCCAGTTTGGCTAGATAAGTACATATTTCAGAGGTTGTGGTGTTGGGTGGTAGGAGGAGAGGGTTGTCTGTGTACATGAGGCAATTGCTAAATTGCCCCAAGATGCCCAGATTCATCAGATAGACAGGAGAGAACACTGGGAGCTGACCTGTGGACATGCCTGAATAAAAAATTACTTTCCTCTAGACAAGTGAGGAAAGTGAGTATAAGAGCTGTTTTTCTATAAACAAGTGATTAAAGTAAGTACAAAAACTGTTTTCCTCTAGGTAAAGAGGAAGGTTGAGTGCTTTAATAATTTGTAGCTTATTTAGTGCTAACAACAAGTTCTGAACAAGTGCTGAGCATGAATAAGCAAATTCAAGTACTAAAACTAAGAATCTGTACCTGGATCTTGTGGTAGATAGGCTACCTAGTGCGTATCACTCCCACCGCTAAGCTAGAATGCTTCCCTGCAACACAGAAAGGCTTGGAGGGCTCAGAAGCTTACAAACAGTCCTGGATACAGCAAATCAGTATCTGGACTAGACTAGTTGCAGGAAAGGTGGGAAACAAGCACAAACGTGGGCTTTTAAACCAGAACGTTGAAAGAGATGGAGAAACTGCCAAACGGCCAAAAAACTACAATTTCTGGGCCAGAAACCACTCATGGTAGATAGGCTACCTAGTGCTTACCACTCCCACTGATAAGCTCGAAGGCTTCCCTCCAACACAGAAAGGCTTTAGGGGACTCAGAAGCTTACAAACAGTCCTGGATATAGCAAAGCTGTATCTAGACTAGACTAGTTACAGGAAAGATGGGAAAGAAGTGCAAACACGGGCTTTTAAACCAGAAAGTTGAAAGAGATGGAGAAACTGCCAAACGGCCAATAAACTACAATTTCTGAGCCAAAAACCACTCTTGTGGTAGATAGGCTACCTAGTGCTTACCACTCCCACTGATAAACTAGAAGGCTTCCCTCCAACAGAGAAAGGCTTGGGGGGCTCAGAAGGTTACAAACAGTCCTGGATTCAGCAAATCTGTATCTGGACTAGACTAGTTACAGGAAAGGTGGGAAATAAGCGCAAATGCAGGCTTTTAAACTAGAAAGTTGAAAGAGATGGAAAAACTGCCAAACGAACAATAAACTATAACTTCTGGGCCAGAAGACACTCTTGTGGTACATAGGCTACCTAGTGCTTACCCACTCCCACTGATGAGCTAGAAGGCTTCCCTCCAACACAGAAAGGCTCTGGGGGCTCAGAAGCTTACAAACAGTCCTGGTTACAGCAGAACTGTATCTGGACTAGACTAGTTACAGGAAAGGCAGGAAACAAGCTTAGAATTTTTTTTTTGAAAGTGGAAAGGGAGAAAGAAGATAATTCAAAATTAAGGACCTAAGTGGCTTGACCTTTACAAATGTCCTCCCTGTATTAGGTAGAGTGAGCTAGTGACACTAGACTGGAATAGAGCTGGGATAGAGCTGAACAGATGGGACTGGTAGGAGCATCTGAAGTCAAAATATGATCTCATTGTGCTCGGTTGAGTGAAACAGAAAGATCCAGGAGGAATAGTGACCACAGTATTCTATGAAACAATTAAATAGAAAAATAAATAACTACAGAGATACACAGACACAATATTTAATGAAACAATTAAATAGACAGAAAAATGAAATTCAGTGCATTCTTTAACACTGCAAGTTTGTCCTTAACTCAGCTAGTAATGCAGTTGATTGTAGGTATGTAGCAGAAGCCAAACAACTCAGATATTGAGCAGTAATAAATTCAAAGATATGTGACTAACCTTTATAAATACAGAGAAACCAACCCTCTAGGCAAAGAGTTTAACAGTGAATGTGTATATATATATATATATATATATATATATATATATATATATATATATATTTGGAATGCTGACAATGCGGAACCAACATCTCAGTATAGTGTGGAATGGAAAGATTTCCATTCCTGCACTGTAGTGCGATCTTGGAGTTGGTATATTAAAGTTACGGGGGAATGTGGGGGGTGGAGCAGTTGAAAGGAAATTGTATTTTCCTTTTACATAGTCTACTTACAATATCGAGATTTTGGATGTCGTTCATATGGTGTTGGCCATATGGTTGTCGGCATTCTGAAATTTTGGCATTGGGAAGTAGATCCATATATATATATATATATATATATATATATATATATATATATACATATATATATACATATATATATATATATATATATATATATATATATATATATATATATATATATATATACATATATAACATGCAGTGCAGTTATACCTCACAACCATCTCTCTCAACCTGTTAGTGCAAGAAACCTGTACAAAGGCTGTTTAAGGGGGGGTAGGCCATATATAGGGAAATATTTCAAATATTGTTGTTACAAATGAAGACATTTGCTACAGCAACAGGGTGCATTTCAGCAGACAATTACTGAAGAATATGAAGATGTAAACTGAAGTGTTATGTCATTATTTACTGACATAAATCCTTGGATCATCACCATGATTTACCAGACACAAACAAATAAACTGAGGAACTGAACAAATGTATGGGCCAAACATCCGGACATTCTGTGAAAATCCTGGCAATGGAGAGGTATGCTCAGAACCCCTTAGTGCAATGAATCTGGGCCAAGCCTGACAAAGTGGCGAGACAAAGGTCTGAAAATAGGGACATATCCAAAATACGTGGGTAGATACGCTGAGAAAGTTGATGTAGTAACACTGTATGTTCTGACATATATTGACTGAAATATCACAATTCCAGGACTCAATTGCTTCTCATTAGATAGTGACCTCAATCCCCACATCTTCTGTGTCAGGAATACATAATAGATATGGGGACCAGACCAATTATATTGGCCAGAAGACTGACCATCCTGTGAATATGTGGACATAAGACAGCATAATTGAAACTACACTGAGCTACTGAGCAATGTCCAAACTACAGTCAGACTGACCTAACACTACCCAAGTCCAGCTCTGGGGCTGTGCACATGCATTAGCAAATATAACAGACAGTACAGGGATGTAACACTAGTGGAAAACCGACACTGGTGTGAAAGTGCATACCCCCAAACAATTGCACCACAGTTACAGTGACATACCAGTAAGCAAACTGAACACTACAGATTCCCTCTTTTCTAACTACATAGGTAAACTCTGGAATGCCCTACCATGCACTCTCACCTCTCTATCATCCCACAAACCTTCACGAAAAAAATTGGGTTAGTAAATGGATATGTCCACGCTCTACCCCTGACTGATAAAGTAGCTAGGCCTCAATCACTTCCGCTAGTTAAAATCTCTTCTTACATTTCTATTTCTATTCACTCTTCTTACATTATACAAAGCTACAGTTAACATAGACAATAAGAAAGCATATGTCCTGTTCCTATATTTCTATGCTTATATATAGTGTTGACATTTTTCTTCCATCCCAGTTTACTTATTTATTGTAATATTCTGCTAATGGTTTTATAATATACTGCTAGTTCATTCTCTAATATCTTCACAGAATTGTATTCTGACAGAATTATATACTAACAATCTTAAAAATATAATACTAGGGTATTCCCAAATGTCTTTTTAGAAATGTATACTTTGTCTCTCTTGTGTGACTTTGTTACATTGTGATTCCTGTTTTTATTATCTGTATACATATTATTCCTTGTGTGTATTATTTGTTAAATTGGAGCGTTTCTCCCTGGGCCTCCACTCAAAAAGGACATGTATCCAGTCGGACTTTCCCGGTAGACAAATATAAAATAAAATAAATAATAAATAATGACTGTGTGAGCAACAAAATCCCATTTACCACTCACACATTACCCCTACATATACTGCCCCAAGTCAGTGTAGTGGGAATCCTAAGGTGTTATGGAACATGTCACAGTCTGCATGTACAAGCATATACAGGCGATAGGGAATAAGAAACTGGAGCAGCATGCACAGTCAGATAGAAAGAGCCCACTGCTGCACAATCCTGACAGTCTTTTAACAATGGGCAGGCATACACAGACCTGTCAAATGTATAGTTTCCCATAGAACGTATAGGCACAGGACTCATATCTATGGCTGCTTCCTTGTAATATGTCTGGGGGTTATGACATCACTGGGATGTTAGCAAGAATTAATGCAATAAATAATGTTACTACATACCTCTGAACCTCTTAGTACATGACATCTAGGCAAAGCCTGAAATAATTGGGGAACAGAGGCCCAAACACAGGGGTATACTGGACATATTGCTGTCATAAATGTAGGCAGTTGCTGGTGTTACCGGTATTGTTGTAACATATCTTTTCTGAGGGATATGAAGTCAGTAACATCAATGGATGTTGCCATTTACTGACTGCATTCCCCAGAGAATCCTACTGAATAGCCAAGGACAACAACTGTCTGGGGAACAGACCAGACATATGAGCTACGCATCTGAACAGTGTCTAGGCCTCTGGACAGTGTAGAGGTATAACTGCAGTAATGTAACAGAATGGAAATCCCCTGACAGCTGCCAAAAATGTCACCCAGCACCTCTGGGCAATTACCCATGTATACTGAAATATAGCATGCACTACAGGGATGGAACTGTAGTGAAAAGCAGAAAGTGGTGTAAAAATGTCCACCCAAAAAACATGTGTACCACAGTCACAGCAACATACCAGTACCCAAAATGAACTCTAGAGTAGAACTGTCTGAACAAAAATATCCTGACTGCCAGTCACACACTACACTGACATATACTGGCCAATTCACCGTGCACTGGGAATCCTGAGGTGGTACAGGACATTGGACAGTCAGCCCCTACAAGCATACAGACCTGATAGACCACCAGCAGCTGTAGCAGCATGCAGAGTCAGATAGGTAAAGGATGTATGGTACTCACATCTGCTACTCTCCCTTACCTAGCAAAACAAACATCTACACACAACACTGCTACACAATCTTGGCAGTCTGTTCGCAATGGCCAGATATACATAACTGTCATAAATAGACTTCCAAAGAATTAACGGGGTGTGGAACCATAATCCTGGCCATCGCTGCATACCATGGCCAGGAGTCTGCCAGGTCATTGACATGATATCTGGAGTGCAGTTGGCAATTAATGATATACCACACTTCTGCACCTCATAGTGCAGGACATCTGGACAATGTATGAGGGCAGGGGGCTGGAAAGAGGGACATAGCACACATAATGGTGTTACAGACTGAAACAGTAGCTGGTGTTACATGTGTTATTGTAACATAACATCCCTGAAGGATAAGATGTCTGGAACACCAATGGAAGCCAACAGTTACTGACTACAATCCTCACATTATCCTGCCAACCCTACATAAACAGACATTGTTTGAGGAACAGACCAAACATAACAGAAAAACTGCGGGCCAGTCTGTGGACAACATGCCAGTTGAGAGGTATGTCAGAGGCATATCACCGTCAGATGTCAAATCACCCAGTAAATGCATGCTCAGATGAACCCTGTCAATCTAGCAACCCTCCATGTGTATAACAGCACTAATGACATACAATCTGTACCCAATTCTAGAGCTTTGTCCCCCATGTTGTTGGGCTGTCTCCACATGTCCTGTCCTAGGAGGTATTTCCACCTACTGTCTGTGAAGCTGTAGCCCCCACACCTCTGTAATGTCCCCCGCACAGGCAAGGAAAAGGGGCAAGGCCCACATGAAGGGCATCCCATATGTTGGAACTAGCAGCAGTGTCCTGGCCCACACCACAATACTGTGTGGGCACCTACATAGCTTTATGGCCTCAGCAATACCAGACAGAACAACATCAACCCCCTCAAGGTAGGCTGAATGTCTGTGTTGGACAGCAACAATACACAACTACCATCATAGGTGGAAATAATCACAGGATGGGCCAAGAAGAAACAAGTGCCTCATTGGAAGCTATGTCAGCTTATTCTGCACAAGCAAATAAGGTCACAGGTGATGTACCATAAAGCTGTCTATAAGTGTAAACTGGAGGCATCCAGCAAGGCCAATCACTAGGCCTTCCAGACCTGTGTCTGCAATTCCAGAGGCCACATACATATCTGTTCTGTAGTAGTGGTCAATAACACCACATACACATATGCCATGAATATAGGCAACTGGCTGCAGACGGTGAATTGTAAACATCACCCCCCATGTCCCCATAGGTACACATGTACATGTACAGCACCTGCCCCCCTCCCCTCATAATCAGATCCATTCTGCAGTGTAGTCAACCACAGCCTGAGCACCGGTGTCATCCCATCTGCATAGAGGACAGATAGAAAGTTGATAGAAAACAGGTTATGCATTACCATTAATGTTCAGAAGGATACAAGTCTGAAACTGAAATGTATGCCATTATGTCATGACAGCAGTCCTCAATGACATGGCCAAAAACCTCAATACTTTCCATTTAATATAGTAATATTATATTAATATCCAATATGCAAGAAATAAAAATATACAGCTAAACTCCACAAACCAAGATAATGTAGTGGTCAGAGTTCCAGCTTTGTATGCAGGCATACACAGTTCGAGTAATACAATAGGCAATCCAAATTTACATGGAAAAGCAGTATTAAAAGTGCTATGTTCATATTAAAATATGTGGTAATTTATTTTTGTCATCCAGGGTAGTGTAGCTGGTGTAAAATGGATGTGTGAGTGCATATAACATGTGAAAACACCCATGTATACATGTGTCCCATACAGTATAATTACACCCCTTGCTACTCTAATGAAAGCACATACAGTTATGTCATGTAATGGATATCATATACACTTATTAAATGAAGTCATTAGGGTGGTATATTATAAGAATGAACTGTGAGCAATGGTTAGCAATGCTCAGCTATGCTTACCAGGTTTAACAACATATTTCTGTTGTCCTCACCCCTCCCTATGGAGTTTGAGTGCCCAAATTCACCTCCAAATTCTGTACAAATGCACAGCTGTTTTTGTATAAGAAATGGACAGCTATTGGCCTTCCGTACACCTGTCCTGCACATCCATAGCTATCTTTCATATTGTCCTTTCCTCTGTCTGCCCCTTTTCCACCACTTTCCTATCATCCTCTTCTCTTTTCTTTTAAATAATGAGTGCAGGTGTAAGCATGAGTAAGAGCAACAAAATTACCAACCATGCTAGGTCTTGAACCCAGAGCCCTTTACACCATAGTCATCTGAGTTGTGGGAATTACTGATGCTTTTTCCAACATATGTTCATTCAACAGTAGGGAAAAGATTCTGTAGGATCAGTCAGGTTTTGTATTTATAGATATACACATGTATATATGTATGGAGATGCATATATATGGACAAATCTATACATATAAATAATGATATGCATATACAATATACACATATTCATATAGATATATATAAATACATGTACATATATAAATATATATAAAGAGAAACTATATAGATATAGAAAAACAAATATATATATATATATATATATATATATATATATATATATATATATATATATATATATATATATATATATACTCATAACATGTAGTGGAGTCATACCTCAGAACCATACCTACCAACCCCTTACTGCAAGAAATCTGGCCCAAGGCTGTCCAGATGGGGGGAGAATGGGCCAAAACTAGGGACATATTTAAAATATTGCAATTATAAATGTAGAATGTTGCCAGAGTGACAGGGTTTGTTTCAGCTTATATGTTCTGAAGGATGTGAGTTCTGAAACTACAATGTATGCCATCATTTACTGTCAGAAACCCTCAGATCTTCACAGTGATTTACCAGGGATATGAAAATAATGCATCTGTGGAACAGACCAGAAATATGAGCAATAAAACTGGACATGCTGCAACAATCCAGACAGTCCCTTAGTAGGCTCAGAACCCCTTAGTGCAGTGAACCTGGGCCAGGCCTGAAAAAGTGGGGGAAGAAAGCCATGGAAATAGGGACATATCTGAAATTCTGGAGTAGATAACCTGACAAAGTTGCTGCAGTAACACCTCATGTCTGTCCTAACATATATTGACTGAAATAGCACAAGTACAACACCCACTTACTTCCCACTAGTTAATGACTGAAATTCTCACATCAGCCCACTGATGTGTCAGAAATACATAACACATATGGGGGCCAGGCAACACTACGTCCTACAAATATCTGGAAATAACATCACCTTAGGGAAACTACACTCAGCTGCTAAACATGCCACCAAGCACTGTCCAAACTACAGTCAGACTGACACAACACAAACCCAAATCTGCTAGGAGGAATTACACATGTACTGGCAAATGTATCAGGCACTACAGGGATGTCACAGCACTGGAAAACAGACATCAGTGTGAAAGTGCATACCCACAACCAATTCAACCACAGTCACAGTGACATACCAGTAAGCCAAAAGAACTACAGTATAAGGACTGTGTGAACAAAAATATCTCAACATGTTTGCCACTCACACACTACCCCCACATATACTGGCCCAATTCACAGAGTAATATGCTGCCTGACTGTGGTATGGGACATGTCGCAGTCTGCCCCCACAAACATATACAGCCAACAGACCATCAGAAACAGGAGCAGCATGCACAAGCAGATAGAAAAGGAGCCATAACAGATACATCCATGCCCTCCATACACAGGCCAAACAACATTGTCAGAATACACTGTTACACAATCCTGACAGTCTGTCAACAATTGCCAGAAATACACAAACCTCTCAGCTGTACAGAGTCCCACGGAATGCCCAGGCTTTCCCCTCATATATAAGACTTCTTCCGCATAACATGTCTGGCAGTCTGATACATCACTGGGATAATGTCAGGAATGTAGGCACTAAATAATCGTATACCATACATATCAACCTCTTACTGCAAGACATCTGTAGAAAGCCTGACATAATTGTGGGACAAAGGCCCAAAAATAGGGGCATATTTGAAATATTGCTGTTATAAACTGAGAATGTTGCTGTTGTAACAGGGTTAGTTGTAACATATCCTTTCTGAGGAATATGAGGTCAGAAATACAAATGGGTGTTAGCAGTTACTGACTGCAATTCCCAGAGTATGCTACAGATTTTCAAAAGACAAAAAATGTCTGAGGAACACTCTAAACATAGGAGTCCAAATTCTGGACATTCTGTGGATAGCCCTATAGGTGAGAGTTATGTCAGACACATAACATTGTCAGAGTTAAAATCGCCCAGGAACTCCATGTCAACACAAACCATGTTAGACAAGCATTAATACAAATGTATAACAGCAATACTTACATTCTGTCCATATGTCTGGAACATTCTCCCCCATTCTGTTGGCCTGTCTCCACAGTTTTTGTTGTAAGAGGTATTTCCAAATACCCTCTGTGATGGTGTTATTCACACACATCCATGAAGTCCTCCTCACTGGCAAGGAAAAGGGCCAGTGCTCAAATGATGTACTCAATGATCGGAGTGTGTTGTCATGCCATTGGCTATAAAAATAACAACACAGTTGTCCCGCATGCAATTATCAAGTGGGGGACACCAATTGGTGCACAGGCCATCAGCTGCTCATGAGCATTACTACAAAAAACAAGCTGCTGCCTATGCAAAACAAATGTACACCCTACATCCTTGAGAGAGAAAGTGAGAAAAACAGTGAAAAGAAAAATAAAAAACAAGCAGGACATAACCACCTACACTTGAATAAAACAAACAGGTATGTCAAACAAGTAAGCATGTAATAGACTGCAGTATGGAGTATGTAAGAATGGAAAATAGGAACTGTAACATATATGTCTCAACAAGACTTGTCGTATTGATATATTGCTGATCAGAACCAATGGCCATAGCATCTGGGTCTGTCTGCAGTGACACAGATCATAGGTCAGGCCCCTGAGTTACCCCAGGAAAAAATGGGTTGCATATGACTACTACTGCAGTGTGTGTTGAACAATACTGACTGTGACAATGCTAGGCCAGCTACTGGAATGTTGTATGTATCCATATCTTACCTGTGAATACAACTATGATATACTTGGTTGCCCCAGAAATGTGAGAGACCTATACATAGTATTTGCATAGTAAAGTACTGTTGCAAATGTGTGTGTTGAACTGCATGTGATATACTCAGCGCATACCATTAAACTGTCCAGTGTTATGCACACTGACCATATGTGTGCCTCATATTTGTAGTCATTTACTCATACAGTTGTGTTATGTCTGGCAAATCATTGGCAAATCTGTAAAGACTGACATTACAAAATCTCCTTCTTTTTCTTCTGGTTGTTCCTGTTAGGGGTTTCACAGTGGATCATCTGTTGCCAATTCTGCCTGTCCTCTGCAACCTGCTCTGTCGCACCATTCACCTGTATGTCCTCTCTCACCACATCCAGGAACCTTATCTGAGGCCTTCCTCTTTTCCTCTTACCTGGCAGCATCATCCTTACCATCCTTTTCCCAATATACTCAGCATCCCTGTGCAGCACATGTCCAAACTGATGCAATCTTGCCTCTCTGGCTTTGTCTCAAAACCGTCCAACATGGGCTGACCCTGTCATATACACATTGATAATTCTGTCCACCTTTGTCACAACCAGTGCAAATCCTAACATCTGTAACTCTGCCACGTCCAACACTGACTCCTGCCTTTTTGTCAATGACACTGTCTCCAACCCATATAACATAGCTGGTCTCACTACCCTGTTGCAGACCTTCCCTTTCACTTTTACTAGTACTCGTCTGTCACAAATCAGTAGTGACACTCTTTTCCACCCTCTCCAGCTTGCCTGTACTCTCTTCTTCACCTGTCCTCTACAATCATCATTACTCTAAAATGTTGATTCCAATCATTTATATTCATCCACCTTTGCCAACTCTACTTCCTGCATCCTCAACATTCCATTACTCTCCATCTCATTCACACACAGATATTCTGTCTTAATCCTGCTGACCTTCATTCCTCTCCTCTCTAGAGCATATCTCCACTTCTACAGGGTCTCCTGCATCTGTACTCTACTCTCAGTACAGATCACAATGTCATCTGCAAATATTATAGTCAACAGGGACTCCTGAATTATCTTGTCTGTCAACCTGTCCATCACCATTGTAAATAAGAAAGGGCTCACAGCTGATCTGTGATGTCATCCCACCTCCACCTTAAATGCATCTGTCACTCCTGCTGCAGACGTCACCATGTCACATCACCCTTGTACATGTACCAGTCTTACATATATCTCTGCCACGCATGACTTCTTCATACAATACCACACCCTGTCATATGCTTTCTCTACATCCAGAAAGACACAAAGCAACTGCTGACCTCCTCTGTACTACTTCATCAACACTGTCAGAGCAAACATCGCATCTGTAGTGCTCTTACCTGGCATGACAACATACTGCTGATCACTACTCATCACCGCCATGCTTAACCTAGCTTCCACTACTCTTTTCCATGACTTCATGCTGTGACTGATTAATGTTATCCCTCTGTAGCTACTACAGCTCTGCACATCAACCTTATTCTTAAAATGGTACACAAACACTTTCTCTCCACTCCACATGCAACCTCTCACTTTCCAAGATATCATTAAACAATATGGTGAAAAACACCACTGTCATTTCCCTATACACATCCATGCTATCACAGGTATGTCATGTGGACCAACAGGCTATCCAGTATTCATCCTCTTCATAGCTATCCTTACTTCCTCCTTGGTAAGCCATTCCACTTCCTGATTCACCATACCCACATCATCCAACTATCTTTCTCTAATTATCTTCATTCATCAGCCTCTCAAAGTACTCTGTCCATCAGCTAAACACACTCTCCTCACATGTGAGTACATTTCCCTCATTATCCTTTATCACCTTTATCTGCTGCACATCTTTCCTAGCTTAGTCCCTCTATTTAGCCAACTGGTACAATTCCTTTCATCCCTCCTTAGTGTCCAAACTGTCATACAAGTTGTCATATGTCTCATCCTTAGCCTTTGCCATCTCTCTCTCTTTGCCATGCACCTCATCTCCTTAAACTCCTGTTTACTTTCCTCATCTCTCCAACAATCCCACTCATTCATCCCCAACCTCGTTCTCTGTATACTGTCCTGTACTTTCTCAGTCCATTACCAGGTGTCCTTGTACTCCTTCCTCCATCCACATGTCACACCAAGCACCTGCTTAGCTGTCTCCCTTACTAGCTCTGCTGTACTTACACAGATATTTGGTAAATTGTCACTGCCACCCAGTGCCTGTCTTAACTCTTCCCTGAACTCCACCTCACAATCACCCTTTTCCAGTTCCCACCATTTGATCCTTGGAGCTGCCCTCACACTCCTCCTCTTCTTAATCATCAACATCATCTTACAGACTAACAGTCTCTGCTGCCTAACTCTGCCAATCTAACTCTGCCAATCTCCTTCAAACTGGCCCTCCTACATTGGATATATTCCACCTGTGTGCATCTCCCTCCACTCATGTATGTCATCCAATGCTCTTCCCTCTTGTTATAGTATGTATTCACCACAGCCAAGTTCATCCTATTTGCAAAATCCACTACCATCTCACTGTCTGCATTCCTTTGCTTAACACCATACATACCCATCCCTTCCTCATCCTTTCTATTTCCTTCACCGACATGGCCATTGAAATCCACTGCAATCACCACTCTCTCACCTGAAACTGAGTGACATCTGAAATGTAAAATTTATGAGCATTTAAATGATGTTAAAAAGAAAAAGAATACTAATGCCCTGTACAGACATACACTAGAATGTAATAATGTTCAGTTCTTTTTTTCTGTTATTAAAATGGTTCCAAAAGAAATAAGAGGAGGTCCCTGGGAAACTAAATTAGAGTTTAGAGAAACCTTTTGGCAGATTACCTTGGAAGCCAATAGATCCCTAGAGTTAAATGATTCTATTTCAATTTTACCCCTCTTAAAACGTAGATCTGCCAAGCTATAAATGCATTTTTAAATTTGTCTACAGTACTGACACATGTATTTCAGTTAATACAAAATATATATTTTTATGTAATATTTTATATTTATTGATATTTATATTTTATTTATTTATTTATATTTTATTCTATAAATATTTAAAACACATCTATTTGATCATCATTAATTAAATATTTTTAAGTTTGGATGTAATTAGATTATATTTTAAACTATTCCCTCACTAGCATTTTCAGCTTGTTTAGGTAAACAGTTTATAATATATATTTTATATGAGTTGTATGCCTTTAATATCTTTAATTAGTTTATTAACCTATTAATCGATTTGTATAAAAACGGTGAATGTGGATGATTTTACATTATTTCTGAAGAAGTCTGGGGGATACTTGGACGAAAACGCTCTGTGTATATTCAACGTTAAAATTCTGTTAATAAAGCTGTGTTTTAACATCTTACTGGTGTTCTACGTGGAACTCTTCAACAATTCAGTTTTCTTTGGTTATTTGAATCAATAGTGAGGCACACAGATTTCCTACTCACTAGGTTGAACATGGAGGAGGTAACAGTCAGCTGTCTATCAGGTGCCAGAATCCAACACATAACTCACCCAGTCAGGTCAATCCACAACAACTACAACTATCATTCTGTCATTGTCCATGTGTGTGTGTGAATGACCTGAGATGCACCTCTATGGAGGTGTGTCTCAATTCATTCACTCCACAACAACTACAAGTATCACTCTATCATTGTCCATGTGTGTGTGAATGACCTGAGACACACCTCTATGGACTATATGAAAAGAGACATGGTGGAGCTCTTAGAGTATGTGTGCCAGGCAGGTATGACAGTAGCCATGAGCAGTATACTACTGTCACTCATAATGATACCGCAGTACAGACAAAAAATGATTGACTACAACAATTAGCTTAAGTGTCTGGTGTCACTCTCATGGGATCCAGTATCTGTCTGCTTGGGATGACATGATTGACAGACTGCAATGGCTTGCCAGAGATGGCCTGCATCTGTCACCTCTGGGTTTCCAGGTACTGGCTAAGTGTCTTGCCACCCCTATAGTGCCTTTTTAGGTGGTGTTCCAAATCAAATTACCACTGTAACAGCTATACATATATGCAATCTGAGGTTCATGCTGCTCAACACTAGACATCTACATCTCGAGATGCAGCCACTCAAAGCACTCCTCAAAATGGAGAACATTGACATTTGTGCTGTAATGGTGACCTGGTTTACAGCAGCAGACAGGACCCCTGCACTACCAGCCTATAACTCATTCCACACCTGTCAGCCCCAAAACATGGACCACAGCTACAAAGGTGGTGGTGTCTCCATATTTTATAATGGATATGCACACATCCAGAGAAGTATCCCAGCATAATGCATCTGAGATACTTCAGGTACTACTGACATTGGGTAATAGTGCAATCCATGTCATAGCTTACTATAGGTCCACATCCATGTCCCTATACTTTCAATCCATATTCCTCAACACCCTGGAATCTATCAAGGTCCAACTCAACACTCTCATACTAGGAGAGTTCAACTACACCTCCATCAACTGGGTAAGATACTCAAGCACCAATACACTGGCCCAACATTTCCTGGAATTCATCCCTTCCAATTCCCTGGACCTGCTCCTTCTGACACACAGTAGAGGAAGCAACATCCTTGATCTGTGTTGATTACTAACATATGGGACCATTGCTTGACAACAGTAGTCAATCACTACCTGGTCAGATCCAACATAGAGTATTCACCATGTAAATCCACATCTCAACCACACCCCTCACAAAGGTAGCCACCTAGTAAGACTTCTCCAAAGCTGACTTTGGTCTCATAAAAACAGAGGTGGCTAACATCACAGAACCCATACCAATGGAAAATACCTGCATGACTGCCAAATCAAACACAAATGCACGGTACAAACATGTACATCAATGCATGGAACTAGCCATACCCAACAGAATCATGACACACTCCTCCATACACTGGTAGCCAATCTGATGGTCCCCTGTCATTAATAACCTGTACAACAGAAGGAAGAAACTGTTGCAGAAAAAGGTGGAGTCCCAAGAGTGGTAAAACTCCCTTATTAGCCTCAACAACAACTTGAGATCCCTCATAAAATCATCTAAAGCCACCTATGATGGCAGAATTGCAGCAGACACTGACAACAATCAGAAATCCTTTGATAGTGATATCAAGTACCTCCATGCCAATACCCAGAAGTGCTCTGAGTTACTGAACAATGCTAAGTTCTATATGTAACCAACATATATTGCCAACATTCTTGCCAACACGTTCAGTGCCAGCTTTACCCCACTCTTTCCCCTAGGGGAACAATCATAATGCCAGAAGAATGCCAGGCACCCAGGATTACTGCCACCCAGGTTACACCTGTATTGTCCACAAACAAGAATACAGCTTCCATGGGACCCCAAATTATCCCTGGCTGTGTTCTACATGAATTACAAAGATACCTAGCACCACATCTGTCTGCCCTGTTCAGTCACAGCCTCACTTCAGGCTTTGTCCCTCCCAAATGGTGCACTGCTGCAGTCAATCCTCTCCATAAAGGTGTGGCAACTACAGACCCTGGGAATTATCAGTCCAGTAGCCTGATGAGTGTGATATGTACAGCTATGGGGCACATTATTAGGGACCTGATTGACAAACATATAGTTAGTCTCCTAACTCTGGACCCCACAGAGTTTGGCTGTATGAAAGGGAGAGCATGCCTGTTCAACCTGGTACAGTCTACATCAATTTGGCCAAGGAGTTCAATACCATTCCTCAGTCAGGAGTTATGGATGAACCCACCAAACTAAGCATCATCCCCTATCACTGGAGGGGGTTGCAAATTGTCTCACAGATAGAACACACAGTGTGAAAGTAGCAAGCTCCAAGTCAGACTGCCAGCCAGTCATGAGTGGAGTCCCACAAGGATCTCTCCTGGGTACTCTCTTGTTCAGCATGTACTTCTCAGGAGTCCAGGCCAACACAAAGTACCTCTGGCTGAACAATAGTTCACAGACAACTGCAAGCTGGAAGCCATCATTAACTCCACAAGTGATGCAGACATCCTACAGAAACCCCTCACTGAGACCACTGATTGGTGTGAAAACCATGACCTGAAGCTTAACACCAAAAAATGCATCATCAGCCCCTTTGGTAAAATCTCATTTCCCACTAAGTGCCACATTGATGGGAGCTCACTGCACACTGTAGGCATTATAAGAGATCTGGGGATGCAGGTTGATAGCAACCTCTCTTTTAACCACCACATTGCCACTGTGGTCAGGAAATCCTTCTATGTGGCACATCTCATTACCAAGGATTTTTCATCCAGGAAGAAGGAGATCATCGCCTCTGTGTACTCTTCCCTCATTACACTAATTATCAAGTATAATGGCCATTTTGGCACATACCTCACTAGAAACTGGCAGCAGCTGGAGAGGCCACAGAAGTACCTCACAATGTGGATCCTAGCCATTAAACACATGTCCTACACAGACAAACTCAAAAACTCCAGCTATTCTCTGTCTCATATCACCTACTTAGAGGTAATCTCTGCTTGACTTGCAAAGCCATGTCTGGCCCAGCTCTTTTACAAATGCTACATATAAAGACATCCCAAACTGTCTGCACCACACACTGAAGGGACCTCAACCTCATTACCACAATCAACACAACATGCTGGAGGGACAGGTTCCTCACCAAGAGACTGCACATGCCCTGGAATAGACTTCCCATACATGTCAAGCAAAGCACCTAGATGACCTTGTTCCAGGGAGATCTTGATGAGTGGATGGGTAATAGAATGTTCACCCCAGGGATCACTCCAGTAGATCTACTTGATGGGGGTCACTGAGAACTAATGTTGGGTGGCACAATGTCAGGGCCCTTCTATGGGCTAGGCTTGTAACGGCTCCAGGGCCATTAGCCTAGTACACACCTATGCACCTATAAGGGAAGTGACATTGACATGGCTGATAAAGTAGGCCAGTGGGTGGAAAATTTATCAAAATACTTCTCCCTACAAACACACTTATACACCCTACACACATTTGCCAAATCTGAGATTAGAACCCCTGTCTAATTAGTTATTTGTACTATAGTGTTACACAGTTATTGCACATGCTACAGAGCTTACTGGGATGACAACTGGCCAAAGGTGCTGATAACGGCAATGACATCACAGGAGTGATAAAGTAGGGCAGTGGGTGGGAGACTTATCAAAATACTTCTTCTTGCAAACATGCAGACACAATCCTTTGCCAGATCTGAGATTAGAACCCCTGTCTAGCTACTGATTTGTACTATTGTGTTACTCAGTTCTCACACATGCTACTTAGCTTACTGGGCTGACAACTGGCCAAAGGTGCTGATAAGGGGAATGACATCAGCAGGAGTGATAAAGTAGGACAGTGGGTGAAAGACCTATCAAAATACTTCTTACAATCACACACACACACACACACACACACACACACACACACACACACACACACACACGTATTCGCAAAATCTGATATTAGAAACTTTGTCTAGTTAGTGATTTGTACTACTGTGTTATACAGTTATCACAAGCACTATGGAGCTTATTGAGCTAACAAGTGGTCAAATGTGCCAATAAGGAGAATGACATCAGCAGGACTAATAAAGTGGGGCACTGGGAAGTGTTGTGGGTGGGAATGGCCTAAAACTGTTTCACCTACAAACACACACCTCCTCACTCTCACATACACAACTGTCTCACACACACACACACACACACACACACACACACACACACACACACACACACACACACACACACACACACACACACACACAAACTTGTCAGTATTGAGATTAGAACCCCTACCTATTTAGTTATTTCTACTATAGAATTACACAGTTATCACACACATTACAGAGCTTATAGGGGTGATCATTGTCCAATGGTACTTTTAAGGTGAATGAAAGCAGTAGATCTTGTGAAGTAGGGCAATGTGAAGTGTACTGAGTGGGAAGAGTCTCCTAATAGTTACACACACACACACACACACACACACACACACACACACACACACACACACACACACACACACACACACATACATACATACACAGGCAGGTGATGTGATATTATAAACTCAATCTCAGTACTGTTACACAATGGGGCTCACCTTTTATGCTGGCACGTGTGATTGTTTACAACTGGTATGCCACTGTCCACAGCAGGATATCACTGTATGCCATTCAGGGTATCTGTGTGTGTGTGACTCACTCTGTGTGTGTCCCTGTGTCTCTTTCTGTATCACTGTCTGTCTCTCACTTCCCCACATCTATGTGTGTGTATGCTTGACATATGTTAACTGTTGCCTATATATATATATATATATATATATATATATATATATATATATATATATATATATATATATATATATATATATATATATATATATATATATGTGTGTGTGTGTGTATCTCATGCAATAGATGCAGATAAATCACACAGCTAGCTGAGGGTAATCCTGTCTGATTTGTGTGTGTGGGGACAGTTGAGCTGTACATAGCTGTCTGCATGCACAGACATATATATACAATGCAGTCATATATTCTGATGTGGGTTCCAACATGTCTTGTGATTCTGTAAGTGTAGGAGCATGCCCAGTGTGAACTTCTATAGTTAGGGTGGGACTCCATTCCAGAGAGAGATGTACTCCAGTCCAGGGTTTTGTGTGCTACAGCCATACCTCTCAGCAGTATACAGGACTTTCCTCAGGGTACTTGTTTTGTTTAGCAGAATTTTTTTGACATATCTGTAGTCTAAAACAGCAATATATTGTGTTATTACCTAGTGCCAGACATCCTCAGAGCATCACAGTGGTTTACCAGAGGAATACTAGTTGTATGATGCATAGACCAATATTATGAGGGTAGCTATGTAAATTCTAGCCCAACAAGGACATTTGTGAGGGGGGCTACAGCCAGTGTAGTAATGATACACATCTGTGTAAGCCATTATACTGGCTGGGAATCTCCTGCTTGTGTGGTATCTTTCTAACATGAGATGTCATATCCTTGTGTGTGCATACCTCTCACCTGTACATTTTTTGGCAGATTGTGCAGGTGTTTGGCTAGAGGTTTTATCCTTTCTACATAAACTTGTGTTTTTATGGCAAGTTAGTTACATATAATTAAAGTGTGATGTTACAAAATAATACAGACATTACTGTTTCAGAATACATATCCTTCAGATAATTTCTGCTACTGCAAACCCTTCACCCTACTAACTTTCTCAGTATGCAAGGGTGATATTTACAACACATGCCTATCATTGTGCCTTTGTTCCACTTTTCTTTCTGCCCTTGTCCAGACATCTTGCTGTCAGAGGTTGGGAGTTATGGGTGTGGGTACAGAGTGCATTCAACTGTACAGGCATGTCCATTATTTGTAAAAGCAAACATAAGAAGAAGGATTATTGAGAATGGCCACTGGCAACAGTACCACAACACACTTATATTCACAAAAGCCTTGACACCTCTGCTACACATCCTTCAGGATGTCACTAATATGTGTAGCATATTCCAAATAGCACTGGGACTTCCAGGTATGTCAGTGGCAGAGCAGTGGGTCTCACTGACATGCATAACAGTTGGCACTGCAGTTATCTGAACATAGCCCTGTAAAAGGCAGCACTGTACCTAGGGCAGTACAAGATGACTGCCAGGAGAATGTGCTGGCCAATCCAGACAGAATTACCCACACATACACATAGCTCATTGACCTCTGCATATTGTGGACAGGCAACATGTTTTCATGTATATAGGTACAGCCCTGCCAATGTGTGCTATACTGCTATTTCCATGCAAACATATATGTTACTGCATTTGTGTGGGTATATGGGGGGGGGGGGCACACCTATCCACTCTAAACAAATTTCATAGACTGTGCTGATATTTGCTTTACATTTTGATTCTGCTTACCATACTATTGTGCCCTGTTTTGGGGACTGGAGGCATATCAGTAAAGAGCCCAGGTCAGATTGCACTGGCATACATTTGAGTTTCAGACATCTTACCCTTCAAAGCCTTACTGCAACTGCAGGTCCTGCTATGCTATCACTTTGTGAATCTGTAGGGGGTTAATTCAACATTGCTGCCATGTTTGTGCCTTTACCAGATATTTCTCTGTGGTTTTCTACAGCTGACTTGCTGTGTAGGTGTGCGGGGTGGTTATGGGAACCCCGCCCTGACATTAATGTCTGTGACCTATGACCCCCCACTTAGTTGTTCCCCACACATATACTGCAGTGGAATTTGCCACCTTGTGTACTACTGCATAGTGTGTGAAGGCCAGTTTTGCCCAGACATTTCCTGATGTCCCTCATAGCTGTCAGTTGTGTGCTGCTATTCCAGTAGGCCACCCCATTCCCTTGCATGCATGCAGCATTACCATAGATATGCTAGCAAAACATACTATTCCATTAATTTATTGTTAAGAAGACTGACTTACCTTGTGCTTGCATCAATTGTGGAGATGTTACTTGAGGACCACCTATGTTGGATGCACACGGCACACTGCCTGTACATGGTAAGTTGCATGTAATGTAATGTGTGTTCATCTTTTTTACTGTGTGTGCAAGTCAGAGAGAGGTGTCAGTCCCTGGGGTCCCTACAGTGTTAGTGTGTGTGATATGCATTGCCTCTTTGGCAAGGCATGAGCATACTGGGCACACCTCCGTCTGCCTATGAGAGCAGGCTCAGGGGCCTCCTCCTGTGAGTCCCTTTGTGCCTGTGGGGACCTTGGTAATAGTGGTGGGCTGTATGGCCCTTCCCCGGGCTGTTCCTGCTGCAGCTGCTTCCTCAGGATCATATTGTGTAGCATGGCCCATACTATGAACATGTGTGCACACATGGCTGGAAAGTACTGCAAGGCTCTGCCAGATATTTCAAGGCAACGGAACTGTGACTTGAGCATCCCAAACACATGCTCTATAATGATCCTAGTTTGTGGCGTGTGCCACATTATGGCATTTTTGTGTGGGTGAGTGTGCATTTCTGATGGGTGTCATCATCCACACCTCCAGTGCATAACCAGCATCTCCCACCAGATAGCCATATGGGATGCCCCCACTGGCAAATGCCTGGTACAGCTGTGACAAATGCCAGATGTGGAAGTCGTGATAGCTTCCAAGGCTGCCAGCACACACATTCATGATAATGCTCTGGGCATTGCACATGACCTGGCAGTTGATGCAGGGGAATCACTTGCAGTTTATGTAGACCCTACCCTATTCACTGAGTGGTTCTTTGATGTGGATGTGCATGCAGTCTATGGCACCTAGTAACTCCGTGTATTCTGCTACATGGTGGAAGAGACACATATTGCTGGTCCTCTCCTCTCGGGTATTGGAGAAGTAAATGTGCTTAATGGCATGTGGTAGCATGGCATCCAGGAACTGGTGGAGTACCCTGGATGCAGATGCCTGTGAGACCCCATCATGTTTTCAGTAGGTCTTTGGAAAGTACCTGTAGCTAGAATTCTTAAGTCGACACATACCTTGGTATCCACTGAGATGGGTTCCCCTCTGTTGGTTCTAGCACTGAGTTGGGGCTGGCACAGCTCGGTGATTTGCTGAAGTTTGTCTCTGTCCACCCTGTAGCACTCTACTATCACCAGATCATGTAGCCCCTGGAAGGTTACCCTGGATCTGAACACTCTTCTCCTCCTACTAGGTCTGTGGCGGTTGTCAGCATTATCCTCCTCTTTGCCATCAACCTCTAGCACATACTGATGGATCAAAGCAATGGCAGCCCCTAGCATTTTTCCAGTTCAAATTCCCCTGCATGCATACTCCAATGGTGCAGAGTTTGTGGGAAAAAACAGACTGTAAGGTGTTTCCGTACTTTATACTGTTGTGCTGCAGATGCTGCCTGTATGATTGGCTGACTTTGATACATTCCAACTGCTACCTATATTACTCATGGCTTTGATTTGGCCACTGTGAATGTTAGAGGCATTAATGCTAATGTGTGCATGATTGCCTTTATTCTGCTGTCACCTTTTTTTATTATTTTTACTTACATATCCAATTTTCAACTATGCAGCCACCTGCTAGCTATATTATTGTGTGATTTGCATGGCCCATTGTAAGTTACAAGAGTCCCATATTAGTGAATTATACTTCATTTCTCCTTTATTATGCTGTTGCCCTTTATTTCTTTTTTTTTTTTTTTTACATTGTGACACCCGTGTCCTGGCCCAGCAATCAAGAAGCCTCAGTCCTTATCACTAACACTAGTGAGGAGAGTCCATATAGGGAAAGGCCAATAAATACACGCACAGTGAAGTTCAATTTCCCTTAAGAGCACACGGAGATCACAGTCAGTCTGGGGCTGGTATTTCCCTTTCTCTCCAGGTCCCCAGTAAGACTCCCCACTGGCACAGCTATAGGGTCCAGATCTCAGCCTAGTGGGCAAGCTAAAACCTCCAGCACCCTCTCTGTCCAACCAGTGCTTTGTGTCCCTGCCCAAGTAGCTGACACACACACATTTTGAGATAAGAGTTATATACAACCACACAGACACTCCTGGGGAAGGCTGGCACAGGTTCTCCAGCTGTGCCCCTTTTCTGCCCAGTCTAAAAGGTAATACCAGCTGCCACTACCCACTAATATTTATCAGCTGCTCAAAGGCCCTTCTGAAAGGTTGTCCAATTATTACTGTGCAATATTATTATTCAAATGGTAAGTGTGACTGAACAGTCAAGGCTTATTAGACTGACTTGGTACAGTATCACTATATACATGCAATGTACTCATGAGCTTAAATTAACTCTGCATAGAACAGACTCAGTTGATAGGTTTAAAAATATTTAATAATAGATAATAAAAACTTAAGACAATACTTCTTGCTACACAGTGCTAGTCAAGAGTTGACATATCACAGAGAGATACTTAAAATAATATAGTAGCAAATGTTCTGACATCACAGAAAAACAAACTAGTCTAATCTTCCTATTTCTTAGCTATATCTAAGAGAAAACACAATTCTACACAACACACACACACACACACACACACACACACACACACACACACACACACACACACATATATATATATATATATATATATATATATATATATATATATATATATATACATGTAGCAAAGCAGTGCTGGTGATGGATGTTCTCAAGACAAAATGCTCTGAGCTCTCTGATTCTCTCTCTTTAAATTGATAACACAGAGCTGCTTCACATGACATCATTCTTCACACTTCTCTGGTGTTCGCAGGCTAACAGAAACTACATTTACATTCTTTACTCCTGTCAGAAATCAGAGCAATAAAGGACATTTATACGTGCAAATTCTAGCCATTAACTCTGGTCTTAAAACAATAGGCAGGATACCTCCCTCTAGACATATCGGCTCTGAATTTTGACATCAAAAACAGTCATAAAATGCTTGACTTAGCTTTCTTACAGCAGAGTGCACTGATGTTACATTTTTGCAGTTCAATATCCAATGCAGTCTTTTCACATTTAAGAGAACAAGCTTGTGGCTTACATTAATATTTACAAATGACAGAATTAGCTACAAAATTCTACTTGGCTAGGCTATCAACCTTTACATATCTTCACATGCATCTCCTCCCATTTTCAGCTATACAGCCACCATCCAGCTCTATTATTGAGTGCATTCAATGGCCCATTGTGAGTTTCAGAATCCCATATTGCTGATTGGTACTGTGTTTTCCTTGTTCTGCAATTTCCTTTTTTTCCCTGTATCCTTCCTGTTTAAGCCCCAGCATGCCATGCAGACCCGTTTAGCTAATGTAAACAGCAAAAAATGGCCCACCCCTTGGTGTGAACATGCTCCTCAATTCATGGAATAAGAGTATACAGCCTCAGACAAACCCCCTCCCTTAGCTGTGCTTAGCTAAGCACAAACCCAGGCAATGGAGCTCCAATGTGCTAACAGCAAGCATGACACACCCCCTTTTCATGTTAGTTGCTCCTCCTGCCTACATGATAGTGTTACAGCACCTACACAATTAGGTGCAGTGTGACACTTAGAAGAATTTTGTGATTCAGTATAAGTCCCCGCATTAACATATCTCACTACCTTAATCCATAGTTACTGCACTACACAAGAGCCTTCCCACTTACAACCACTGTTCCCTGCCATTGTTTTGATTCTGCTTGCCATTGAGTATAATGGCAAAATGCAGTTATCCTTTACAATGGAATTTTCAACTTAATTTTTTTATTTTCCTCACAGTCCCATTTGCGTGGCACTTCCCTATGCTTAAACACCCAAGATCGTCCAAAAAAAAAACTTTTATTTTTTAGAAAATTAAACACTTTAACATGCCAATGGCCATATATTTAGCCATTGGCATGCCTACAGATTAGGGTACATGCTTTTATTGGAGCTGTCATGGCTCCATTTTCATTTTTGTAGAAATGTATTCAGCTAGTAGCCGAATACATTTCTGCAGCTTACACTGTTCCTGCATGGTTACCTACCTGCTTCCTGAATCACCATTTTACCTAATTTGCATGTTTTTCACCAGCAAATGAGGTAATTAGCATCCCACATTGGTTTCCATGCAGGAACGGTGTCAGCTCGCTCATGCACATCAATACAGCACGTTCCTGTATCACTCGGTGGCCATATTCCGTGCAGCAGCAGCTACACTGTGGTGAATTTATGTTCTTGAATCTGGCGGAATAAATCACATAGCACATATTATATGTAGATCAAGGTTTAAGTCCCACAATTATCTTTTAGTGTTGGAAACTTATAAATACTCTTTTTACAATATTAATAGATATTGAGATTTGCTAATCTCATTTGTGTGTTGCTAAACTCCATGCAAACATGGTGTAATGGCCCAGATGACAATCAGACATTGTCAGTTTCATAAAAGATACATTGTTATATCTTTTGCCTTACATTCTGCAAACACAGTAAGCAGCATTACACAGTGGTCAGCAAGCTTCCACAACTCCTGTAGGTCCAGAACACCTGCAGATCATAGACAGACATTGTCAATTTTAAAAAGGATGCATTAATGCATCTTTTGCTGACCATCGTGCAACCACATTAAACAATATTGTGTGGTGGTCAGCAGGCTTACACAACGCCTGCAGGTCCAGAACACCTGCAGACACCAAACAGATTTTGTCAATTTCAAAAAGGATACATTATAGCATGTGTGGCCTTCCACCACACAAACATGCTAAGAGGAGTTGCGTGGTGGTCAACATACATGCACAGTAATGAATGTGAAAAGATACAGCTGCTACTTAGCTCTTACCAGTACAGGTGAGCCAGGGTTCTAATTCAGCAGACTCAACCATTTGATTAATGCTGTTCTACTTTACTGAAAATTTCACAATAGATAAATAATTGCAAATACAAATAATTGTGTATAGCAGGTGCATTGAGCATATACAGGATATCATATATATTAAATGTTTAACTGTGCATATCAGTAAAATTTCTGTTCTACAATTAAACATTTATGTTCTGAACTTTCATGTCACACACATACATGGTTAATAACTCAGCTGTTTAATGTGCATGTATAACTAATGAGCATGTCTGACAAACAAGGTCTCAGTTGCTATCAGCACTCTGTACAGATTGTAAAAAATACAAATGTTGCCCTAACTACCCTGTGGCAACTGTGGTAAGTTAATGCCCGCAATACAAGTGAGACAGGGTTCTAATCTAGCATACTCCAATTTTTTCCTGCTTGTCCAATCAATCTTAAAACATAAAGAACAATGTAAAGATAATTATAAAATAACAACTATATAAAGCACTGCAGATCATATGAATTATATGTGTGACTAAGGGTATACTAACAATTATGTTCCTGTACTTAAAAGTGTATTTTCTGATGTTGGGTGGAGTTCATAATTCAATGGCAGTCAGACAGATACACATGAATGTTTAAATCAGGACCTTGTTAGGTCACACACATAAATGGTTATCCAGTCACTATTTCATGTGTCCCTATAATTAATGAGCATGTCTGACAAGCATTTTTGTGGCAAAGGAAACCATCTATGTGGGCGAATATGTTTAGTCTTTTTTACATAGATTTAAACCCCACATTGTTCTAATTACTTTTATCAGTGTGTAAAGCCACAAAATGTGTCAGGTCATAAAATTTATAAACCCAATACATATCTGTGAAGTTAAATCAACTTAACAGGTACAGCAACAATAAACCCGTAAACTAATGGCAACTGTCACATTAACCTTCCTATTTCATAAACTACATTCCTCTCTGTTTGGCATTGTTGCTGTCCACTTAACATCATACAAACATGTTTAGCATCATTGTGTGAGTTTGCATACTGGCCTTAAATGCGATAACACAAACTGGCAGGAAACAGTTTAACTGTTGCTGTATGACCTGTGTGCACATAGCAGGAGCAAGAAAGGATGGTGCCCAATTTAGGGCACAACGGTTATCCCACTCTACAAAGGGGAGCCACCATGGACCCTGGGAACTACCTCCCCATTAGCCTGATGAACCTGGTCAGCAAGGCTATGGAATGTATCATCATGGAACTTAATAACAATGACATTGATAATCTCCAAACTATGGACCCTACCCAGTTCAGGTTTGTAAATTGCAGATCATGTCTCCTAAACCTGATAGACTTTTTGAAGCACTCACCAAAGCCATAGATGATGGTAAGGTGGTTCACACAGCCTATCTAGATCTCGCCAAGGCTTTTGACACCATCCCCCACTCTGGAATTATAGATAAACTCACTAAACTAGGTATAAATCCCTATTTCACAAGATGGGTTGCCAACTGGCTCACTGACAGAACCCACACTGTGAAAGTAGCAGACTCTAAATCCAACTTCAGACAAGTGACAAGTGGAGTATCACAGGGTTTAGTCCTAGGTCTTCTCCTCTTTGGTATCTACTTCTTTGAAGCACAGGCTAACACAGAAGTTCTTTGGCTAACAAAGTTTGCAGATGACTGCAAACTAGGAGCCATAATCAAAACTCCTAACAATGTGGACATCCTACAAAAGGGCCTCTCTGAAACAGATGCCTAGTGTCAAAGCCATGGCCTCAAGCTCAATGCCAAAAAGTGCATTGTCATCCCTTTTGGTAAAAACTCTGTACCCATGAACTACCACATAGGTGGTTGTCTACTTAACACCGAAAGTGTGATAAAAGATCTTGGGACACAGGTGGACAGTAGTCTCTCCTTTGATAATCACATCACCACAGTAGTCAGGAAATCCTTCTACATGGCACATCTCATCACAAAAGGTTTCTCATCCAGGAAAAAAAGAGGTCATTGTTCCCCTCTACTCATCATTCATTAGACAAATTATAATACACAACACCTCTTTTGGTATGTACCTCACAAGATATCTACAACTGGAAAGGCCACAGAAATACCTCACAAAAAGGATTATCGGCCTCAATCAGATGCCCTACACTGACTGTCTCAAAAAACTCCATCTTTACTCTGTCACATATTGCCTACTCAGAGGCGATTTCTGCCTAACATCAAAGCTATGTCAAACCCAGAGCTGTTGGACATGCTCCACATAAAGAAATCCCAATCCCTCCGAGCTACATGATCTAGGGACCTAAACCTTGTCACCACAATAAACATAACATGCTGGAGGGATAGATTCCTGTCCCAGAGACCTCCCATACTCTGGAACAAACTATCTATCTATATCAAACAAAGCTCCTCATTTGCACTCTTCAAGAAAAATCTTGATGATTGGATGGGAGATAGGAAATTCACCCTGGGGACCACTTCTGTGGCTCTGCTTGACAGGGGCACAGGAAAATAATTTTCTTGGGTGGCAAAAGCCAGGGTACCATTTGGCTAGGCTTATATAGGTCCTAGGGCCAATAGCCTAGTACCTACCTATGAACCTATGAACCTATGTGGTGTAGAGGAGTTCAATCTTCACTAGACTCCTTGTAAAGTTTCACAGCCATAAGGTATTGCAGGGGAACTATACAGGGTCTCAATATAAATCAGAGGCTTGGAGAGGCCTTGCCAAATCTGGCTCTAGTGCAACTAGCATTGCACACACTGGACCACAATGCAGGCACCACTTCAATGACTTGAAAAGGGGCCAGCAGGCACAACTCAAACAGTTTGAATAATTGTTAGTTACTCCTTGAAGGCTTTGCACTATAGTTTAGAAGAGAAAGAGAAGAACAGAGAATAAACTGATTTGGTGAACTGGCTGTTGTTTTATTCGAATTGTGCAGTGGGGTCTGTTCGAGCTGAAGAGCTGGTGTTGTGAGTGTTATTTGGACAACTCAAACAGTGGCTGGATGCGTTTTAGACTGCTGACATCCCCACATTTTTGTAAGTATATAGATATGATACTTTATATTATATAGAAAGATGAATATAGCAAAGAATGGTATGTATAATGCACTACTTTTTATTTTACATACACCCAGAAGATTGCATCTAAAAGGATAGCCCATACTGAATGTTTGGAAAGATTAAGAGAAGTAAAAGGTATTTATACAGCACAAAATAATTCTTATTTTATCAAAAGTACTGGTCTTCTATACATTGATAACAACTTAAGCATGTATACCTTAACTGTAAAATCAAGCATGCGTGCATGCATGCTTCTTCATTCTGTAGTTTGAGGCAATTGCAGTAATCAATTGAAATAGCATATTCAGATGTTGTAGGTTCAAATCCCACAGACAACAAATATATTGTAAAATAATTTAAAAATAAATTACATAATAATTTCAACTAAAGTGGCATAAATGCTATGCTGTTAGCTTAATCTTTTTATTTGAAAAAGCATATGTGCAATATATGCATATTGTAAGGATTACTTGGAACAATGAGCAGTCTTCGTTTATAGTTTTTAAGAAGTATAATTAATATAAAAGTAAACTTATATTTATATTATAAAAATGTATTGTATGTGACATAATATGGTTCTCTTTTTCTTCTTCTTTCTCTCTTACCTCACCCCTTATCTCTCTTTTTTATGTTTATACTTGTGGTCATAATGATCTGATGTCATCATTTTCTGACAAATTACTAAGTGCTTTCCAGCATTGGGAGGTAGGTCAACCAGTGTGGCTCATCTTGCCTTCTCTCCAACAGCTGCTGCACTGACATCCAGCACATCTGAGACCCAACCAACCTGGCAGCACTGCTTCTGCAGCCCCTGCACTTGCTCTGCCTTCAAAACCAGGTAGCATTCAGCAGCTGGTGCAGTGGTAGCCTCCAGGCATATTGGTGGAAGTGGTGATTTGTTATCTGCCAGGAGATGCTAGGCATGATGTGAGGTCATGAAAAGTACCATTGGTGCACACCTCAGCCAAATGGAGAAGACGCTCACCAGAATGCTTGGGAAAAGAAAACATCAAACACTCCCACAACAAACTCAGGAAGGAGATAGTGATGACAGTTGCTGTGTGTGTGGTTGGTGGTACATTACAGTCATTGTATGATCTTTTGAATCACTTTTCATTTCAATACCTCCTAGGATATACTTTAACGTAGCCCCATGCATCCAACATCCCCTTTTTCCCTCTGGCCACATGCCATCCTTCCTTTAGAGGAGTGGAGGATGTCCTCATGTCAAAGATACATACACACATTATGAAATAGAGTCCTTCCATAACCCTCTACAAGCCATCACCAGACTACTCAATGTGTGATTGATAATTCTGTCAAATCTGTCATGGGGTGGTGCACATGTCACATATGGAGAGAGGGACTATGTAAGCAATCAGAGAAATACATACATACATACATAGCCTTCCTATATTTCATTATAGAGAATATAGTGAGTTTACTTTAAATGTTATAATAATGCTTAGGATTTCATGTGCTGTTGACCATTAGCTTTGCAATGACCTATGAATATTTCACTTGTGAATGTCACTGTCATCGACATGTGCTACATTGAGATGTGTATGTAAGGTAGGCCTACAAGAGTGTATTACAATCTGTGATGTGAGGCATTTTATTGATGGCCACTGCTGCCATTTCATTACGTTAATTTTATAACTACTGTAATAATATGTCTGCTGAGAACTGTTGACACGGGATGATACTTCATATATTGTTGGCTTATTAGGGCATGCAATTTTGTAGTGGAGTAGAAAAACATTCTACACAGTTCTCATTCAGCCATCACATTGACACTTGAAGTATGGCACAGGTGTGCATATGTATACCTATCATCATTAAATGCTCTGTGACACGATTACATAGGTACACAAGTCTTGTTTCAACCACATTTTGTAATGCTGTGATATACACAAAAATACCACGTTTTGATTACAACCTTGTAGAATTCATTGTATCTGCAATTATGTTGCTCTTCCCAAGAATTATTGAGGTGGTCAGCAGCACCACTGTGTGACTATCAGCATTTGTGTCTTAACATTTTCTGCATGAGCCACAACCAACTTATTTGTTATGTGCCCTTATATGCAATCAGGCCACTCAAACACAACTTTCCCATGAAATACATATAGGCATGTATTGTGCAATTTATGTAATAATGCGACACTGGTACAGTTTTATGACTGTGTGAACTGTACCACTGTGGGGCATGCAATGCATAACCAAAGTTATATTTGGTGGTGTTGTCTCAAATCATTTATTTAAGTACGTGTGAATTGTTAAGGGGAATACACAACTAAGCACAGAGCTGTTTGTGATGCCACCAGTCATACTTAACCAGAGAAAATAGACAATCTGTTAGATGACAGTTTGTTTCACACTTCACCCTCCCTGTCGCCACTGGCCATCAGCCAAAGTATACATGCAAACATTACTCAGTTTATCCTGTCAGGAGAGTAGCTCATCTATGTGCTCTCTATGGATAAAATACAGAATCAATGGAGCCTGACAACATCCTATGTTGCCTAAAGAGTGACTGAAAACCTGATCTAGCAGACACAGTTAAATTCCTACTCAACACAGTCTCCACACAGGTTGTTTTTGCAGAAGGGTGTACAGTAACAGTCATCTGTCTGAACAGGGGATGGACCACCACCTGATGCAGGGATTTATTGACTCATACTTTTGACTATCCTCAGGCAGACCAACATGTTATCATGGGCCTTATCAAAAAGAACACAGGCAATCTCCTGATTGTGTACCAAACCTATGTTTGATTTGTTTAGGCTGTATCATGACTGTTAAATCTGTTGAAAGTTTTCAAGGAGGTCAACAAGGGCATGCATGAGGAAAATACTATCATCCCATGTAACTTGACCTGGCCAACATATTTGCCACAAATCCACACTCAGGTAAACTGTCTCAAGTGGGCATAAACACCAATGTCACATCACCAAGGGGGTAGACAAATGGATCACATACAGGACACATAAAATGTCTACATCTGTGAAGTTACCTCTAGTTAGAGTCCAGAGACTAGGTCTGTACCTCAGGAGTCTGGACTAAGCCATTCCCTGTTCAATATTTAAGTCTCAGAAGTCAAGACAAACTTACAAATCCTTTGTCTACACAGCTTTGTGGACAAGTGCAAATTGTGGACAATCATTGAATCCAAGAATGATATTGGTATAATGCAGAAAGCATTAACACATACAAATGATTGTTGCCAGAGACATGGAGACACAGTAGATGAACAAAAATCATGACTAGTTGCTTTATGAAAGCAAATATATAGGCTAATTACAATATAGACAGCATGCCCCTATGAGCAGACCAAGTGGTACGTGACCTGGGTATTCAGGTAGAGAGTAAGCAGAATTTCCACCAGCATGTGACCACAGTGGCAACAAATCCCTTGTATGTAGCACCACTCCTGAGTATGGGCATTACATCCATATCAAAGAACATTCTAGTTCCATTGTTCTCAGTGATCATCATACCAATAACTGAGTACAATACACCCTTTTGCATGTATCGTATCACTCACCATCTAGAGATGATTTACTCAAGTGTATCGCTTTTGCCACAGTGAGCTTCCACGCATCTTTTTGTTCATACGTAGGTATTTTTTGTGATGCATACCCACTAGGAGTTGACAGTGCAGGATTCTCTTCAAGATGTTATACAAGATGCATGTGTGATACATGTTTCTGTGATGCTCTTAGTAAATACACAGTTCATTCACAACATTGATGGCATGAGTTACATTATGTGTGAATTGTGACATATATATGTCATGCAAACTTCTCAACTAGGCAGGATTGCTTGTAATGTAAACTACAGGTATAACACTGTCCTTAATACCTCCAAAAAGTAGTAATGTTTGAGGAAGGTGTGCTTGATTATCCTAATAGATTACTGAATAATCATTACAGTTGTACATATGTGTTCATGCAGAACATGTATAATAAGTCACAATCATATTTTATGTCAAAAGCACAGATTAATGGTGGTATTTTTATGATATTGTCCATGATTGTGTGTGCTTCTGTCTACTGTTGTCCATGAACCTGTTACTATGTGTTCTAATTGCTTGAGACCTATGCTGAGATTACATTCATATTCCAGCAACTTATTTTGCACATCTTAACAAAATGCACATACCCCTGATTGTATATACTGTTCTTTGATAAATGCCATCTCCAGTGATCATGTCAGGGTGCTTATATCACAAGCAGTCATCTACATTGATTTGTGAACTTCTGTGACAGTCACATAATATAGAATAACTATGTGATGATATGACTGTATCCACACAGGAGGTATAAACAGCAGTAAGTACTGTATTATGTATGCATGTGATTAATGCTCTTGTCTATGTGGTGTATATACACTGACATGCCCTTATCTGGTATACATTTCCATGTTTCACTCGTCCTCTTCCTGTTTCTTCATTCCTATCACTCATTTGTGTGTCCCTTTTCAATACATACACTTCCCCAGAACAGTGTATTTATAATGCAGTCTATGCCCCTTGGATGATCACCACCATACCTTTATCTCAGTATGCATAAAACATGTTTATACTGTACTCTGCATGGTCTATACTTTCCTATAGTGTGTTAGAACTGTATTCATCACCTTAAATTAAACCCTGGTAGTCATTGCAGCTGTCTGCGCAATATTGCAGAACAACCTTGCCTGCAGGTAAATATGTCTGCATGTCTGAAGGTGTTTGTGCTGCTTTACATGGTTTCCTGGCAGGCAGCACTGTTGTATCCATGTAAGTGTGATGCGTGGCGTGCATAAGCAATTAGCACTGCTGATCATCACACTAACATGTAAACTCTGTGCAGGCATTGCACTAAGCCTACACAGAATTTATGAAAACTAGCATCAGAAAAAAACATCAAGCAAATTAAAAAAAAAATCACTATCCAACACTAATATACCCAGCAAACAATTAAAAAAAATCAGTAGAAGTCACTAACCTTTCACCCTAAGCATCAATATATAACATTCTGTTCAAGCAATCAAGTTGTGCTGAACAACCCTGACTCTGCTTTATTCCTCGTAAACTATCTGATTTTCAGGTAAGTCACTAAGAATTTCAGTCAGTTTATAATGTTAGACATTAAAGCTTCATACTTCCTATTATTCAGAAATGGATATCGATGCAAAGCCTGTTGATTTATTAACTTAAATTCCCCAATGTTGCCTCCTTCTTGCCATTTTCTTTTTAAATCATAGTTGCTTATAGTTCAGAAAATGCATGTTGATGAAAAACATGTAGTTCTATTAACTTTTAACCACCCCAGTTTTACCCGATATTTGCTGTCCCATGGAAACGTTTTGATTTTTTGGTAAATCACTGAGGATTACAATCAGTAAACAATAACAGATATTAGCATTTCTTACTTCTTAATACTCAGAAAAATATGTACTGATGAGACACCTGTTTTTGTTCTAACATTTTAGGTAGATAAAACTGATATTGATAACTGCATCTGCATTCTTGACCGCTTCTTATACATGGTTCAGTGTTATCCATTATTATCAAAAAATGACAACAACAACAGCGATGCTTGTTAAGGTTGTTTTAGACAAACACACAGTGATGACAGTAAAGTATCCCATCTTATGCCTCACAAATACATAGTAATCCTGTAAAGCAAGATTAGTAAACTGAGCAACTAATAAGAGGGCAGTTACTTTCATACAGAGATAGCCTTCTAACCCACTCATTGTCACTTCTGGGTACACATCAGACAAAAATGATGACCATATGATGTATTTTAATTCAGCTCCATACTAGCAGTTGCTACACATTAAAGCATTACTAGTTGTTTCACATAAGTCCCATTAATCCTGCAAAGCTAGAATAATGAGCAAACGACAACTGACATTGTTCCCATGACACCCTCTGTGATTTCGGCTACTTTATCTCTATCTCATATGCCCAAGTCATTTAATTCAAATCACATTAGTTGTGCAGAGACAGAATAATGAGTGAGCAATAGCAGTCATTTTCCTTTACAGATAGCTCCAACAATGATAACTGCTTTGTTTCTATATACTGCAGAATCCCAGCTGTTATAAGAAAAGTGCCACACACTTAAGTATTAAAATAGACGTCAACATTACCTAGCAGTGTGTCAGGGACAGCATTTAAATATATTGCTATTACATACTTAGAACATTGCTGTAAAACAGGTTTTGCATTAGAATGCATCTTCTGAAAAGTATGAAGTTTGAAACTCATATCTGTCACTGTTTAATGACTGAAACCCTCCACAATTTACCAGAAAAGCAAACACACAAATACAAGGACTACTGACTGCCTCCACATATCATGCTTGTTTTGTTTAATGTACCAGAAAACCATCAACATTATGAGGAACAGAAAAGCATGAGGCAAAGTCAGGTAAATTTTGTGAAATCTGGGACAATTGAGAGATGTTTATGGTTAGCTGCCTGTCAGGGTTTAAAAAAATATATCTTCTGCAAACCACCAGGCTCTTCACTCACTTCACTAAGGGATTTTTAAGCAGTGCAGTGTGTGTGTGTGTGTATGTGTGTGTATGTGTGTGTGTGTGTGTGTGTGTGTGTGTGTGTGTGTGTGTGTGTGTGTGTGTGTGTGTGTGTGTGTGTGTGAGTGGGTGCATGTATGTGAGTGCTGAATTCACTTGCTCACTTCTTGTTGATTCCTCCATCTGCCAATAACTAGTATAATTAAATCTACCGCAACAGCCATGCTGCAACTTACTATGCCTTATTTATTCAGTTCTTTTGCCAGGTTACCTAGCAAGCATCTTCACTGGAGACCAATTGGATCATGAATTTGTGATTCATGTCATCAGCTGGGGACAGCAACAAATCTGTACAAAGAGGGGGAGGACTTCTTGAAAGTAGATGTATTATAACTAAATTGGAATATACTGAACAAATATATGTAGAGGGGGTGTGAAAACAATACCTTGAAAGGGGAAAACACAACTTCATAAAAAAGCATCTGTAGTACTGTTAAAAAAATGTAATGCAATAAGAAAATGTAAAGCAGATGTATTCCTACTAAAATGGAATGCAATAAGAAAATGATTTGTACAATTGAGATGTATGATCATCTCAGTAAACAAAAAAGTGGGTCTGTGCACCCTTGTGCCAGAGCCTAAATCCACCACTGTATCATTCACATTATTAGGGAACTTCAACCCATGTCTGGGATGTTTGCACAACCACCTTTTATAGCTTTTAGATGACATGGCCAATATGTGGATCAAAGGTCATTCATAACCTAAACACATTTGTAAGAGATACCTGTTTGACACACAATTTCAAAGTGTGATTTTGATGAGGATGGATCCTTATCACACCACTGACTGTCCAGTATTGATAACTAGGTGCACTAGGAAGACTTTAGTTTGGCAAAGTATTAAGCAGCAGTTTTGTGCTGCCCAGGCACCTGCATGTTCATAGGTTCATAGGTTGGTACTAGGCTATCGGCCCTGGGGCCTATACAAGCCTAGCCATAACAATTCCCTGGTTATTTCTTCCACAAGATTTACTTCCCTGGACCCCTGTATAGCAGGCCGACTGACATGATCCCTGGGGTAAATTTCCTACCTCCCATCCAATCATCAAGGTTCCTTCTGAAGAGGGCTAAAGAGGCGCTCTGCTTGACATGTATGGGCAGTCTATTCCAGAGTCTGGGGAGTCTCTGGGTCAGGAACCTATCCCTCCAGCATGTTTTGTTCATTGTGATGACAAGGTTTAGATTCCTGGAGTGTGTGGCTCTGAGGGATTGGGATTTCTTTAAGTGTAGCATGTCCAACAGCTCTGGGTTTGGCATGGCCTTGTATGTTGAGCAGAGATCGCCTCATATAAAACCCAATAGAAAGTTTACCTCCATTGTTCATCACACAAATTGTGATCCAGAAAGTGCATGGAGTTGAGAACTAATTAGCATAGTTGGCATGTCCAGAGGAGGTAAATCTATACCTTACAAGCTTGACATGGGGTAGGGATCTGCCATCAAGCTAGTGAAGATTATTTACTTAACCTTGTGCTGCCAAACCAAGCTTGCTTTCACGCTTTTCCTCCAGAAGTAAGGGAACCACTTTCAAAAATATTGCAAGGCATGTCTTCTTCCATGCCACTGCTCATTTGTACTGTGCTAATATGTTTTTTCTTTGTTCTGTCTAGCTGCATTGTTTCAGTATATTTTGTAAAGTCAGCAGAAAGGTATTTGATGAAGTCAGAGCAACATGCATTCATGTGCACACATATGTGTACTGATTTTTTTTTTTTTTGTAGCTTACAGGGCAAGCAATTTAGAAGTTTATTTTCTGGAGAGGTATGCCTCTTAACATGTGCCACCACAACAGTGGGCAAGTGAACATGTTTGTGAAATTGTTGTCACTGCAGGTTTTAGGTTTTGTTCCATTCCATTTTGTTGTTATGCTTATGAGATTGCGTGACAGGTAGACATTCTTGTACCTGTTATTCCTTTTTGTCCGTTGTCATTGTGGGGGAATACATAAAGACCTTATACTGCTGGTAACATGTGTATGGGTTACAGCTATGTTAAGTGTTATGATGGGGAACTTGCATTCATGTTTAAACTGTTGGTAGCATTTTTTAGAGTACAGGTATGTTTGTGTTAGACATTCGTATGCAGTTTACTGCTGGTGTATTACTACATTATTTAATAATTGTTAAAGTGTGTGTGCTACCAGTGTGATAACTTGGGTTGTGATATCCATTTTTTTCTTTCATCACAATGGGGATATTGCTTGTAAGACTATTAAGGTCATATCTTCATGGAAGCGTCATTTTCAGAGGCTGAGAATGAGGTGATAGTATAAATGTCTTCATGATGGATGGCTTTTTGCTACACATACCTCTGACAAGCCCTTCCATAATAATCATAATAATGTCTGGCAGTAGATGCTTGAGGATGTCAATGCTGTTGGTGGCGAGGGCTGTATATATGCAATGGTCCAAAATAAGGCTGCTAATACAATTCATAGAGCCAAGGAACAAGCAGAAACAATGACAGAAGAGTGGAGGGGTACTGGTGGTGGGCTGCCTACAGAACCACCACCTACCAAAACAGAAGACACAGTGCAGGCAGTTCCTCAGAGATTCACAGTGTGATGCTGAATGTTTCAGTAGATGTGAACAGGCCATAGTGGGGCCAAAGGAATACCATTCAAATATTTCTACATTCACCATTGTAACTGATAGTCACTTTAATGCTTTTGCTACTTCTGTCACCTATTTCATCTAGCTACATCTAGTACTGAGGTGCAATGACCACCTGCACATGGAATGGGCACACTTACATATAAATTATAGCACTTGCATGTCTGGTTTTGATATTTAGACATAAGCAATATGGGTATTCGTATTGTCATTTTTTGGTGAATCCAAAGAAGCATTAACTGGCACCAACACTAAGGACCTACCTCCATCTGATGTTGGGATGAGCCTTATGATCTGAATATGATAGCAGAGATGTGCTGGCACAGTCTGGGACTCTGGGGGTATTTCAGACACCGGGAGTGTGTCCCTCACATCCCCTCCCCACACTCTGGACAGTCAGTATGCCTATGCATACCCATTGTAATGAACCATCTAAGAGTGGAAAGATTGATTGGGGCACAGTTTATCAGAGTAGTATGATAGCACCAGGTGCAGGCATGGCATACTCTCTCCCTGGCCATCATGTGCAGGAGGTGTCACACAGGGGTGTCAAAAGAGGTGCTCAAATAAGTTATGCTTACTATCCTCCTTCTGAGATTAGTGCATCAATAACTGCTACCCATCGTATGTGCAGGGCCATTGAAGAGGCACAGGCATGTACCACCAGGGCCACTTAAGAGGTTGTCAGACTACTGCATGTAGTGCATGTTGACATATAGAACTGTATGAACTGTATGTGTGACTCCATGGACAGGATGGATTGCATACCGGACAGTGCACTGTCTGTTCTTGGTCATTTGCTAAGAGAGGGGCAACATCCACAAGGCAGGTTTGCTGGTACATCTGATGTCAGCCAGCATGACTGTAGACATGCCAGATTCTGCTCATGCTGTGTTAGCAGTTCCACTGCTGCTTTGTTCATGGATGTGTCTACACCCTGGCAAGGACATCCATGTGGTTATGGCATTGGATATTGTAACAGCTCATTCAGCAGAAACTGTTCACATTCAGGTAACATTCCAGCTTCTAGCAAGGGTAATGAAACTAGCAGAGCAAATTCTGTCAGAGGCAGTTTTCATGGGTGGGGGCATCCAAGCCAAACTCGATCCTCTTACATGCATAGCTCATACATGTCCACATGCTGGCACACATGTTGTGGATGTGTCACTAAAGACAATCATAAAACAACCCACTTTAACCATGGCAACTCACACACACACATACACACACATATACACACACACACACACACACACACACACACGCACACACACACACACACACACACACACACACACACACACACACACACACACACACACACACACACACACACACACACACATACACATGCGAGCACTCTCACACACATACTTTCTTCATCGTGGACTTCCTCAAAGTACGCACCAGTATTGGACATGCTGGCTTTGTGTATATACTTGCTATTACCTCAGCTCTCACACAGTTCCCCTGTGAAAGACATGCACTCCTGAAAGCTCTCTACCACACACACACACACACACACACACACACACACATACACACACACACACACACACACACACACACACACAGACACACACACACACACACACACACACAGACACACACACACATACTCTGTGCAGATGACAATAGCTGTGCCCTCCCCTTTGCATAATCTGTGACTTGGGTTGCCTATGTCTGATGCACAGAGTGGCCTAGCAGTGCATGGATAGGCACATTCTGTTTTACCTGTGCATACATCATAGTTTGCTATGTATCTTTACTCTGCTTAAGTTCTATAGTTGTAGTAGTAGTAGTAGTAGTAGTTGTGTAGGATAGCTTGCTCATCCACCTGTACAAATGATGTTGAGAGTGCCCTGCCCTCTGGAAGGTTGTTTGACTTTGGCTGCTTATGTCTGATGCACAGAGTGGCCAAGCAGTGCATGGGTATAAGCATAGTCTATTTTCTTTGTATTTATCATTGCTACCATCTGTATTTGTTGAACTTGTATATCAGTTTATGTGGCGTGATATTCCTGTATACACATCATTGTTGGTTGTTGTTGTATCTTTCGACTTTTCCCGGTTAGGGGTCACCACAGCGGAACTCCGGTCCGCTAATGATTGGCAGTAGATTTTTATGTACCGAGTTGCCAGCCCTGACATACAACCTTCAACGAAGGTACACCCATTCACGCATGTCTCCACGCAGAAGATGCTTTAGCTGAGAATCGAACAGGGCAACGTCTTACTGTGAGGCGACAACGCTACCACAGCACCACCACCGCACACATCATTGTTAGTACTGTCTGCTTAAAATGTTTAGGCATTGCAGTATTTGTTCAAGAAAACTTGATCACACACCTGTGCTACTGCTGTTTAGAGCAGTCTAGCCTTGGACTGCCTATGATTAATGGTTACAGCAGTCAGCCAATGCATAAGTAAGCACGGTCTGGTTTGTTTCTATGCATCAGTGTTATTGTGTGTACCTGATGAGCTGTTATGTAAGTTATGTGATGAGTGTATATGCATTACATAGCATCTTAGCTAGTACCATACCATATTCTGCCCATCTCCATCTAGCATGGTCAACCACTGCTACTGGCTCCTCATTTGACCTCTTCATCTGTGTCAGCAGCCATTGCCTGAGGTGCTGGACATAATGATAACTTAACTGGGCCACCTGGCTGTAACTGTTTTCTAAATATAATATTATATAAGATGCCATAAACAGTCAGCATTTTGGCATAGATTGTGGGGTCACATTGCAGGGTTCCTCTAAATGTATTCAGGCAATGGAACCATAACTTGAGCAAACCAAAGATGTTAAATGATATTTCTAGTTTGTGAATATATGTGGTTGTAATCTTGCTCAATGGGGTTTCATGGATTTCACATTGGTGTCATGACCCAATATTCTAGGGGCATATCCAGTATCCTCCACTAGATGTCTCTGTAGGACTTCACCCCTTGCAAACCTTTGGTAGAGTTCACTGGTGTGCCGTATGTATGAGTCATGGAAACTGCCTGGGTGGCCTGCACACAGAATGCAGATTACAACTTCTGCATTATAGGCAACCTGGCAGTTGATGTAGTGATTTCGTCTGCAGTTAATGCATCTCTTTCCCAGTTCACTAGTTGGGGCTTTTATTTTCATGTAGGTACAGTCTATGGCTCCCAGTACCTCAGGGAAATGGGCTATAGCATAGAACAGTCACACAGTGCTAGCTATTTCTTTTTGGCTAAGTGGAAACCACATATAGTCTCCCATGTACTGCAGCACTGCATCAAGGCTGTAGTGTCTTGAAGGCAAAAGTCTGAAACCATCACTGTGTCCCTGTATGTTGTTGAAAGCCCCCTGTAACTGAAATAAATAAGGCTCTCCACTGATAACAGTTAAAACCTCTTATCTAAGCCTGCTTAGGAAAAGTTAGGTTCATAGATTAGTACTAGACTAACTGCCCTTGTGGGTCATTTTAAGTCGAGTCAGTTACCTCATGTAAGAATCAAACCCTATCTATTTAATCAATGAAGCTGTTATCAGAGATCAGGGTCAAACCTTGTGGATGGAAGGCAAATCCCTTAACCATTGTGTCAAGTGATATTTAACAGAAGAAAATTAATTTATGCTACAGAAAAAAATCAAACAAAAGCACATATGTCCTAAAAGTGAAGGTCTAGAGAAAGTGATTATTAAAAATTAAATTCCGTTTATAGAAGAAACAAGTCGAAAAGTAAGAATTCTGCTTACAGGGGCAGGATCAAGGTGGTGATAAGGTAGCAGCACTTTGAAGGGGTTCTTCACAAGCATAAACTACATAAAATGAACAATTTAAGCCTAGAAAGTAATGAAGTATCCTATGGTGACTGATGCAGTGCTTTCTTGTGAATAAAAATTATTTAAAAGAAACAGCATTCCTGTGAGTTTGTGAAGAAGCTAAGAAAAGTTCCTGACAAAATGAATTCAGGGAACTGTTAAAAAAGGCAGATCTGCCTTAAGTAGTACATGCATCTGCTTATATCAATGTGAGAACTAAAAATAAAAATAGAATTATATGAGAACAAATTGATAATTTATAGCAAAACTAAAAAAAAAATGACTGTAAAGCAATAAAATAGCTAAGCATGACACACATAAAATAAATAGCAATGGTGCTAAACAAACTGGATGGATGAGTTAAGGAAGAAGAACATCAGAATTTATATTAAAACAAAACACATGGCTCATGGAGAAGATGGAAGACTTAGAAAACAAAGAAAGATGAAATAATATCAAAATATTTGGTGTACCAGGGCATTTTGAAGAAAATTATATGGTAAGGTTTTTGGCAACATGAATTCCAAAAACACTAAAATGGGCTGAAAGCCTACCTTGTAGCATCAAAAGGGCTAGCTGAGCTATTAGACTAATCTCTTCAAATAAACAAAATGGCCATTACCTTTAAAATTTCTAACATAGCTGAAGAAGGCTTGATGGTTGGACTTGGCATGGACGGTATTTCACAATTCATGCTTACTTTTGGATGACTTGATTTTGTTGTTTTTTTTCTTTGCTCTTTATTGACCTTTTTTGTTTATATCTAGATGATAGGATATAAAGTTTGTTTTTACAGGCTATGAGTTTCTTCTTGTTATTGTATAACTTTTATACTAGGGTTCAGCACAAAATGTATTCTTGAATTTGCCATTGGATTTATGTTACATGGGGGAAGATGCCTCAATGCATGTTTTGAGGTGGTCATAGAAAATATCAGCAAAAGTGGATTCATGTGAGGTGAGTCATTGAGGCCAGTATGGCACTTAAAGTTCATCAGACCATCAGTTAGCAGGATTAGATTTACCTTACAGTAGTCTCTAAGGACAGAAGAGTTTTGTGGCAATTCAGTTTTACCTATATAGTGAGTGTTACTGAACGAAGGTCAAATTTGACCAGTGATGTGGTAACTGTAGGTGTTGTGCATAGGGTGGCTATATGGCTGAGAATCAGGTGCAATATTTTTGAATTCCTAGTTGGGACTTGAACAAATTGGCCTAGGAAACTGAAATTAATAAAGTCTAGGAATCTTTGCGTGTATTTTTCTGAGGTGGTGTAGATTTCACAGTTAATAGAGAAATAGTTAAACTGTCCAAAGAGAATAGTGTTAGGTTAGATAGGGAAGGATCTTAGTTTGTGTAGATGCACCTCATGGGTGCAGATGAATTCGAGAGTGGGTATGGTAGTTGACTATGACATAGTATGGAGTTTTATTTGCCATGAAAAATATATAGAGGAGTTCAAGGTGACTGTTCTGGCTTAGGAGTCTGAAGGTAAGATGGCTTCTAAGGAATGCAGACATGCTCCTTTCAGTAACACTGTCATTTTCAATGTGCGGTCTGAAACAGTAGTAAGCATTCAAACCCTGTTCTGCAGTGGTGCTATCACTGTTTTGAAACTAAGTTTCAGTAACTATACAGACATTTATATTTTCAAAAGTTACGAATGCCTGAATGACTGCAACTTCTTGTTTAGGCTTTTAGCATTCAGCAGTAATAATTTTATATATGATTAATTTTGATTAGCCATATAGGTAATTTGAGGTGACTGACCTTGCCTAAAAAGGCTCTATGGAGGTGGAAAAAGTCATGGCCAATGTATGCAGAAGCCGCGAGGAGAGAGGTGCAGGCCATCCATAACAAAGCAAGTAGGGCTGTCCATCATCTCATCTCGGGCTGATATATTTTGGATCCCTTAGAGTGACACCACTAGCTAACTGAACTCAGTTATCTTTTGCTTGTGTTTTTGACATCATTTTAGTGACAGTAGGATACTGATGAATACTAGTTTCACAATGACTTTATATGCATATGCTGAGAGCTCCATCATGTCAGTCTTCATATGAGCAAAGTATGTCTCAAGTCATTAATTTCCACTTGCTTAATGACGATGTGATGCATGTACTTCGGGTGAAGGGACTTGAATGCCCTAATGACACTCCAGATCTTCAGATCCTGGGACCTAGGAGACAGCTAACCATCACTCTATCTTTGCTCAAACTGTTGACTGGGGCAGCTGTGGGTCTAACTATGGCATCACCTTTGGCTAAGTCATTACCAGATATACCATTTCTGCCTTGCTGCCTTAAAGGTTTTTACCTGGCAGTTAAGTTTCTACTTTTTGTACTTGCATTTTCTGCAGTGCCTTTGTATGTTGTTTGCCTGTTAGTGTGATGTTAAGTGTCCTGTATACCAAACATTTGCCTATGAGGCCTTTGTGGTTTTGGCAGGAACTTCTTAAGTACCTCAGTGTAAGAGGGTTCATTTGTGTAGGACATAGGTTCATAGGAAATGACTATGCTAATGGCTAAAGGGCCCTTACAAGCCTAGTTATAACCCAATTTTACTGAACTTATAACACCTAGAGGCAAGAAGATGGAATAAATCTTGAGTATTTACAGACTGACAATCCATAAAGGACATAGGCACTACTCCAGATGTGAATTTGTGACTCCCCATCCTTTGATCCAAATTGCATTTGAAGAGGGCCAGGAATGGGCTCTGATTAATGTGAATAGGAAGCCTGTTCCAAAGAAGGTGCAATGTCTGAGATACATAGCTGTCTCTCCAGCATGTTTTGTTTGAGTCACTGACTAAGTTCAGATCCCTAGATAGGGTGACCCTCATGCTGTTTGACTTGTGGATGTGTAGCAGCTCCATCGGGACTGGATTTGTGAGTGCCTTGTATGTCAGGCATAGGTCACCCTTTAATAGTCAGTAGGAGACAGAATAAAGGGATAGGGCTTTTACTATATCTGCATAGTTCATGTTGTTTACACCCTGTATTTTCTTTGTGAGCAGCCTCTGAGGTTATTCTAGCTGCTGTAAGTGCCTAGTCAAGTACATATCAAATGGCGCACTATACTTGATTATAGTCTAATGAGGACTGAGTACAGCGGGACTATAATTTCCTTGGATCTGGATGCCATACCTTTATTCATAAGTTATGCCATGTAAAAGGATTTCCTCACCACTGTGGACACACAGCAGTCAAAATTCAGACTATTGTCTATCTGTGTACTGAGATCTGTCACGTCTGAGTTTACTCTAAGGGGTGTGCTATTGATGTTATTATTTGCAGGATTATTTGATTTTTATTTTATTTATTTATCGACACTGGGCTGAACAGAACCCATTTTCAGTGGAGGCCTGGGGAGAAAAGCACCAATGCATAATAACAGTGAGGTAGTTACAATATTTTCAGGAACCAGTACAATACAAAATTTGGCAAAAATAAGCTATACAAAAAAATGACAAAAATAAGCACATTCAAACCACAGTAAAAGTACTTCATAAAAGATATGATAATGCCTATTTTTACATTTAGTTTTAGGCTGTGGTTCTGGCATCAATCATTTGTTTGATCTTGGCTCTTCTAAAATATATCTACATCACGGGGGGGGGTCAATGATTGCCCCCAGCTTGCAGTCGTCAACAAACTTTGTTATCCAGAGAACTTCCACATTAGCCTTGACTTCAGAGAAGTATATTCTGAACAGGAGTGCTCCCAGTACTGAGCCCCATGGCACACCACTAATAACTGTTCTCTTGCTGGATCTGGATTCACCCACTTTAACCACTTGTGTCCTGTCCATGAGCCAATTGGATATCCATCTAATGACATAGGGATTTAAGCCCAGTTTTGTGAGTTTATTTATAATACCTGAGTGGGGAATTGTGTCAAATGCCTTGGTCAGATCAAGGTAGGTGGTATGTACTGTTTTACCCTCATCCATGGGCTTAGTGACTTTCTCAAAGAAATTCACTAGATTCAGTAGGCATGATCTACCCTTGCCAAAGATAAATTGGGTCAAGTGCAGTGTTTGGAGCTATCCTATGTCATTATTTATCAGGTCCATGATTATTCTTTCAATGGCCTTGC
>NC_056746.1:553153502-553301002 GCF_019279795.1 Protopterus annectens
CTCTTGAAAAATGTAAAAAAAAAACATTTTTTTTTTTTTTATGTTAGTTAAACTTTGGTAATCTGATAACTGATAATATGTATATATATGTATATATATATATATATATATATATATATATATATATATATATATATATATATATATATAGTTACACTGTTCATCGAATCTGTAACTTGAAGAGCTGAACATGTCAAATATAGCCCCCTGATACTTAGAAGGGTGCAGTAAATGCATCCACACTTCACAAGTCCCATGGCAGCGGGCACTTCACAGTTGTATGATTGTGGAATGTTGATAGATTTTTAATGTTGATCAATTTTTAATGTTTTTACATATGTGTGTGTGTGTGTGTGTGTGTGTGTGTGTGTGTGTGTGTGTGTGTGTGTGTGTGTGTGTGTGTGTGTGTGTGTGTGTGTGTGTGTGTATGTGTGGAGAGAGTATACTCTCTATCTTTGAAGAGTAACAAGGCCGACCATCCATAGTTGGCAAAAATACATCCCCTGGTTTTCAGTAAACTCCATGTAGACTTTGTGCGAAGCTTACATGGAGTTTGTGTGAACGGTGATGTGCAGTGAGCAGCAGCATTAATTACACATTCATGACGAGCACTGCATTTAAATGTAAATAAGCATGGTTTCCTGTCTGGCAACAGTGTTGTTGGCCAGGAAACTAAGTGAAGCAACACAGATAGCAAACTTGTTTTCCTCAGAGCACAGTAGGGAAGCGGAATTGCAGAAAATGCCACAAAGATTACTAGGGCTTAACATATAGTTATGAATATGGTTCCGACACAGTACAGGACAGTGTATACAGTGAACAGTATTTTGAAATCCCATTCCAGGCATTCTGTACCAAAGTTGCACATGGACTGCCATGTTAAATAAACACTTAGGGGAAGTATGTGCATTGAATAGGGACACACAGATAAATTGTAGGAATGAGCACAGGGAAACAGGATAGGTGAAATAACCATGTACAACAGATGAGGGCATGTCAATGGAAGACTGTTGTAGCAACAGCACCAATCACATATTTATATGAAACAGTAGGGACTGTAAGTGAAAATGTGTTTTATGTGACTGTCACACATAGTGACATAACAATGAGGAAAATGTCTGTGTGAAATGAGCACAATGTGACATAACAATGAGGAAGATGTCTATGTGAGATAAGCACAAGGTGACATAACAATTAGGAAGATGTCTGTGTGACATAAGCATCCTTACATGAACAATGCAAAGGACATCTATCAGGGATCTGACATACAACTGGGGTAGGGTGCATATTGTGAAACTGTACAAACTGATGCCTGAATGTGAGTGTATTCTCAGCAGAGGTCTCCAGCAAGTGGGACACAGGTAGAGGCTCATGGACAACATTAAAAGAAGCATTCACAATCATGGACAATATCAGAATAATACTACCAATAATCCCATGTCTCTGATGTAACATATGTGATTTAAAGTGAGCAGAGATAGTTCTGCCCAAACACACTTGTACAATAATTATTACATTTCTGCACTCTATGAGGGTAATCATGTACAGTGTATTGGCACTGTAACCTCTGCTGGAGGTGTCAGGAGGGAGACTGCTATACCTGTTTGTGACATTATGATCAATACAGCCTAGCTGATTAGTGTGCATGGCATATATGTATGGCACAATCCACACTGTCACTAATGTTATCCATGCCATTAATGTTGTCAGACACCTATGTATGTAGAGTGTGCATCACCAGAACAGGTAGCACACATGCATCTAGTGCAACAACTTGATGGGTGTTCCACACAATCAGACAGTAATGTGTTTGCCACAAAAGTAATACCTATGTGTGACCAATAAGCTGTGGGACAGCTCACTGTGACAAAGGTGGAAGACTTCAGTTACACATCAGTGGAAGATGTGTGGGGAGGTACATGAAGAAGGGTGCATTGTACTCAGTTATTGTTGTGATGCAGGCTGTGAACTATGAAGGTATTATGGTCTCTGATGTGAATGTCCTGCATATACTCAGTAGTTGTGTTACATACAGGATAGTAGTCACCACTGTGATCACATGCTGGTGGGGTTTCCACTTACCATTTTACCCCAGGGCACAGGTCACATACCTATTGGTCTGATTATAGGGTGGGATGTCCACATTATACTTTGGTTGTGTGTCTGTTTCCCTGACATAACAAATCGCCCCCAATTTTTCTTGTCATTGCAAGTGTTGTCATAGCTGTGGAAGCAATCTTTGGTATGTGTTGATACTGTCTGTATTATACTAATATCATAGTTAGCATCGATGATTGCCCTCAGTCTGTAGTCCTTCAGGCAGCTGTTTGGACACAGGATGTGTATGTCATCTGTGATGTCCATCACTTAAATAATGGACAGGAAAAAGCCTAGCAGACAGACCTGATGCATGGACCTGATCATTGGACCTGAGATATAGGTCACTTCACACATTTCAACATAGTGAGATGCCATGTATGTGATACACTGGCCTACCCACTTGGTGATGTAGCTGTTTATGGCCACATCTGACAGTGTTGAATGAATACCTCAGTGTGGATTCCATGGCATAATGGAACATGACCAGGCCAAGGCATGTGTCAAATGCCTTGGCCTGGTCAAGTTCCATGACATAATAGTGTTGTCATCATGCATGCTCTCAATGACCTCTTTGAGGACATCTATCAGATATAACAGACATGATGTAGAATTAACACCTCAAGCAGTTCTGTTGCAGGCAGCGGGATATTACCAGTGTCCATTTAGAAAAGGTTCATGATGACATCATGTTGGTCTACCTCACAGCTGAAAAGAGTCATTTGTATAAATGCATGATTGCTTATGTTGCAAGTGATGATTTAATAAAGATTTTCTTGTTTAAAAAAAACAAAGAGGCAGAAATTAAATAATTTATGTAATGTTGCTTAGGTTATATGATATATAGCAATATAAGTGAAGCATAATGTTTGTTAATTTTAACTTGTTAATACAGTCTGATTACTTTTATATAAATGTAAATGTGTCTGTGCCACAAGTGATAATTCAATAAAGGTATTAAAAAAAAGATGTGTCTATCTATACATGCTTGTATCAGGTGGTGTCCCACCCAACTCAGATGGATGCATATTGATGTACACCCTTCTATGGGAACATAGCCTGTATGGAGGGTGTGTTGAAGTGTGTATTTAACTGTATCAGAAAGGTGTATGTGCTGAGTCTCACCATAGGTGATCTGTGATGTTGTTGCAGCCCATTGATTCTGTGTGGTAGGCCTGGATGAAGGTAAGACAGTGCATACTACCTACCTTGATCTGGCCTACGGTTTTGACACAATCACTCACACGGGTATCCTTGAGAAACTCTCCCAGCTGGGGATTAAGCCTTACATCACTAGATGGGTAACCAGCTGGCTCACCTACAGAACACATACTGTGAAAGTTGGTGAATCAACCTCTACCAGTAGAGCTGTCAACACTGGCAAACCCCAGGGAACTGTGTTTGGCCCTTTACTGTTTGGAATCTATTTCTTGACAGTTCAGGCTAAAGTATATGACCATTGGCTTACCAAGTTTGCTGATTCTTGCATATTGGGTGCAATCGAAAACAGTCCTTAAACCAAATAAGGAATCAGATGCAAAAACCAGAGAATACAAGAAAAAGAAAAATAATCTGGTTCCACACAGCAGTGAAAATCAATATGTCCTTTATTGTCGTAGGTAAGCGCTTTCTCGGAATAACATCTGCTTCATCAGACCAACAAAGATAGAATAGCCGTTACATTTTTAAACACTAAAACATCCAATCAAAAATCAGATAAAATGTGCATCATAGCTAAAAGCCATGTGATAAAATACATCTGTAGAATATATATATGTTGGTCTGACGAATTCTCTGGTTTCTGCATCTGATTCCTTATTTGGTTCAAGGACTGTTTTCGTTTGGTATATTTTCTTTATCTTTGAACCAAGCATGACAGGAAATGAAATGGATCGTTTGGACAACTTTGTACCTTCAATGGATTTGCCATTTAATAGGAGGAACAACTATCGTTTGTCTACTTTATTGGACTTTCAAACTAATCCATTACTTAATGGAACTTATATGCAGACATCACTGACTCCAGATAATCCTGATTTATCTGCAGCTTTCAGAGATGACTATCGCAATCTGGAGAATAAACTTTATACGTTTAAGTGCTTGCAGTGGCAACGCTTTCATCTTGAGGCTTCACTGAGCCTTAATATAGCACCAAGGGGACTTAGGGTTCTCACCATGCCCAGTTATGGGCAAGCTTATCCTGAGCCACTTAGGCACTGGCAGTTACTTAACCTTGAGTGCAGCGCTAAATATATGCAGCTCCTTATCGAATTTTTTAGACCAGAGGAGCTAAAACTATTTAATGAAATCACTGAGTTGCAAAACATAATTAACAATACCTATTCAGATGAACTTGTTGGTGATAAAATCGATGTGTTGTTTGAAAATATTACTGGATATGATAAGAGACTTTCTGCTACCAAAAACAAAAAATTACAAAGGGATTTGAAGGATTTTAAAGAAGGTAATGTCTTCTCTTGGGTAAATGAAAGGGTTAATACTAAGTCCAATATACAGTATATAACAGGAAATGGGCGGAGCTCTGTAAGACCCAGAACTACATTGCATTCAACTGTTTCAGATGAACAAGCAGCATATGCAAATGCTGTTAAAACTACCACTTCTACAGAACCCACAGAAATTTTACCCAATGTTCCTATTGTTCCTGTAAGTGAGGGAATTGTTTCAGAAGTCAACCTAAATACTCTGTAGCTGCTGTAAGCAGTCACTCTGATGCTAGCACAAGCACTGCAGCTGTTAGACCTAAAACAAGCATGGCTTCCAGTGTGAGTCTGAATTCCACAGAGCAGGCCTCTGTACTATCAGGCTCCACCCATGGACATTTTTTATTGAAAGAACTTCTGCCTTTACGAGGCAGATCGAGGAATCGCCTGCAAAATCAACGTACACGACAACTACACAGCCAGGAGGACAAAATAAGGTCAGGAAAGAGATACAAACAAGCTTAGTTCACGATATCTCTACTTTAACTTTAACTGACTCACAATTATCTGTGTTAAACAGAGGTTTAACCTTTATTCCGGCTCAAAGAATGGACATAACAGAGGTAATTAAAGACCTACACCTTTTTGGCAGATCTCTTACACTTAAAGCTATGTTTGGTAATTCTAATAATGCTGATTGTATATTTAGAAAGCCCAGCACTTACATACCTCCTAGTAATTCTACTGTAGATCTGTTCATTGACCTTTGTGGAAAACAACTTAAGAGAGAAGTCTCTAGATAAGCAAACTAATAATTTTAGTAATTTATCAGCTGCAGAGTGACAAGCTCTAGTTGAATTGAAAGAACTAAATAGTATAGAAATACGTCCAGCTGATAAAGGCGGTGGTATTGTTGTTATCGACAAGGACAAATATATAGAATCTATGTTACGTCATCTCAGTGACATTGATACGTATGCCATTTTACCTATGCATATACTCAGTAGTGTCATAGAAAAAGTACAGTTTTTGATCTTTGATTTATTAATAACAGGCATGATACCTGAGCAACTGTTTGAGTATTTCAAGGTAGAACATCCAACAGTACCTTTGATATATGGTCTCCCCAAAATACATAAGAATCCCTTAACTCCACCTATGCTCTCAATAGTTTCAGGCCGAGGTTGGGTAACTGAGTCACTTTCTATTTTTGTAGAAAAGACTTTGCATGCTGCCTTGGCTAATTGTAGCATTGTTTTAAAGGATACCAAGAGTTTTTTTTTTAAATGAGCTATCTAAACAAAATGAAATTATCTTCGGACAATGTTTATTTGTAACTCTGGATATTGAATCATTGTTCACTGTTATACCCAATGAATGGGGAATTGAAAATGTCAGAGAATTACTGTGTGAAAGAAACACCCCTGATACTAAGATGACACTTATTTGCACAATTTTGGAAATCATCCTAGAAAACAATGTGTTTATTTTTAATGATGTTTATTATGCACAAAAAGTTGGTGTAGCTATGGGCACAGCTTGCGCTAATAACTACGCCAACCTATCCCTAGCTAATTGGGAAGCTAAACATGTACTTTCGAATAATGAATACCAAGTTAACATCAAATGGTATAAATGTTTTGAGGATGATATTTTCTTGTTGTGGCATGGCTCAGAGCAGCGGCTACAAGAGTTTCTTTTATACTTAAATCAGTTGAATACTTTTTTGAGTTTTATCTATGAATATTCTGATAAAGAAGTAGAGTTTTTGGATGTTAAAGTTACTAAAAATAATTTATCAACTGTGTCTACTACTTTGTATAAGAAAACTGTTAGAAAGAATAATGTTCTACACTATGGCAGTATGCATCCGAATCATACGAAAATCAATGTGTTGAAAGGATAGATATTTCGAACTATGAGACTTTTTAATGATGATGATAGTCTTATTGTTGCATTACAAACACTTAAACAAGAATTTTTAGAAAGAGGCTATAGTAGTAAACTTATTGATTCTCAAATAGCAGAAGGATGGCAGCAGAGATCAGGTAAGTGCCAGCCATATTTCCCCCCCCTCCCCACTAGTATTAACAACAGGGATAATATTGACAATACTTTCTCAAGTGATGCTTCCACTGATACCTCTAGGAATAAACTAAGGATGCCATTGACCTTTGTCAGTAATGTGCATGTAGCATGTGATATTATTAAAAAGAACTGGGATATTCTGTCTACTTTACATGAGTTGAATGGGGTCATTGGCACACAGCCAGATTTTGCTTTTAGAAATAATAGATCACTTAAGAGTCAGCTCTGTTATCGATCCTTTAATACTAAATCAACTATAATATCTGGTAGACTTGGTACATATATATGTAGGAATTGTATGGCCTGTACACATATACATACTGGTAATCATTTCACACATCCCACTTTGGGTTTTAAGATCGATACTGCTTTTTATGCCGATTGTCGAACAAAAAATGTTGTCTATTTTTGCTATTGTACTACCTGCTTCTCATTTTACATAGGGAAAATGAGCAGGGTGTTTAAGGATAGAATACTTGAACACCTTAGGGATATCAGGAATGTTAAAGAAACCAGCGCACTATCACTACATGCAGCTAAAGAGGGTAAAGAACATAAATTTAGCTTTATGTTACTAGAGATTCTGCATAGTACCAAGAGAGAAGGTGTCATAAATAATAGAACAGAATCTAGTGAACAGAAATGGATTTTGCGCTTTCAAGCTGATAAACCTCCTGGTTTAAACAACAGAGTTTCCCTGAAACCCTTCCTTAAAGCACGGCCATTAAAGCATTGATCTCTTTTAATATTTTATCATATATGTTTCAATAGTCCATCTTTTATTATTTTTTACGATTGTATTTGTTACCAGTTTTAAGTACATGCTGTTCATTTAGTCTGTTTTATTAAATTTTTTAACTATCTATGTATTCTAAAGATGTATTTTATCACATGGCTTTTAGCTATGATGCACATTTTATCTGATTTTTGATTGGATGTTTTAGTGTTTAAAAATGTAACTGCTATTTTATCTTTGTTGGTCTGATGAAGCAGATGTTATTCTGAGAAAGCGCTTTCCTACTACAATAAAGGACATATTGATTTTCACTGCTGTGTGGAACCAGATTATTTTTCTTTTTCTTGTATATTGGGTGCAATCATTGAGTCCCCCAATGATGATAACATAATATAGGAGGCATTAACAGAGACAAACGATTGGTGACAAAGCCACACGATCTACAGATAAATGCAGAAATGTGTCTATATTTTGTCCTGAAAAGTGGAATGCCATGCTAATTACAACATTGACAACAGTCATGCTGTACTGAAACCCAGTGATGCAGGCACTGGGAACACAAGTAGACAGCAATCTGAACTTTGATCACCAAGTGTCTACACTGCAATTGAACGCCTATGTTGTGCACATCATAATTCAGGCCATCATATTCAGACCTTAGGATTGTATGACAGCACTGTACTTGAACCTCATCAGAGCACTAATAGAGTATAATGCTCTGTTTTGCATGTATCTCACCAGGCCATAAGGATTTCTCATCAAGAAAATACAGGGCCTACAACCTATGCCATGATATATGTGGATAGACTGAAAGCCATGTCACAGTAATCTGTATCATATCAGATGAGGTGACTTCTGCCTGGCCTTCAGGCCAGTCTCTGACCCTGCCCTGATGGGAATAGTGCATATCCCCAAATCAGATATAACTGATGATATTGGCAGTGTCTGTTGAGGAGAATATGGCAATACCAGTGTCCCACATGCTGGAGTAAAAAACACTGGGCCTACAAACCATGCCATGATATATGTGGATAGACTGAAATCCATGTTACTGTAATCTGTATAATATAGGATGAGGTGACATCTACCTGGCCTCCAGGCCAGTCTCTGACCCTGCCCTCATGGGAATAGTGCATGCCCACAAATCAGATATAGCTGATGATATCAACAGTGCCTGTTGAGGAGAATATGGCAATAACAGTGTCCCACATGCTGGTGTAAAAGTCTTGATCTAATGTCACACAGAACACAAACACACACAGTTGACTGCAGTGAAAACAGAACTTCTACCAATTTTAGTAAACAGACTACAGACCTCGGTATTTAAGGCAAGCACCACAGCTCAAGTCTGACTTGGGGTGTCTCAGACAGAACTTTATAACTGATGACACCAGCAGCGTTTTTTGAAGAGAATATGGCAATAAGAGTGTCCTACATGCTAGAGTAAAAGGCTGTGTGCATTGTCAAGCAAGAGTACAAACACAATTGACTACAGTGAGAGTAGAACCCCTACCTATCTAATTACACAAGCTACAGAACTGAGAACTTTACACAGGTGCCACAGCACAAGTCTGACTGTTACAAGACGGCAGGTAAGCTTATAGTTTATGACATCAGCAGGCCATGCTGGAGAAAAGTTTTTTGGAAGCTTGTATGAACTGGACATATAGGCATGTGAACGTGTCGAAATACTGTCAATCCATGGCATTAGAACAGTAACTCTAGGGTACACACTTCTGCTCTTCTGGCGAGACATGCACACACAGTTGACTGCAGTGGGGACAGAACCTTTATTGACCTAAGTACACAGACAACAGACTTCAGTACTTTATACAAGTGCCATTGCACAAGCCTGACTTTTACACCACTGAAGGTCAGCTTATAGTGGATGACATCAGCAGGCCATGTTGGAGAGATGTTGGTAGGCCTACATGGAATGGATGTGTAGGCATGTGCAAGTATCAAAATGCTGTCAACACATGACATTGGAGTGGTAACTGTACAATACACATTTTTGCTCTTCTATCTAGACACACACACACACACACACACACACACACACACACACACACACACACACACACACACACACACACACACACACACACACACACACACACACACGCACACACACACAAACACATACCCCCCACACACATACACACACACACACACACACACACACACACACACACACACACACACACACACACACACACACACACCTAGTTGATGGCAGTGAAAACAGAACCCCTCCCTAGGTATACAGACTATAGAATTCAGTACTTTATGCAAGCAGCACGGCACAACTCTGTTTTTTTACAAGATTGCAGGTCAACTTATAGGGGATGCGTAGATTCATAGCTTTGGTTCATAGGAGGTTATAAGCCTAATGGCCCTAGGGCTTTTATAAACCTAGCTGTGTAAAAACACAAGGAGCCTTATTGAGCATGGTTAGATGGTCATTGTTAGGAGAGCAATTTTGTGATCAGCACCAACTGGCCCTGTCCATCAATAGCATAAGTGCCATCCCAGGGGTGAGTTTATCATCACCCATTCAGTTGTCAAGGTTGCATTTGAATATGTTCATTGAGGAGCACTGCTTCACATGCAATGGGAGCGTATTACAGGGGAGTATCAATTGCTGGAAGATATATTTGTCTCACCAGCACATTTTTTTCATGTCACAGGCTAGGTTGAGATCCCTGGAGCAAGTTATCCTTTTCCCATTTATTTGCAGATGTCCAGCATTTCCAGTAGGGCAGAATCTGAGACTTCTATGTAGGCCAGCCATAGGTCACTTCTCAGCAGTCTACATGATACTGAGTACAGTAACAGGTCTTTCAGTCTTTCCATGTGTGTCATGTTTTAGAAGCCCTGGATTCTCCCAGTTATAAACTTTTGTGTTTTTTCCAGTTACTGCAGATGTCTAGTGAGGTACAGACAGAAGGGAGAATTGTATTCAATTAGGGGTTTGATAAGGGTAGAGTACAGTACAGCTATGACCTGCCTAGTCTTGGATGTGATGGCCTTATTTATGAGGTGTGCAAGGTAGAGTGTGTGTCTCACCACTATGGATGCATAGTGATTGAAGTAGATATTGCTATCAATATGTGTTCCCAAGTCTCACAACTCTGTTTCTGAGCTTAGAGGGGTGCTATGCATATCATAAGTAGCAGGATACTTTATTGACAAAAGGGACAATGAGGCATTGTTTGCTTTAAGGTTCAGTCAGTGAGTTTGGCACCAATCATTTGTCTTTGTCAACCCTTTCTGTACTATATTACCATCAGTGGAGACTCTATTTGACTTTGTCCAGTTGGCAGTCATCTGCAAACTTGGTAAATCATAGACCATCAACCTTTTGCCTGGGCTTCAGAGAAACAGTTTCTAAACCATTGATGAACGAGCACAGATTCTTGTGGAATTCCACTGGTAAGTGGTCTAGTGGTGGAGGTGCAGTCCCAAACTTTGACAGTGTGTGTTCTGTCGGTGAGCCAGTTGGCTATCCATCTTTTAATGTATGGATTAATTCCCAGATGGGAGGTTTTCTCTCTGATACATGAATGAGGATAGTGTCAAAGGCCTTGGATAACTAATCACAGGTAGTATGTCCTGTTATCCCTCATCCAGGTCTTTGGGATCAATATCAAAGAAGTTTGCTAAGTTCTATAGAGAAGAGCTATCCTTGACAAAACCAAAATGGGCTGGGTCAAGTGTATTGAAAGTCAACTATGTCCCTGTGTGTGAATAAGGTCCATTTTATTCATTCCCTAGCTTTGCAGATAAGCCTGTTTAGGCTTATGGGTCAATAGTTCTAATTTTGCATGTTACCAGATTAATGTGCATTGCATATCACACATTTGATATTAATGTATGTAGTATAGATGATATATGTGTGGAAAAAGTACTGAGACACCAAGGTTTCAGTGCTTGGAGCTAGGCAACACATGGCTGTATCATAAATATATGACATATTTTAGATAGGCCTGTCAGTTTATGTTTCCACATGTAATCTCATGTCATAGACAGAAAATGGACAGTAAACAACAGTAATGCATTATAATATTTACTTTTCCATAATGCAGCAAGCAGCGGGTTTGGGTGATGGTTGGCAAAGTGTTTGCCCATGAGAGATACACATTTCCAATACTTTCCATGTTTGCCCATAGTTAAGAAGTGCGCAAACACGAGCCACATTGCTAAAGTCTGAGAGTAACTTTTGGGTCTATGAAGTTCACCTACTGCTTAACTGACTCTGTGGTAGCCGGTATAAATGCATTATCACATTTCTTTTTGAGCCCATATGATCCTGGGATCGAATCCAGGTGTATCTAACACTTTTAAGTACATTTAAATAAATATTGATAAAACAATGACATGAATTCTTTATAGTACATGTGTTGCTGTGTGTTGGCATAGCACAGTGGGGTTAAGCATCATTGAACAGAGGTAACAGCATCATTTTGCCACTGTTCATGATTGCTGTGCATTAGCTCACAATATACACCTCCATGCAAAGACAGAGCCCAAAATGTAAATGGATCCATTGCTTTTTCTGCTACTAGTGTTTGTTGTGTGTGATTTTAATTTTTTACTAGCTTAAAGGTGGAAGGTAGGAAAGAACCATAGCTTTCTATTTCTTTAACAGTGTAAACTGAAAATGTGTGCAAAATATTAACTGGGTTTGGACTGTCGCCTCAATAAAGATCACAATGCAATCATGTTGTATAGCCAATTTTACTGAATCAAGTGTGTCAAGAAGACACGTGTGAAATGGTGAGCTACGTATGGGACAATTTTTTTCTTTTTGTGGGACAGGTTCCCATTTTTTTTTTTTATTTCAAAAAGACAGGAATGTTGAGGAAGGGATGCAGACATGTCTGAGTCAGGTAAGTTGGGTAGGTAAGGAAACAATTGCAAACATACAAGACAAACAAAACAAGACACAGGGCCAGTGATGGACACAAAAGGTTGAGTGACACAATGATTGGGTTGAGGGAGGGGATAATGCGGGCTTATGCCTATCAAGCTTGGAGACAGTGAGAATTGAGTCTTCACCCATTAGACTGTCATCACTGTCTCCTTACTCCACTAGTGGCTGGAGTGCTTGATGTCTCCTCCTCCTACTACTATGGACCATGAAGGAGAACAATCTCTCCATCCTGTGTAGGCATGCACCAATGGTACAGCATATGATCTTAAGCTCCATCCCTGACAACTCACTCTGGGTGACAAAATCACTGCCTCTGCTCCCACAGGGTACCACTGCACCAGCTTCCACTGCAGGACTACCTGAGGGTACAGGTAATGTAGAGGCAGCAGAGGCAGTGCTGGCAGGTTGGATCCCTGATGTGCTAGGCATCATTGCTGGAGCTGGTGGAGCTGGGCAGGCTCATGCACTGGGGCTGGCCTACGTCACTCTGTTGTGGAGCATTTAGTGACAGATGCAGCATTTAGTGACAGATGCATGACATGAAGACATTTTGATGACACATAATAGAAAATAAAAAATAGAGATAAGGGTTGGGGTGAGAGAAAAAATATAGTACCATCATATGTGACACACAATGCATTAATACAATTAAACAACTTTTTTATCTTAAGTATTACATTTATGTATACGTCCTCACAGATACGCAATATACTACAGACTGCTGAAAGTAATCCTAGAAATGTACATATATTGCACATATGTGTGTTCCAGTTATACAGATTACAGTTTACAGCAGGGCATTTGTTCCACTCATATATAGTTTTTAATTTAATCTAAATGTTGTTGAAGAAATAACAGTATTATATATTTGTGAATTGTCATATTTGAACCCACAACTTCTGACTACACTCTAATATTGGACTCTTACAACTGGATTGTGCTACAGACATATGCATACATATTTGATTTTAAGGTTGGTTTGATACAACTCTTTAAAATTCCAAAAAAGATCACTTTTACCTTTTAATGCTACAATAACACTTCTCTTCTGCTGCATACATACCACTTGCTTCACTCAGTCTCTCCAGTCTAACAACATGACCCTGCACATTGATCTCATGATCCCAGGTGGCTGGGGAAAGAACTGAAAAGAAAAGAAAAGCATTATGCATACCAGTCTGCCTATATTAATCTTTCTAAGACTTATAAGTACTCTCTTAATTTCATACCAACACAGCTGTGAGATGTCAATAGTCTCAAATCCCTCCAACTAACGGTTGAGACTATCCCTCTTTCTCCTGTGTATAGCATTAAAATGATGCCTACATTAACCTCCAGTAAGTGTGATACCAGTGGCACTGGACACACCCTGGGACAAATTATTCCATACCTCAGACTTGTACTGGGAGCCAGAATAGTCCACCTGCAGAAGCCTTTGGATGTGGTGCATTAGCCTTGTCTACCAGCAGACCTAAAGCAATGGAGACCAATGCTTTCCTAACAATTCCAGTTATCATATTTATTCACATTCCGTAAACCTGATCAATGTGTTTGCACAATGTTAAGCAGAGAGAATCAGTGAGGAATGAAATAACTGCAACTGGCATATTAATCTGACACCTGGCCTTAGTTTGAGGGGTGTCTACTGATGCAGCCTGGAAATATATATTGGAACTTAGAAGGTAACTGTTATTTTGTTTATTTGTTTATTGACATTTTTTAACTGGTTTAGTCCAGCTGGGCAAGATACCCATTTCAGTGGAGACCCGAGGAGAATAGCTCCAGTAACAAACAGTTAAACAATACATAAAATGTACAGTCCATAATACAGAAATAGTTAAGGTACATCAGATCAGGAGATATATACATAATAGTATTTTTTTTTTTTTTTTTTTTTAGTTAGGGTATGTACAGCAATACAGCTTTCAAAACCATATATACAATTAATGAAGTGGTGTAGAAGTATGTGGTGTTAAGGATGCAGTATTTTAGGAAAACTACATGTGTAAGGTGCAAGGGCTGAACTGCATGTGTAAGGTGGGAAGGTATAGGAGGAGGTGGAGTAAGATTCCTATGTAGACTATTCTCTATCTGTTAAACCTAGCACTTGCTCCTACAGTACTTATTACCTTGATATAGCACTCTTGTCATAGATAGTACCCCAAAAAGGCAAACCCCCATTTCTCGGTCACTCACGTCCCCCGGAATCTCTTTTAAAGTTTTTTGGTCTATTCCTTCTAGCATGTCGAGGGATCAGTTGCTAGTGTCCTCTCCTGCTCAGCTGGTGAACCTGGGAATATTGAGGCAATGTTACAATTGCCTCATGTACACAGACAACCCTCTCCTCCTCCCACAAAACACAAATACATGCGAGAGATGCAACTATACGGCCAAACTGGAGGCTGAGCTCTCTCAACATAGGACTGGCAAGACCAGTCAGGAGGAGAAGGTTACCACACACACTATAGACCCAGTCTCACATAGTACCATCACAACCTCAAATCATACACATAAACACACAAAGACATACTCGGAGGCCCTGATCAAAAATCTACCAAAACAGCAGAGGCCACCAAAGCAGACACCCAAACAACCACCACCTCAGAACACAACACCTGCAACACATAGACCTCACAGTCAGAGTGTCAAACAGTCACAGCCCTTAAGGCCAAACACAATGCCAGACACACTAGTCATTGGTGACTCCATAGTCAGACACACTGACGTCCCGCTCACCAGATTGAGTAAGAAGAGAGTTACAGTAAGCTGCCTGTCGGGCGCTAGAATCCGCCACATAACACAAGCACTCAGGTCTCTCAACAGCAGGTACAAATATGACTCAGTCATTGTCCACGCTGGTGTAAACGACCTGAGACGTACCTCCTTGGACTATATGAAAAGAGACATTGAGGAGCTCTCTGATTATGTAACCCAGGCAGGTATGACCCTGACCTTGAGCAGTATCCTACCTTCACCAAGAATGATGCCACAATACAGAGATAAGATGATCAGCTTTAACAATTGGCTTAAACTCTGGTGTCATTCAAAGAGGATCCAATGTCTGTCTGCCTGGGATGACATGCTGGACAAGCCACGCTGCTTCACAAGGGACGGCTTGCACCTGTCACCCGTGGGATTCCGGATATTGGCAAAGGCTCTTGCCACCCCCATAGTGCCTTTTTTAGGCAAGGCTCAAATTCTAAACCTACCACCCTAGAACACAAAAAAGGAAAAAAATTAAGGGTAATGCTGCTCAATGCCAGAAGTCTAAATCTCAAAATGCACGCACTCGAGGCCCTTCTCAGTATTGAGAACATCGATGTCTGTGCTGTGACAGAAACCTGGTTCAAGGCTCCTGAGAGCACCCCAGCACTATCAGGTTTTACCTCATATCATGCGTTCCGGCCCCAAAATCCGGACAATACCAAGAAAGAAGGGGGGGGGTATCCATATTCATCAAGGACACCCACACCTCAAGACTGGTGGCAACGCACAATGCATCAGAGACCATCCAGGTGCAATTAACCATAGGCAAGACTGCTCTGCAAATTGTAGCATGTTACAGGCCACCCTCACAAACTCAGGAACCTCACATGGCCTTCCTGAAAACACTGGAGGGGCTAAATGTATCACCAAACACCATCATACTAGGTGACTTCAATTACCCTAATATAGACTGGGAACACTACTCAAGCCCAAACACCCTAGCCCAAAAGTTCCTGGAATTCATAAACTCAAATGCCATGGAACAACTAGTCACCATCCCCACAAGAGGAGAAAACATACTTGATCTCATCATCACGAATATGGGAGCACAATGTTCAACACCGGAAGTATACCCCTCACTGGTGAGATCAGATCACAAACTAATCTCGCTGGAGGTCCTCATCCCACCCCACCTGAAATAAAAAGACCACAGTAAAGAACTTCTCGAAGCCGACTTCACACTTCTAAAGACTAGTGTGGTCTCCTTTAAGGCCCCAGAGCGGGAAAACAGTACTCAAGCGCTGAATCACTTACAAATGCCTTCTACCAGCACCTGCAGGACTGCATGGATAAGGCAATCCCAAGCAAAACAAAGACTCTTTGTACCAAAGGCAAGCGTCCAGTCTGGTGGACCCCAGCCATAAACAAACTCTACAACAAAAGGAGGAAGCTACTACAAGATAGAGCAAAATCCTTAAAAGGTAAGACACCTTTGATCACTATAAGTAAAAACTAAGAGCTCTCATAAAATCATCCAAAGCAAATTTTGAGAGAAAAATAGCTAAAGACTCAAAAGACAATCATAAGGCCTTCTTTAGCTATGTTAGAAACCTGGGAGGAAACTCCCAGATATGCTCAGAACTAGTTCAAAATGATGTGAAGATTACTGATCCTACAGACATTGCCAACATACTGGCTGACAGGTTCAGTGCAAACTCCCCTCCCCAAAAGGAGAGATATCTATACCAAACAATTGCAGCCCCCAAACATCTCTAGCCCAAGTGAGAACTGCTCTCCAAAGCAAAAACACAGCATCCATGGGACCTGATGGTGTCCCCGGCTGTGTGCTCCACGAACTCAACGAGGAATTAAACCCACAGCTAGGACAGCTGTTTAATCATAGTCTCACCTCTGGATGCATTCCAGGAGTGGCGCACTGCAACTGTGGTCCCACTTCACAAAGGCGGTGCCTCCACCGACCCTGGAAATTACTGGCCCATTAGCTTGACAAGCCTTATCTGCAAGGCCATGGAGAGGATCATAATGGACCTTATAAATAAAGACATAGGGAATTTGCAGACTTTGGATCCAACCCAGTTTGGCTTTGTCAAAGGCAGATCATGCCTTTTAAACTTGGTTGACTTTTTCAAAACAGTCACCAAAGCCATTGATGAGGGAAAGGCAGTCCATACAGCCTACCTCGATCTGGCGAAGGCCTTCGATACAATACCCCACTCGGGTATCATTGAAAAACTCATCAGCTTAAATGTTAACCCATACATCACAAGATGGGTTGCAAACTGGCTGAGTGACAGAACCCACAGGGTCAGAGTTGCTGGCGCCATGTCAGACTCAAAGCCTGTCACAAGTGGTGTCCCACAGGGCTCAGTCCTGGGCCCACTCTTGTTTGGCATCTACTTTTCCAAAGTACAAGCAAACACAGGAGGGTTATGGCTGACAAAGTTTGCAGATGACTGCAAACTGGCCATAGTCGAAAACACATCTGACACAGATATCCTTCAGAAGGGTCTCACAGAAACGGATAACTGGTGCCAGAGCCATGGCCTAAAGTTAAATGCCAAAAAATGCATAGTCATACCCTTCGGGAAAAACAAGGTTACCCCTAGCTACCATATAGGTGGCAATCCACTGAGCACAGAAGAAGTTATCAGGGACCTGGGGACCCAGGTTGACAGTAGCCTGTCATTCGACACCCATGTAGCTAAAGTAGTTAGGAAGACCTTCTACATTGCCCACCTTATCATGAAGGGATTCACATCTAGATCAAGGGAGGTCATAGTCTCCCTATACTCATCACTCATCAGACCAATGATTGAGTACAATGCCCCATTCGGAATGTATCTGACCCGACACTTGCAGCAGCTGGAGAGGCCACAAAGTTCCTCACCAAAAGGATAAAGGGTCTCAAAATCTGTCCTATGCTGCCCGACTGAAAGAACTCCAGCTCTATTCAGTCGCCACCGCTTGCTCAGAGGTGACCTTTGCCTGACATACAAGGCCATGTCAAACCCAGATTTGATGAATATGCTTCACCTCAAAAATCTAGATCCATCAGAGCCACAAGGCGGGAGACTTAAACCTCGACACGGCTATTAATAGGACGTGCTGGAGGGATAGATTCATCACCCAGAGACTCCCTATGCTGTGGAACAAAATCCCGGTATATGTGAGGCAGAGCACCTCGCTGGCCTTGTTCAAGAGAAATCTTGACCAATGGATGGGAGATCGCAGATATACCCCAGGGATTACCTCAGTGTCACTGCTCGACAGAGGCACAGCAAAATAATGGGTATAGTTCCCCACACTAAAGGGGTGGCGTAAGCCACAAAACTATGGGCTAGGCTTGTAAATGCCCTCGGGCAGATAGCCTAGTATGAACCTATGAACCTATGAACTATGAACAGAGAGCAATGTAAAATAGAGTAAGGTGTGGGAGTGTAGTGGAGTTAGGTAGGGTCATGACAGGTGCAAGTCTTGGTGTTTAGAAGGTGGATTTTAAGTTCTTTTTTAAAGTGTATATGGTGGTAATGGAACGTATGAGTATTGGAAGTTTATTCCAAGCTTGGGCAACTGAGGATTTATGTAATAGTTTACTGACTGTTTTCTTAGGTTGGTAAGGTTAGGTGAGGTGAGTTAGGTTTGCAGACATGCACTGAGGGCATAAATGTAATGACCTTACAAATTTATTTTTACCTTTATACTCTGAGAAATTTGATGGATTTCAAACCTAGCCATAAGAGACAAAATGTTTTCTTCCACAGCACTGATTTTCCATCTTTGCTACAGATGAAGGGCTGCACAGACATAGACAGGAATCATAGATAAATACAGGTGACAGTATGAGCAGTTACACATGTATATGTCTGACTTGACAAGGTTGTTGGATATAGAGGCAGTTGTGTATGTGTCTTAGGCAAATGTGAAGGCCATGCAAGTCCAGATAGCAGGATTACACTTAAAGAAATATAGTACACAGTATACCCTCAGTCATACATCTGATAACACAATAATGGTGTCTCATCACTCACACAAATAATTCATATCAGCTCCACTATCTAAAGTGCTGTAAGTGAGAGTGAATATAATGGGAAGTGGGTCAACAGTAAAAGTGTATTGAATATACTGTATTAGAATCTAAGACCATGTGTATGGCAGTCCTGCACTTACAGCTGTTGCCACAAGAATGTTGAAATAAGACTTATCTTTTTTTTCAGTTGATTGCTATAAACTGCACTGTCAAAACAGTGAAAAAAAAAAGTTTGTACACCCTGTACTAGAACCCAGGACTATCTGCACTCCAGCCCTACACTTATACCTGCTGCCAAAAGACTAGTTCAGTTACATTCTCTAATGTACTAATCATTCTTAAGGTCTCTGTGTTAACTGCTGCACAACGCCACTTAGTGGGTTTTTGCAGTGCCCAATAGAATTAATTGAATGTATCCAGTTTCAGTTTCTGGCTGTCTGGGTCCTGTCTGCAGGTATTGTACCTGCCTCCTGGGTGGGCCAGTTTTCAAGTTTACACACAGCTGCTCCTTGCACACACAAGATAAGCACAGCTATACCTGATAATCATTTCCTTCATTTCCCATGATTGCACTAAGCTCCACATTGTTCAAACACTGGTGCCTAAAAAATAAATAAATAAAAATAACCAAACAAATTAAAAAAAAAAAAACAAGAAACAAGAAAGAAAAGAAAAAAAAAAGAGGACAAGTAGTTTGAATGAGGAAGTTCAGTCTATGATATACACACACTAGAAAGTGTTGGTTGACATGAGATATTTTTACATCGATCTGGATTTGAACTCTCACGCCAATGAACTTTCAGAACACAGGAATGGTGCCTTATCCCTCCTTGCCACACAAACAGTTTTGCAGCAAGAAACCAAAATCATTCTGCATACAGCCAACTGCAACATCATCTACAGTAATATGAAACCATACAACTGTTAGTTTTAAATTTGTTATTTCTGGATGTAGTGTACTAAGTGATCACACAACTAGTTAGGACTATTTCTTGCAAATGTACAGCTCTGTCTTACTTCTCTGTGTTTGCAGTAATCTGAGACATGCACTCTGTAAGCCATTCTGTATCATTGGCCTTAAAATGTGTGAGGATATTAAATGGAAATAATATCATATGTAGTTGCCAACAAATGAAGGGGAGGTTGGATGTTAATGACCAGAACCTGTGAATTGTGTGCTGCTTACTTACTTTTCCAACCTTACACCTAACACATCATAAGTCTAACCTGACACACCCACTGGATGTAGGGCAGCCTGCTATGCTATTGATTTTGTTTCTCCCAACTAGTTTATCATTGACACTTCTAGGCAACATGGTGCCTTTCTGTTTGAAAGGGGACAGGGAGTTATGTCATGCAGAATGCAGATTTGGCGGCAGATTGTCAACAATGCTAATGCTGTAGGTGGCCACAGCAGGACATATGAGCAGGTACACCATAGGGGCACTGACTTGATCACATCTGCATGGAGGAGAGCAGCTGCAGTGGGCTGTGATCAGAGGGGTACAGAGGTGGGCCTGCTACACAGCCACCACTAACACCAAATGAAAAGTTCCTGTCCACTGTCAGGGATCCAGACAGTTCCTAGAAAAGTGAAGAACAGCATGTCCTTGACATCTGTGTGACTGTTTCAGGGATGACAAGCATGTCTCAGAAAGAGCTTCCAGATAGACTTTTGTATTTCAATTGTTGAATACTGTTGTATAGTAAAATAATTTAAATCAATGTGCTACTTCACTTTCACAAGAATTTATTTTTGGGGGTATTGAAGAGTGCTACAGTTAATACAATCTGATTGATTAGTTTAGGTTGGAGTTGTCATCCAAGGTCTTCTTGAAAGTATAGTTAATGGACATATAAAGTGGTAAAAGTATTACCCCTTGTGTTACAACTGTGATGATGTTGTCTTTACCTTTTGCTTAACTTCTTCCAGGACCACTTGGGTTGAAGAGGATACCCTTATCTGCAGATGGTAAGCAAAAAACATTTTTAACACACAGTCATCACCTGCAATTACATCAGACACAGCCAGTAGGCCTATGCCTACCCATTCCAGTGAGCCCTTAGATATTGGACAGGTGGAGGGTGAGGCAATTGATCAGGTAAGTGTGCTCACTGTGGCTTCAGTTCATGTTGACTCTGGCCATAGCCAAAGTGTGGGCAAGGTGCAACACAGGAAGGTTGATAGTGGTGCTTGGAGGAGGAGGCCTGCTGTCCGTCCTCTATCTGATTCAGGTGACTCTTTCTGTACCACTCAATGTATGTTTAGGACCATCATGGAGCCACAGGCATGTTCCCATAGGTAGTCCAGAGAAATGCTTAGGGTTGTAGATGTGGCACATGCTGATATGCATGACTGCCTCCATACTGTTGCTGATTTAATGGATTGGATGAATGACACAATGGAAAGAGGGGTGTCTGTAATGGAATGAGTGGCATCTGTTACGCATACTCTTGGGTGTAGGTCAGCCACATCATTTGCTGTTAGCCAACGTGGCCATGCCTGATCATTCTCCCATAGTGGGAGTATTTCTACTGCTCTTTCGGTGGGTGAGCTGTCCACACCCAGACATAGCAGACCATGGGTTCCTGGGTCCTGGACATCCTCATGAAAGGAGCTCATCCAGTAAACATCAATCACATTCAAGTAGCAGCAGTGTATCTGACCATGGGAGTGGACATACCAGTGCAACCCCTGGCAGAGCCAGTTGTCGGGGATAGGGATGACAATGATGAACTGCCACCTCTAACTTGTATGGCTCACACCTGTCTAACATATCAAGATGCAGAGCTATCAGAGAGCCTGGCTGTGTTCATACAAACACTCGCACACCAATTTTGCCTGGAGGACCCTTACAGACACTCGCTCTACAGTTACATGGTTCAGCCATGCAGATTAAAACTCATTTTTTCTCACTGGCCATTTGTTGGTTTATCCCCATTTCTGCCTAATTTTCTTTCTTACATGCGTTCACCAACCTTTTGTGTCAGCCTAGGCTTCCTGCACCACCCCCCCCCACACACAACATCCTGTGCAAGCGATAATAACTGTTCCATACCCCTGTTTTCTATCTTTATGATTCAGGGATAAATAACATTTGTGTCTGATGCTCAGGTTGCATAGCTGACTTAGTGCTTAGTATACAGTTTCTCTATGTCACAGTTAGTGTAAATGAATCACCAGCAACAACCAAAATTATTTGTAAACCACAGAAAAACAGCTAACGATCTAAACCTCAGCCAGGGAAGTCACTGTTGTTTGCCAAGAAGTACAAAGTTCTATGACAAAAAGTGAAAAATTCTTTTATTGCAGGTAAGCGCTTTCGTGGTGCTACTTGCACCACTTCTTCAGACCTTTACCGCTTACCTACAATAAAAGAATTTTTCACTTTTTGGCATAGAACTTTGTACTTTTGGCAAACAACAGTGACTTCCTTGGCTGAAGTTTGGACCATTAGCTGTTTTTCTGTGGTTTATAATTTTAGTGCTTAGTATATCTGCATTTGTGATGTTGAACGGGTAATTGTACCTTTGACTTACATTGGTCTTAAAAGTTAGACAGCTGATAGCATCAATATTTCCCAACTTTATTGTGGATGATCTTGTGAGGGTTGTGAAGTCTGAAACTTCAGTATGTATCATTACTTTCTAACTTCTGATATCTGATGAAGTCTTGTACTCAAGACGAAAGCACTCATTCTGTTTGTGAATAAACTATTTGCTACCTTTCGTGGACTTGGACCTCTGTTTGTGGTTTTGGAGTTTCAACAATTATAATCCTACAATTACACTACTTGCTGTATTACACATGACTTGGAAATTAAGAGAGTAGAAACCCTTTCTATTTATATAGAGCCTTCCCTGTTCCCTGGGTGGAACCATCATTTCTATATGTGTGCAATTTATGGCACCCAGTACTTCAGGGTAGTGTGCTACAGGGTAGAACTCCTGCATATTTCTGGCCCTATCCTCAGGAGTATGGGGAAAATATATGTGGTCACTGGCATGTTGGAGCATAGCATTCAGGAACTGATGGAGGATCCTGGATGCTGATTCCTGTGACACCCCTAGAATGTCCCCTGTTGGTCTCTGAAAGGTACCTGTCGCTAAGATTCTAATGCACATATACATGAATTAAAGCAACAACAGCCCTAGCATTGTTTCTCTGTAGACTCCTTTCCATGGTTGCATTCTAATAGGTTTTGGAATTCACAGGGAAAACCAACACTGAGTCTACATGGTTGCTTTATGGCTTGTTGTAGAGCTCCTCCATATTGGATTGATTCATTAGCATACAACTCAGATGCTTATGCTGTAATTATCATACCACAATTTTTACTTTGTTTGCGTGGTGGTGTGCACCACTTACTGAATACAAAATGGTCTAATACCATGTGCGCTGCATGATACGCACACTGTGTAAATGGACCATGTAGGCTTTATTGAATCTGGCTGGTTCTCTCTTTGATAAATTTGACATCTCTTTCAGTCCAACAAGTAACATTTTAAAAAAGCATTTCCTGAAATCAATTTACAATAATATTTTCTAGATTGGTTCAGGTGTGGAACATTTATTGCAATATGATATACTGATATTTGGCAACAAATGCCTCCCCCTGTTAAAACAATTGATATTATTTAAAATTATACCTGTTTGTGATGATTTTTTTATCCCTCTATTCATGCCAAGTTTACACCTCTCTCCTACAGGATACCATATAATACTTTAGAACATTAATTAGTCTTTACACTTTTACCAGCAGCAGTACATTTCTTAGTATGCTTTCCTTGTGCATTATGCCTACAATAGCACTGCTTACACCACACAGTGTAGTTTCAGGATCAAAGTCTGAACAGTTTTGTATTTAATATAACCTTACACAATACATTGCTTACTTCCTGATTCACAGAATTCCTACAAGAATTGTTTTGTAACCCATACTTACATTTAACTCCTTAAATCCCCAGTTATCACTTTTGACTTAATATGCTGTCACTTTTCCCTGACTGATTGGTTTGCTAATTGGGTTTGAACACTTATGCAGTGACTTTTCTGTTTTTGAATGGAATAAATTAAGTTGTAATTTTATGAGCCATGTTTTCATTGGCATTCACCCTGATAATTCCATCTTCCTGTATTTCACACCTTCCTTTTTTGTCAAACTTAGCCTGCTCTTCAGTATTATTGCCTACTTACATCTATGAGATCTGTCCAGATACATGCAACAAATGGAATGCCCACAGAGATACCTTACTAAAGGGATGCAAGGCCTAAGCAACATGTCCTCCATGGAACAACTCAAAGCCTTCTTACTATACTCAAAATCCTACAGACTGCTAAGAAATTACCTTTGTCTGGCATACAAGGCATCGTCCCACCCAGTACTTATGGATTTGCTGCTCATCAGCAAGTTAGATGGTATTGGAAATACTCAGTCTAGGGATCTAAACCTCTTCTACAACATCAATAGAATGGTTTGGAAGGGCAAGTATATCTTGCAGATGATACCACAGCTGTGGAACAGACTCCCTTTCCACATAAAACAAAGTTCATCCCTGTCCATTTTCGAGCAAATATTTACCCCAGGACTGCCCTGTGTACTACTAATGGATAGCGGCAGCTCCTAAATGCCTTATCCTATGCATGGGTTCCCTCAAAGTATCTATGATATGATCCCAGTTATTCTCATTAGGGATAATATATAATTATCTACCATGTGATGGGTAACCAAGCCAGATATGTTATTTTGAGCACAAAACAAAAATGGCTAGGAATAAAAATGGCCCGCAGGGGCAGCTAACCTAGTATTTAATTATGAACCTATGAGTGTAAGTGAGAAACACCAGTGCCTTATCATTCAATTTCTTAAGGAAAGGGGGGTTTCATAATAGGCCATTGCCCTACTTATGTCAAAGCTTTTATAAAGCTGTTAAAAACACCTCTTCACATTCTTGTATACTGCCTTTATCCTAAGCTTTTGGCTACTAATTCAAACAGTTATGAAAAAAAAATCTAGTTTTGCAATGATAGTCCACAAATGCTGCCCCCCCCCTACACACACATAATTTAATTAGTTCTCAGCTATTTGATTATGAAACTTTGGTTGATTCCAATTTGTTGAGTAATATTTCATACATTTACAGACCTACAGTCAGTGTTAATTGAAAGATTGTTGACTTTTGGAGTTAAGGAAGTTTTACTATCATTCCTAAGGTATATATAGAGTACAGGGGAAACAGGGGGCAGAATAGCTGCCTTTGTGTATACTCGGAGTGTGTGCGTGTGCGTGTGTGTGTGTGTGTGTGTCTGTATGTGTGCGCGCATGTGCGTGCGTGTGTGTGTGTGTGTGTGTGTGTGTGTGTGTGTGTGTGTGTATGTGTGTATGTGTGTGTGTTTGTGAGTATATCAAAAAAAATCTGTGGTAACTTCAACCAAAGTCTATGCATTGCCCAGCTGTAGAACCTCAAAAAGCAGCAAAAGGAATGTGTATGTGTATTGTTCTCGTAAGATTGTGATTTTTTTTCCACAGTGTAAAAAAAAATGCTTTTCTTTTTTTGGTTTGCCAAAATTCTATTATTCTGGATTTCACCTCTTTACATTGACTGCAACAGCTTCTTAATGCATCACAAGGAACCTCTTAGGAGTTGAGGTATCCACATTTACACAGGAACCATATTCCGTGCATACCTTAGTTCTTGAATTACAGGTCAGGAATTTAATTTCTACTATGCTATATTATGCTCTTACTCTACTGAAAATCCCACAGGTTTCTGTTTAGTGTCAGAAACCATCATCCAGATCACTATAAGTACAATGTTATCATTCCATGGTTAGACTGAGTTGATGTGACCTTATCTTATTATTGTCATTGCAGTGTTCCTATCTACATGAACTGTTATTTGGGAATAAAGCCATTTAGACTGCATCCATACAATGTCAACAAAGAGGTCTTGTGGTTCAGGGCTTTAAAAAACTAAAGGGATATTGTGCTGATGTCCTGTAGCTTTACTTCCCCCACCAACCCTCTGCCATTCCTCTTCCCTCCTTTAACCAATCCTTGTATTTGCAAACACACTGCAATGAATGAATGTAGGCAGATGTGCTGCCTTATCTCACTATGACATTCATCTTCTCACCTCTCTTTGGTCATCCTGTGATATCCAGTTTCACTCACTTTACCAGCAATGCCCCAGAGCAGGTATCCAGGCTTGCCAACCTTTTCCATGGAAAGGAGGAGGATTGTGAGCAATGTAAGGTACTTCTTGAATGTTCTCTTTGTACTCATCCAGTGCCCATCAAAAAAGTAGGATAATATTTCTCTTCAGTAATGACTTGTTAATAGAGCTTGATCCAAAGACCCACTTATCTTCAAAGATGGCTCAGAAAACCAGTGATCCTTTGCTGTCAGACCATTTCTATATAACAGTGAGTGACAACACAACCAGCCAATCAGAAGGCATCAATTACTGCTTAGCAAAACTTAAAATCTGACCACTTAAAGGAATTGCATGGCAGAAACATAAAGGGTATAATGAACACAAAGATGAATAATATTATATCACATGTAATACTTATTAGCCTGTGGCTACAGTAGACAGACGTGTATCTACAAAGATTATGCAAACTGATTTGATAAACTGCAGGTCTTGTATTTAACAGTATCCAGCCATGCATTATTAATACTTTTTAACTTTTAAAAGTAGAAAAAAATATATACAAACTATTAACATTTTCGGTGATTTATACATATATATATATATATATATATATATATATATATATATATATATATATATATATATATATATATATATGGGTTCCATACACTAGATCGAATTCTCACAAGTTCGAAATAGTACATGGAATACTCACTGCAGCAAAAGTGCACTTAATCGAAAGTGCACTTACGCGAAGTTCAGTACAAAAAAATGGGTGTTGTACTGAACTTCCGTGCAGTACTCACGGACCTTAGGGTTTGGGCACGGGTCATAGTAAGGGGATAGCCATATGGGCTATCCCCTTACCATGACCTGTGCCCTAACCCTAAGGTCCATGATGACTGCAACACAGTGAAGGACAAAGCAATGTCCTCCACTATGGTGCGATAATCACGAACCTTAGGGTTAGGGCATGGGTTAGGGTAAGGGGATAGCTTTACTAACTATCCCCTTACCCTAACCCATGCCCTAATCCTAAGGTCCATGACTATCGCACCATACTGGAGGACATAGCTTGTTTTTTATGTCCTCCACTGTGCTGCGGTGTTTTCGGTGAAGTGCACTTACGCAAACGTTCACTTTTGTTAAAGTGAACTTTTGCAGAAGTGAGGCTTCCTATTACAAGTTCAAAGTAGTGAACTTTTGTTCTTGTAATAGGAATCCATATATATATATATATATATATATATATATATATATATATATATATATATATATATCTGGATCTACTTCAGTAGATCGAAATTTTATAGTTCAAACCACATATGGCCGAGACCATATGTTTGAACTCATAAAAGTTCACAAACTGATGTAAAACCACTTAAAACCAAAAAAAAAAAAACGTCTATAGCAGGAGGGCTACGCACCCCTAGACCGCCAACACCCCCCCTTACTTAAATTTACCAACTCTGAGATCGCACTGCATTACGGAAATTGGAAATCTTCCCTTTCCGCTCTATACGGAGATCTCCATTCAGTCAGATTTTTTACAAGTTCGAACATATGGTCTCGGCCATATGCGATTCGAACTTATAAATGTTCGATCTACTGAAGGGGACCCATATATATATATATATATATATATATATATATATATATATATATATATATATATATATATATATAAAACATATTTCTAAAACAGGTGAATGGTTAAAAATACTGTGCAGAGATAAAAGAAAACTACATAGCCTCTCAATTTTAATCTCATGAATCATGGGAGGTCTGTAAAATCTGCTACTTTGAACATTAAAGCAGCTAATTATTTTCTCTCAATAAATGTACTGTTAGTAAAACAATGCTGTGGAAGGACAGGCTGCACCAAGTGCATATGACAAGTGTGTGAACATAAACCACAAGATGTAAAGGAACTAATAAAAATGCGCTTAAATAATGGCCATACTTCTTAGACTAGAATGCAGAACATATAATGACTTAGATATATTTATGTAAAGGTAAATTTATTATGAAGAAACTGTTTAGGCAACTTTGCATAATCTAAGTAATGTATCTTTAAATGGACCGTATGAAGAAATTTCTAATGTAGGAACAAAGAAGAAAAATAAACCAACAAAAGTGTTTTTTTAGAATATTTTTTCAAGTTTGTATAGTGAATCATTAATTTCTTTGTTGAAGTTTTTCATAGAAAAAGAAAATGTTCATGTTGAGAGTTGAGACTACAGGTACTGTAAAGTATATAAAATGACATTTTAGCTTTCCAAATATTCACAAAATTTTCAGTTCTGTAGAATTAGAAAATAAAATCTTAGAATCATGGAAATGTTCTATAGCACTGCTAATTCAATTACCCAGAAAAGCAATGGAAGAACTAGCTGCCTCAAACAGATCAATATCCCTTTTAACTATGGACAATAAGCTATTATGAAACCATAGGCTAACAGAATAAATAGATTTATTTCTAACAATAATTCAGACAGAACTGTGTGGCTTTGTTAACATAAGACAGGCATCTGACAATAATAAAAATGTTCTACTTTTAATACACAGGGAAAATAATTCAGTAAATCAATGTCTTTTTATTTTTGTATGTTGAGAAAACATTTAATAGCACTGAGATGACTTAATACAACAGGCATAACTGATTATAATCTCTCATGTGGTTTTATTAATAGTTTGTTTTCTGTATATGCAGGTCTTATTCCTTTTGTCAAATAGCCCTTTCTTTTCACTTAGTATTGGTTTACAACTGGGAATGAGATAAGGACTACGGCTTTCTCTGGGGTAATGTATTTTGCCTATGGAGATTATAAGTCCGGTTTTAAAAGAATTACAATCTATTAAATAGTTAGCAATACAAAAAATAAATAAATGAATAAGCTAAATATGCAGATGATCTATCTGTTGCCCTCCCTGTGGGAGAAATAAAGATGCCTTGTTGAAGTTTCAAATAGTTTATTCAGTTAAGTAGGTAGATGGATGATCATCAGAATGATCGGTTACATTATTCTTGAACACTCATCCGTCTACTTACTTAACTGAATAAACTACTTGAAACGTCAACAAACATTTTCAATCCTCCTGTGGGGAGAGCATCAGAGAGAGGATCTCCTAGATCTGCCAACTAAAGTGATTTTATCAGAGCTAATCCTTTGTACTCTGTTTCCCCATCATTAGAATGGCCAGACACATTATCCTGCATATCTGATGCTACAGCATGATGCACATAGCTGTCCTTTTCCAGGCCAGATAATTAAACCAATTCAGTGGTCTGTGTGCCGCAGACTGTGCTATCACAGTGAGGCACATCACATCTCTTCTCAGGATCAGTGTATGGGCTATTGGAGGAGGCAGGCATTGGGCGTATTAAAAGAAGAGACAGATGACACAAGTCACATACCTTCACACAAATCACATGATTCAGCTTAGTAATGAAATATAAGACAACTATATAATTACAATGATAATGAGGATATGAACTCACCGGGATGTTATGGCTGTGAATGGTTCAGGGACCCTATATAACAAAGAGTTGACATGTATGTTACATATCAAACAAATATGACAATTAAGATTAATAAAACCACTAAAACCTACTTGACATGTCCTCATGTGACTCCACCACTGGAGGTGAGGGTTGAAATGCAACTGCCACATGAAAACATAGACATAAAAACATCATCATTAAGCACATAACTGGCATCATATAGCACTCCAACAGAGGTAAAACACACACAGGAGATAATATAGACAAATACCAGATGGCCAAGGCTGATGTGCAGATTGCAGGTGTCATAGGCAGGTGAAGAAGAACACAGTAGTCATGAAGAGCACAGATGGGATTATCAATAGTGGCATGTATTAAACAAATGCAATGTATGATCAGTTACATCCTCCCTGTTTGGGGGAGTGTATCATCTGTCATAATGTGACTCCTGTAGTTTAACAAGGCACACAAAAGTCAACATGTGGATATGGTCCACAGTTGTGGCTGCAGGCAAAGGCACAGGACAACTATGGGACACAATAACAGGATATGGAGACACTTATGTGACAAGCCGTGCACACGACATCCAGATGTACCTGTGTGTGGAAGAAGGCAACATGAATATCATACATCACAGGTTTGCTAGAATGTGCTCCATCATACAAACAAGATAGGCAACAATACCATTTCTGTTTGCATGTGCAGCTACAAGGCCCATGCCTTGCAATGATGTATATGTAGGTTAAAATAGCAAGAAAAAAAATCAACATATGAGTATATTCCAGTGTCACGACAGGAGGCAGAGACACAGAAGGCCATGGATCAGATTAACAATATATGGAGACACTTATGTGACATGTGTTGCTGCTGTGCAGATGTTGATGGACCTATGCAATTACAAAACAAAAACATCACACACATTGCTGGGAGCATTATTTATGTACCGTGTCAGCAAGATAACAGGCTGTAACATTTATGTCATACATCCACATCATGTGTGTTTTCACATTCACTGCATAATTCTGCTGTTGGAGCACAAATATAACAATACATTAATATTTGTGAAATAAAGATCCTTAATGAGGCAGTGTGTATCCTGCATTGTTTAGGAATGTAAGATAAACATGTACGTCCTTGAACACCTGTTTCAATACCTTCCCCAGGTATCTAAAGATCATGACTGATAGTATGACGTGACACCAGTAACACCATTATCTTGTCCAGGGGAAGCAAGGGTTGCCCAGCTCCAGGGCATTCTTCATCCTGTCATACTGGTGGAGTCTGGTCATGTCAGAGCAATATCACTGACAAGCCTTCCTAGATCTATTGTGACCACCCACAGCACTGATCATGTTTGTCAGGTCTCTCCAAACTTCATTCCTCTAGACTGTGTTTCTCATCCATCCAAGAAGGCTACAGCCACATTAGCTCAAATCCTTGATTATAATTTCATTCTCTCTGTGTGAGAAATTGTCTCCTGTACTTCTGATTGACATCTGGAAGGCAGTGTGATATGCATACATTATACTTTTACCAGGGCTCACATACTGACATGATGATGTTACAAGCATATGTTAACTAACTTACTTGCCTCTCATTTATAATGCAAAGCTATGCAAAACAAATGTGTTTCGAAACTTTTGTGCATATTACTGTTATGTATAGATAAACAGAATGGATATGAAAATAATGTCTGAATATGTAATATATGTAACAATCCATTAAAAAGTTGTGTAGGTCACACATGGGATGTGAACCTACAGCAGTGGGCATTACAACCAGTAAAGGTCAATCACACAGCTATTGTGCCACACATCCACTACTACAGTAAGGGTATGTCCACAGTTATATACACATCCAAACATAATGAGCATGTGTACCCAAGAATATTGGATGGCTAATGATGCTTTGAGTATTTGGGTCTATATTATAGAGATGAGCAATTAAAATCTAGACTTACATTTCACTGACCCGTATATGTCGAAGCTGCACATCATAGAACATCCAAATCATAAATTTCTTTCTAAGGGAAAGAAATTGGTAGCCCAACCATGCACACCACATTACAACAAACATTATAAAAGTTCGCCCCCCACACACCCCTAACTAAATATACTTACTCCAAGATCGCACTACAGTCGGGAAAAGGATGGATTTAATAGAACAACCAACAGATTTCTTTCCCTTATAAAGAAATCAATGTCTTGGCCGTTCAGCAATGTTGAGCTTTGACATATATGGGTCGATGAAAGGTAAGTCGAGATTTTAATTGTTCATCTATATGATATAGACCCAAATATTTTACTCTAGGTATTTTCAATAGCCAAAGGACTTATGAAGGTACCACCATCCTGGAAATATACCCTAATATCCCCAATGGTAAAACTTGACAAGGACTCAACACAATGTTCTCTATATAGAAAAATGTAAATTTTAAATGTAGATTATAAAATATCCATGGCAATCTATGCTTCTATAATAAAACAATTTCTTCCAGTGTTGATAAACAATAATTAGACTGGGTTTATAATGAACAGGAACACCTATGATAATATCAAGAGAATACTACCAATAACTGATTATACTAATAATTCAAAAAATAACTTTGGCTAGTCTGCATATCAGTAGTGCATCTGATTCAGTTAATTGGGAGTACTTACTATTAGAAGTGGAGGAATGTCATTTTTCTAACAATTTGTTTACAATTAGTCAAACTTCCCTATGAAAACTCCTTTGCATACATTAAGACAGGCTTATGTACTTCCCAATCAATCATGATTACTAAAGATACTAAACAGGGTTGTGCTTTGTCCCCACTGCTGTTTGCTCTAGTTATGAGACCTTTTGCAAATTATATAAGATCAAATAAAAACATCAAAGGCTTACTAATAAATAATGATTTAATCCCTAAAATACAATTATTTGCAGATGACACCCTATTAACTTTGACTGATTGCAAATCTTCTCTTATTGCAGTATTCCAAACAATAGAAATATTCCAGAAGAAATCAGGACTCAGTTTTAATGTGAATAAGACTAAAATATGACCTGTTAATTATAGTATTAATAACATAGATAAGAAATTACACAAATACATTGTGAAAGATGGTAAAATCACTTACTCATGGATAATATTGTCTGATAATATTAAAGATATAACAAGCCTTAATTACAATAACAACTGAAAATCCACAAAAAAAGGACTGACAACAAGTATAAGCTGATTTATACATATTAATGATTACATACGTATGTGATAATAGCAATCTACTCTACCACAGCAATGCCAGCAGGTGATAGCTTACCTTTGAAACTTATTTGTACATCACCTATACCTTCAAGTGAGTTCTAAAATAGAGGTGATAAAACCAGATATAGTAGTCCATGAAAAGAAGACAAAAGTAGCATTAATAGTTGAAATTGCTCCATCCAATGATTACAGCATCTTACGTAGAGAGGGACATGAAGTCATAAAATACCAGGATTTGCAGAGGGAAATGTGGTCATTGTGAAAAATGGTTACCCAGACAGTTACAATAGTAATAGAAGCAATGGTCTCATCAACAAGAATTTACAGTCATATTTAGACATGCTACCGATACATATAACTCCTATGAACTGCAGAAGGAGTCAGTTCTGTGCACCTTGTGGGTGTGGCGAAGGGCACTTTTGGCTAACATCAAAGTTTGAAACAATACTAATTTCATGAACTTTAATCATACTTTGGCTTAGGAATGGAGTCCATTCCCATCATGGTATTAGAAACCCAAAAGACTTGGAGAAATTATACCCATGAGTTCAGCTATGTACACACAACTTTTAACTGCAATTTGGACCATCCATATTTAATGAGCTTCATTAACATTCAATGTTTTGCAATCCCTTTTGTGCAAGTCCATAGTTTTCCAGGCGACCGGACCTTTTTCCATTACTATAACTCTGATTTACAACGTGCATGCTGACCAATCAGCATGCACGTTTTTGAATATTATTGGGGGGGGTCGTTGTATAATGCTAAGTAATACATACCTTACTAAGTTGTACATTATAAAAAACACAGCAATATTGTTATATCCATGTTTGTTGTAATCACTTTCATGGAAGTAACAGCCATGGAGGTCAGCATGGCTGAAATATTATTTTTTTGCAAAAATAAAATGCAATTTCAAGATGTGTGGATCTGTAAACCTTATTCTGTATTATGGCTCTAGGTTTAACACTGTATGTGGACACATTTATTTATTTATTTGTTGACATTTTATTAAGAAGAAAGTCCAACTGGGTAAAATCTCATTTTCAGTGGAGGCCAAGAGAGAAAAGCTCCAAATTATTACAAAACATTTTAAGAACACTAATTTTACAATCTTCAAAAATAAAACAAAAACATCTGCAGTTTAAATAATTAGAACAAATTAGATATAAAAACATTGGTTAAGAATCGATACAAGATACTGTTTATGACAATCATTTAATATTTTGAGAAATTTTAGACAGTTTGCAGAGAAAATAAAGGTAAGTTACTCTAAACAAATATGAATTGCAATATGAAGTGAGGGGAAAACAGGCTCATGGTATATTTAGAAAGAAGGTCAGGAAAGAGAATTAGATAGCAGTAAGGAAGTAAGTGAAGAAGGGAAAGTAAGTAGGTATAAGGAATGAAAAGGCACTTGTTCACATTTAGGAATATAGCTTATCCTGGTTTTGAGCAAGAACAGAGCCGGATTTTAGTTAGAAAGTCTTTCTGAGTGGTTTTGAAAGACGGTAGGGAAGGTATACACCTGAGGGATACAGATAAGGAGTTCCAGGCCTTAACAACCTTGTACAAATACAGACAATGCCCAGCAGATTTGTTTGGTTTGTAGATAGACAGGAGATTTTAGTCACTAGATCACAATAACCGACTGGGAACATAGTTGCCTAGAATGTGTTTTATTGCTGGACAGGCAGATAATTCTGGATAATTTAGAGGTGGTAAGGAGTTCTTTACTTGTTAGCTGATATGGCGGCTCTAACCAATTAAGGCTTTTCAGTACAATACAGTGGGGGGTTCTGAAAAGGGTGTGTGCTGCAAATTTAGCAGCTTTGTTATAGCATTATTCAAGTTTCAACTTCTGTGAAGCCTGGAGGTTAGTAAGTATGGGAGGACCGTATAGAAGAGTGAAGAGGAGATAAGTAGTTGCAAGTATAGTTTTAGTTGCATCTGTGAGAAATTTTTTGACTCTGCAAAACATCCCTAGTTTTTGATGAGTTTTTTTTATGAACGTTTAAATATACAGGTCAAATGTAAGATTATTATCCACTATCACCCCTAATAGTTTGCTATGAGAAGTGACTTCGATGGTTGTATTATCAAGAGAGAGGACTTTAAATTTTGATTTTTCATGAGAGACGGATTTGGGGGAAAAATAGTAGTTTGGTCTTTTTTTGGGTTGAGCATGAGTTGTGAGTTATGAAGCCATGTTTCAGTGGCTGTTAAAGCTTCTTGCGTAATGTTTTGGAGGTGCACCATGTTGTCAGATGACAAATGAGAGTGAAATCATCTGCGTATTGTATTCAGGTCGCATTTTGTGGGGAAGTATAGTATATTGATGAAACTGTTCAAGAGGAGGGGATGAAGAACAGAGCCTTGTGGTACACAGGTGGTGACTGGGAGGTGCGGAGGGATGCGGAGTGCCAGTTTACTGACTGATACCTATTGGACAGGTAGCTTTTGAACCACAGAATGGTGGGCTGAGAGAGACCTAGTGAGGACATTGGAAGTAGAAGTGAACTGTAACAAACTGTGTTGAAGGCTTTAAACAAGTCTAGAAATAAGTACTATGGGAAGGATGGAAGCCATGCTGTGTATGGGGATAGGAGTTCTTATTGCAGGAGATAGTATAGCAATTGTTTTTTGAATACATTTTTTCAAGTATTTTGGTGAGTGGATATAAGATTGCTATAGGTCTAAAACTATTAATGTCTGTTGAATTTCCTCCTTTGTGCAGCGGGATAATATGTGATTTTTTCCATAGAGAAGGAATGTGGGATTCCTGGAATGACTTCTTTGTAAGGACTGAGACAGGATAGGCAATGCTGTTGGATGCTATTTTTAAGTAGTTTCTTGGAAGATCATCAGCTGAAGAAGAACATGGTTTACGTTTGTTGAAGAGTAGTTTTACATAGTATGCGGGCATAGATTTGAAGGTGAACGTGGATGTGGTGATATGTGGCTGTTGGGCAGTGTTGGGATTAGATTTTGAGGAATCTGTGGTTAGGGATGTTGTACTATCAATACAATAAGATTTGAACTATACTGCAACTTTGATTGGTAAGTTGTTGAGAGAGAATGGGTTGAAATTCTGACCATGATGTAAGACTTCTTCAATGAATGTCCAAAATTTTTTAGGGTTGTGTGTAGTATTATTCTAAAAGTTATTATAGTATAGTTTGTTGTCTTCTTTTATTTCTTTTTAGTACAATTACAAGGCATTCGGAAGTTTTCAAGATATTTTGATGTGTTTTATATTTTTGCCAGTCTTTCCATGCTTTTTCTATATCCTGAATTAGCATTCTGCTTTTTTTGGTTAGCCAAATTGTATTATTTGTTTTCATTCTCTTCCTTCTAGAAGGTGCAAGGCTATTTAGGATAGTTGGAAAAGTTGCATTGAATTGAGCAACAGCATCATCTAAATGGGGGAGTTTTAAGAAGTTCCAGTTAATAGATGATAGTGTAGTAAAGAACATTTCTGGGTTAACCGTGGAAAGGTTATGAGTTGTTTTATGAGCATGCTATTTAAGTGGATGTGTGAGATGTCTAATCATGTAGATGATCACTGAGAGAGTCTGACATTGTACCTGTGGTGGCGTATTTGCATTACAGATAATATTATACCCAGTAGGTATAACTTTGGAGTAATTTATACTGAGTTTAACTGCGTTTCAGTTACAGCGAGAGCATCAGACGTATGTTGGGTAATCCAGGCATGTAGTTCAGCAGCTTTATTTCTTATACTTCTACATTTATAGCAGCACAAATTAGCACCAGAGTTGGTTGAGACATGTTATTTAATTGCACTATTAAGCATTAATACTATTACTGGCTTTCCCATTTTAAAAAGTACCCTCTGATGTTTATGTTTGAAAACTATGGCTTTTTAACGCAGTCTGCTGACACATACTAATGCTATAAAACAGATATATGCATAGTCCGTCATTATTCCATACAGTTTTACAACATTAAAGGAAGTGTGCTGTCCATAGGTTTATAGCCCCATAGGAATATACTAGGCTAATGACCACCAGAGCTTTATAAGTTTAACCATGCAATCCAACCCAGTTGAGTTCCAGTGTGTCATAGACATTTTATTAAGAGAAAACAGAGGTAATGCAGATGGCTCGAGTGAAGTCTGTTATGCCACCTGTGACCCAGAGGGTGACAGGACTAACAAGAAGCAGAGTACAAAGGATTAGTCTAGATAATGTCACTTTAGCTAGCAGATCTAGGAGATTGCCTCTTTGATACCCTCTTTGTGGGAAGAATAAAGACACCTTCTTGAAAGTTTCAGTAGTTTATTCAGTTAAGGAGGTAGATGGATGAGTGTTCTAGTCCATTTACATTATTTACTGAATAAAATACTGGGAACTTCAACAAGGTGTCTTTATTCCTCCCACAGGGAGAGTATCAGAGACAGAGTCTCCAAGATATGCTAGCTAAAGTGGTTATATCTGGACTAATCCTTTGTATTCATTTATTAAGAGAAATATGTTAGTTAGGGAAGTTCTAGAGGATATTTTGGGGATATATTAGTTTGGGCATTACTGTCTGACTCACTTTATCAGAGATATGGGGGCCAGACCCAGGGGAGGTTCCAATTTCTCATCCATTGGTCAAGGCTGTGCTTAAAGAGGGTTAGGGATAGACTCTGCTTCACACGGATGGGGAGCCTGTTCCAGAGCATGGGGATCCTCTGAGACACATATCTGTCTCACCAACATGTCTTATTTATGTCACAAGCAAAATTTAAATCCCTGGATCTACTGGTTCTGATGACATTCATTTTGCAGATGTAGAAAAGGTCCATCAGAGCTGGATCCAGGATGCCTTGTATGCCAGATATCAACTGCCTCTCAATAACCTGTAGGAGAATGAATATAGAGATAGAGTTTTAAGGTGATCCATACAGGACAATGTGTTTATACCCTAGATTCTCTTGGTAATGAACCTCTGTGCGCATTCCAAATGCTGCATATGTCTGGTCAGGTATATGCTGAAGGGGGCATTATACTCAACAATGGGTGTGATAAGGGCTGAATAAAGTGGCACTATGACTTCTTTGGACTAGGATGCCATGCCCTTATATGTTGGATGGCAGAATGATTTTCTTACTACTTTTGCCACATGTTGGTCAAAGGTTGGATTACTGTTTACATATTTTCCTAGTTCCATAACAATGGGGTCAAGTGTTAGGGCACTCTTAGTGATGGAGTAATTAGCCTGTGTGGCAGTTTTCCCAAAAGGGACTATACTGCATTTCTTGGCACTAAGTTTTCATTCATGACTTTGGCACCAGTCATTCATCCATGTTAGATCCTTATGTAAGATATTTGTGTCATGGCTGAAATCTATGGTACCTCTCAATTTTCAGTCATCTGTGAACTTGGCCAGCCAAAGGCCCTTGATATTAGAATTTACCTCTGAAAAGTAGATGCTAAATATGAGCCTTCAGGTACCCTGCTGTTGAATGATCTCTTAGTGGAGGTGATCTCACCAATCTATACTCTCTGGTTCCTGTCTGACAGCAAGCTGAGAATCCAGTGAGAGCTAGGGATTTATGCCCAGTTCAGTGAGTTTGTCAACTATAGCCAAGTGGGGGTAGTGTATCAAAGGCCTCAGCCAGGTTCAGGAAAGCAGTATGCACCATTTTCCCTTCATCCATTGCCTTTATGACATTCTCAAAGAAGTCTGAAGGCTGCCTATATCTTTGTTGACCATTTCCGTGATACTTCATTCCATGGCTTTGCATATTAGATTAGTCAGAGTAATATGTCTGTTGTTTCTGGGGTCAATTGTTGGTCCATCCTTGTGAAGTGGGATAACCATTGCAGTCCTCCATTCTCATGGTTAAAGACTGTTCTGAGGGTATAGTTGATAAGTAACTCAATTAGTCCTGATAGGTCATGTTTCAAGTTATTTTGGGGGCATCCTGGGATATTGTCATGGCTCTTTGAGGTGTATTTTAGACCTAGTAAACACTGCAGGACCTGTTCCCTGCTAATAGTTTGGGGGGGTTATACTAGCAAGAATTTCATGGGGGAGGCAGGGGAATTGGGGGTGGAGCTTAAGCTAAATTTGTTAGCCAGCAAATTCAGTATGTCACTCTGCACAATGAATGTGGCACCACTGACCAGGCGTTTGGCACACCTACGTGTGGTGCCTTTGAGTTTTTAAACATAGCTGTAGAAGGCCTTGTGGTTGTCTTTAGCATATGATGCAATCTTGACCTTGTAACTGGCCTTGTTGAACTTAATTAGTCCTCTTAGTTTCCTGTTTAATTTAATTACAGAGCTCCTATTATTATGAGCGATACTTTTCCTGATTTTATTCATGACTTTTTTTTCCTTTTGTTATAAACCCTATTAAGATTAGGATTCTAGCAGTGTGGTTTGTTTTTAGATTTTGTTTTGGGTGTAATTCTAATAGCTACAGAAGCCTCTATATCGCCATTTACATGGTTGTGCAGGGTCCCTGTGAACATTTCTGCATAGTCTGCTGTGAACTCTGGGTTTGGAGAGGCATTGAATTTTGACAAACTATCAATCAATAGGAACCAGTTTCCTTTAGTATAGCTCCTGATTGTTGATTTTTTATTTCAAAGGAGACAGCTTTTTGGTCTGACCTCACCAGTGAGGATGTGACATGGGGAGGGTGGGGTGCAGCACTTTCCAATACTGATCAGTACCAGGCCAAGGATGTTTGATCTTCTGGTAGGTGTACGCACTATCTGGTCAAGGGTATTTATGTTAATAAGGTCCAGGAATCATTGTACTTGCAAGTATGAGGCAGTATATGTTTCCCAGTCTATAGAGAGGTATTTAAAGTCTCCTGTGAATAGAGTATTTGTTTAATGGTAAGTGTCTCCATTATGTCTAGATACAAGCTATGGAACTCTAAGGACATACAGTGTGATCTACAGCTTAATAAGATATGGTGTGAGATTTGTCTATTGTGATTTACATGTGGATAAATTCCAGGGCATCATCATGTTTAACCAATGTAGGGTTATGCTTGTTGCTAATATAGACAGAGACTCCTCCAGCTTTTGTCCCATCTGTGCAGTTGATGGTCTAAATATGTGGAAGACACTGAAGGCCTCTGCTGCCAGAGTACTTTCTGCATATTTAAATCATGTCTTGATAATGGCACAGATGTCTATATTCTCCAGAGTTAAGAGAACTTGTAGGTTGTGGAGTTCCTTGTTTAGGCTCCTAGCACTGAGCAGTAACACCTTTAGGTTTCTTTGGGTTTTATTTGCTATGTCAATATTTATTTATTTACGTTTGTTTACCTGGAAAGTCTGACTGGGTCAGAAGCCCGTTTTTAGTGGAGGCCCGGGGAGAAAAGCTCCACAGAAATATAAGCAATATACAATAATTAGATAGTACAATAATATACACAGTAAGATGGAGAATACACATCATCTAGCTAGTCTATACAAAGTAGCATTCAATAGAGCTTTCTAGCAGATACAGGTTCAAAAAGAAAAATACACAAGCATTTCAGTGAAGATCACTGTGAGAAAAATAAAATTAGTACTGTGTACATATTAAATAATAGTTATGAACAAATGAGATTTCCTTTATATATATATATATATATATATATATATATATATATATATATATATGTGTGTGTGTGTGTGTGTGTGTGTGTGTAGATATATATATATATATATATATATATATATATATATATATATATATATATATATATATCTTTGAGTTGTAATGAACACTGAGGAGAGGAAGAAAAGGAGATAAGGAGTGGATAGTGTGTTGAGAGAGTTATAGATATCGTGTCAGTCAGGTTTGGTGTAGCAGCAATAGCAGTTCTTGGACTGATGTTCAAATAGTAGTTGTTTGAAACTGGTAAATTCAAGTGCGTTTTGGAGGGTGTGAGGTAGGGAGTTCCATAATTTGGCTATCTGATTTGAGAATAGGGCTTCACTGTGAGTGTTGTTAGCTTTGTTTACAGGAGAAAGTTTTTGTCTGCAGATCTTAGACTTCGTGGGTATGAGTAGGGAACAACAAGTTCCTTGATGGATGGGCAGCTGTTAGGATGGAGGATGATATTGTGTGTGAATTTAAGTTGGTAGAGATGAAGAAGGTTATGTAGCTCGAACCAATTTAATTTATGTAGAGCAATACAATGGTGGGTTTGGTGAGAAGGTTGGCTGTGAAATGGGCTATTTTGTTATAGCATGTTTCCAATTTAGTTAAGTCTGATTTTTTTAAGTTAGTAAAGAGGGGGAAAGCATATAGGAGCATAGAGAGGAGGAAGGTTCTGGATATGGCTAGTCTGGTATTGTCAGTGAGGAATGGCTTGCTTCTGTACAGTGAGCTAAGTCTGATGTGAACTTTCTTAATTGTGATGGCTCTGTGTTGGTCAAATCTGAGTTTGTTGCCGACTGTCACATCAAGGAGGTTTGTATGCTCAACTGGTTGGATGACTGTGTTGTTTGCTGAGAGAATGGTGAAAGGAGGGGTGGTTGGTGCATGTTTGCTACCAGTAAATAACATTAACTGTTTTGGAGTTGAGGATTAGTTGTGATTTACTTAGATGTGTTTCTATGTCATTAAAAGCTTGTTGGGCTACTATTTGGAGGTTAGGTAAGGTATCCACTGAGCAGATTAAAGTTGAATTGCCCTGATACTGAACTACTTTAGCACGTGTTGTGGATGAGCCTAGATCATTAGAGAAGATGGTGAAAAGAAGGGGTCATAGTACGGACCCTTGGGGGACTCCAAATGAGACAGGCAGAAGTGGTGAGAGTTCAGATTTCCATCGTACTGCTTGTTGTCTGTCAGAAAGGTACATTAGGAACCAGGAGAGGGAAGTTTTTGATAGGTTTAGTGAGGCAAGAGTATTAAGGAGTTTCAGATGGGAGACAGTGTCGAACACTTTTGACATGTCTAAGAAGACTGATGCTATTTGCTGGTTTGAATTTCTCAGTTGGTTGATGGTGTTAGAGAAATTAATTAGGGCTGTGGTGGTGCTATGTTTTGGTCTGAGACCATGTTGGGAGGGAGAGATAAGGTTGTGATATAACAGATATTATAGTAATTGAGTGTGGATACATTTTTGCAGAATTTTGACACAGGGGGAAAGGATGGCTATGGGTCTGTAATTGTTTATTTCTGTTAATGTTCTCCTTTATGTAGAGGGGTGATATAGGAAATTTTCCATAATTTTGGGACATATTGTTCTGCTATAGCCCTATGTACCAGAATGGAGATAGTCAGAGCTATGATATCAGCTGAAAGTTTGAGGTACTCACTGGCTAGTTGGTCAGCTGCTAAAGAAGAAGGTTTCAGTTTTTTTCAGCATTGTTCTTATGCTGTTAGTTGGGACAGGTTTTAGGTCAAAAGAGTTGTTGTTAGTTTCCACGTTAGGTGGAAGAGATGGTGGGGTGGAATTGTTCCCTGTAACTAAGGAGAGGATGGTGTTCATAAAGTAGGTGTTGATTTGTGAGGCAATACTCATGCTTTGGTTATTGGTTGTTGGTTCTGTGGTTGTAACTTTACCTGGGTGGAGAAGTGAGTTAATTGCTTGCCAGAACTTTTTGGGATTGTTTTCATATTTGTTTTGCATAGTTGTATAATATGATTTGTGTTCAGTTTGAGTTTTTTTTTTTTGTTTGTTTGATTGTGGAGCTGCTGGTATGCTAGCAGAGTTTTATTGTCTTTTGTTTTCTGGTATTGCAACCAGGTTTTGTCCCTTAGTTTTTGAAGTATAATGATTTCTTTTGATATCCAGGGCAATCTCTTATTTTTAACACGACATGTACAAGTTGGTGCTAAGCTATTTAGAATAGCTAGAAAAATCTCATTGAAGTTTGTTACGGCCTGGTCAAGTTGGAGATGATGGAGTGCTGTCCAGTTGCATTTATTGAGCATGTCTATGAATGTTCATTGGAGAAGTATGTTTGTCAATTTGGCATTGCCTAAAAAAGGCTCTAAGGCGGGGGGGGGGGGGTGGATAAAGTTTTAGCACCAATATTCAGAATCCTAGCACAGACAGGTGCAGACCATCCTTTGCAAAGCAAAGTGGTTTGTTAACCACATCCCCCCATGATGACAAATACTGACTCCCTTGGAAAGACACCAGAAACTAAGCTATTTATTGAAGTCAATCATTTTTTGTTTGTACTGTAGCATTAACCTTGGTGAAGATGGAATGCTGCTCAATGCAAGGTACATACCTGCTTGAGACACATACTCAGAGAGATCAATAATGTATCTCTTCATATAGTCCAGGGAATTATTTCTCAGGTCATTAACACAAATGTGGACTATGATCTTACTGGTACCTTCGGCGTGGTGACTTGAATGTATGCATAACTTAGTGGACCCTGGTTCCAGATATGTAACTGTTATCTTCTCCTTGCTAATTCTGGTGAATGGGACATCTGTGTGTTGGACAATGGAGCTCCTTAGGACAAGATTCCTGGATAATGCATTTGCATACTTTATGGGCTTTGCTGTTAGGGCTTTACTGGGTGTAGGTGTATGTGTGGTGTTTCATGTTGCTTTTGGTGAGTGCCATGGAGATTGCTGAGGATAAGCATTGATGTTTATAGGCTTAGGAGAGCTTTGAGGATTGACAAGATTGTTTTTTATTGGCTCAGCATAAGTTGGTCTATGTCTGTGGTGGACACTATGTGTAGTACATGTAGTGTATGTGTCCTTAACAGCCTTCTTTGAATGTGCAATGTTTGCCTCCAGTGTGTATGTGCATCTCTCATCTCTCGCATACTGTTTTTGTTTCTTTAAGGATTAAATGGCTGTCTGTGAACATGAGACAACTGCAACATTGCCTCAGGATGCCCATATCTACCAAGCTGGCTATGGAGACATTTGGAAATTGCATATCCATGTTGTCCAGACCTGTATTTGGGTGGGCTACTATAGCTCATGGACTGGGTTATACAGAGGTCCTTGGGTGGTCTCCAGGGTTTGGCACTAGACTATGTTGTATTGCGCTAAGATTTCATTGTATTGCTGTTTAATGTGTAAACTATCTGCTGTAAGCTTGTCTCCACATAATGGCTTTGTTTTAATCTTGATAAGTTACAAATGTCAGTTCTAAGGGAAGTGTTATAGATACAATTTACTTTCTGAGTGTTTGTGTATGTCCAGGGTACTAGTAATCTCTTGATGTAATAACACCAAGAAAGACTGCTTGCAAGTACAATACTATAACAAAACAGCATAGATAAGGCAACTTGAAGTAGTAGGGACATTTAGAATGATTTAAAGGCAAAATCAACAAATAAAGAAAAAAAACACTAGCACTCTAAACAGTTAACTGAAGTGCAAAACAATAAAATAAATCTCTTATCTGCCTAGGATGGACCAGTATTAACTCAGGGCCCCCCAGAGTGAGGCAAAGCCACCAATCAGATGGGAGATCTAGTAAATTGAGCAGGAGAAACTTTATTGTAAGGGACATTTACTCAAGAGCAGTACTGGTTTGCTAGGTGGGCACTTGGCATTATGGATATACGGAAAACAATAGGAGGGAAAGTACTTAAATGGGTTACACAACAGACAATAGCAAAGAAACAGGGGAGGCTAGGACTTTGCAGGTCAGATTACCATAAGGAATGGAAGCCAGAGACACAAAAACCACAAGAGAAGGTTGGGAAAAATTCAAATTAGCTCTCTTCCATCAATCTATCAGCTCAAAACAGACTATAGGCCAATGTGAATGTTTCATGAATATATATGGAATCTCTGTGTTGAGTATTTTGGAAAATATTTTGTTAGTTCTCTATTTCTATATAAAAACAGATATGGGAGATACTTGTTTGGGAAGGGATGCAGTACAGTTTAACCAGCTGTATTTATACATGCTGGGTAATACATACATGTGTTACCTGCGTATTTTGAATGTCACAATATGTTGTTATAATCCATTCTTGTTTAGCATTGACTGCTCTACTACCTAACTTAAATTTTGTAATAAATACCAGTTATGAATAATAATTCCTATGATGTGCAGTTGTCTTTCAAGTGCAGTCAGATATTTTATCACAAAATATGACACGTTGAACTTTGAAGTGTTACAGCTGTTTGTTATTGCTGTGAACAATGTGCTGATATGCACTCAACATTACATGCTTTTGTGGTTCAAATGCACAGCACATGGCAGCGTTTATACTATTATTTTACTCGTGTAATTTAGAAGCGCACATTTATGTGCTTAATTCTTTCTGCATCGTCATACATTTGAGTCTTTTTTAACTTCCATCAATTCACACCATCACAGCCAAGGCTGATTAGTTAGGTAGGTAAGAGGCAGGATTGTATTGCAAACATAAATGAGAGTTGTAGGTTTGAATTTTAGTTCTTCCACTTTGCGTGCAGTATTGAGTGTGACACAACCATAACAAAATGTAAAATTATATTTCATGTCAAGTCTAGCTAACGTGATGCTCACTGTTTTGTTGTACATAGCAATCATCATATATTGACCTGAAACAATTCTTCTATGGCAGTAATGCATTCCGTTTGCCTGTTTGCAGGTGACGAACCCCATGTCCATAACTATTCTCTGTCCATTGAGAGTAGGCACACTCTGAAGAAGCAACAGAGAAAATGAGGTATGTGTTCAAACTGACATTTACTACCCCAGAGCGACTCATAACATGGTTAACAAATCAGCTTTCATTATGTATAGATTGTACCTTCAGGCATGCTGATAATGTTAATAATAATGCCAGACTACACAAAATGCATCTGCAAGGTAGGTGTAATAGTCATTTATTTATTGTGAATATCAGTAGAAATTTAATTTAAATGTTGTTCTTGGAGTTACAATCAGAATATGTCTGACACCTGCAGTTTATGCTTTTTTTGTTGTCACAACCTAAATGAAAGGCTTCTATTTGGAACTGTCATAGAGTTTTTGCCTTAAATATTTTACCTATAAGGTCTCTGTGTTATTACTGTTGCTTGAACAGTAGTTGGTGCTGTATATAGCCTGTCTATTCTATTATTAAATGGATGTGTGATGTCTTAACCTTTTGAATGCTGTTCGCAGCCATTTTCTGGTATGTACTTGAGTTCTACATGTGTTGCAGCTCTGTATAGCTTCATGTGATTCTCATTACTCTCAATCTCCCATCTCCAAAATGAGGAAAATTAGGTTCATAGGTTCATAGGTAGGTACTAGTCTATTGGCCCTCGGACCTATATAAGCCTAGCCAAAAGGTACCCTGGCTTTCGCCACCCAAGAAAATTATTTTCCTGTGCCCCTGTCAAGCAGAGCCACAGAAGTGATCCCCAGAGTGAATTTCCTATCTCCCATCCAATCATCAAGATTCTTCTTGAAGAGTGCTAATGAGAAGCTTTGTTTGATATAGATAGGTAGTTTGTTCCAAAGTATGGAAAGTCTCTGGGACAGGAATATATCCCTCCAGCATGTTCTCTTTATTGTGCTGACAAAGTTTAGGTCCCTAGAGCATGTAGCTCAGAGGGATTGGGATTTCTTTAAGTGGAGCATGTCCAACAGGTCTGGGTTTGACATAGCTTTGTATGTTAGGCAGAGATCACCTCTGAGTAGGCGATATGAGACGTAGTAAAGCTGGAGTTTTTTGAGACAGTCTGTGTAGGGCATCTGTTTGAGGCCAGTTATCCTCTTTGTGAGGTATTTCTGTGGCCTCTCCAATTGTTGTAGATGTCTTGTGAGGTACATACCAAAAGGGGTGTTGTACTCTATAATGGGTCTAGTGAATAACGAGTAGAGGGGAACAATGACCTCTTTTTTTTTCTGGATGTGAAACCTTTTGTGATGAGATGTGCCACATAGAAGGATTTCCTGACTACTGTGGTGATGTGATTATCAAAGGAGAGACTACTGTCCTCCTGTGTCCCAAGGTCTCTTATCACACTATCAGTGTTAAGTAGACTACTGCTTATGTGGTAGTTCATGGGTACAGACTTTTTACCAAAAGGGATGACAATGCACTTTTTGGCATTGAGTTTGAAGTCATGGCTTTGACACCAGACATCTGTCTCAGTGAGGCCATTTTGTAGGATGTCCACATCGTTAGGAGTTTTGATTATGGCTCCTAGTTTGCAGTCATCTGCGAACTTCAGGGAAGTAGATACCAAACAGGAGAGGATCCGGGACTGAACCCTATGGTACTCCACTTGTCACTGGTATGAAGTTGGATTTGGAGTATGCTACTTTCACAGTGTGGGTTCTGTCAGTGAGACAGTTCGCAACCCATCTTGTGACATAGGGATTTATACCTAGTTTAGTGAGTTTATATATAATTCCAGAGTGGAGGATGGTGTCAAAAGCCTTGGTGAGATCTAGATAGGCTGTGTGAACCACCTTACTCTCATCTATGGCTTTGGTGACCACTTCAAAGAAGTCTGTCAGGTTTAGGAGACATGATCTGACTTTTTCAAACCTGAACTGGGTGGGGTCCAGAGTTTGGAGATTACCAATGTCATTGTTTATAAATTCCATGATGATACGTTCCATAGCTTTGCAGACCAGGCTCGTCAGGCTAATGGGGCGGTAGTTCCCAGGGTCCGTGGTGGCTCCCCCTTTGTGGAGTGGGATAATCGTCACTGTGTGCCATTCAGTGGGCACAAAGCCTGATGGGAGGCTATGACTGAACATGGTACTTAGGTGGGGTGCCAGTTTGTTCTGTAGTTCATGTAGAACGCAGCCTAGGATGTTGTCAGGTCCCATGGATGCTGTGCTCTTGGCTTTGGAGAGTGTGTTTTTTACCTGTGCAGCCATGATTACAGGAACTTTGCATTCTTCTGGTATAGAGATGGACCCTTTAGGGGATGAGAGGGGGTTAAAGTTAGCACTGAACCTATCTGCCAGGATGTTGGCAATATCAGTTGGTTCTGTATATTTAGTGCCATTGTGCTGTAACTCAGAGCAGATCTGAGTGTTGCCATTGAGATTCTTGACATAGCTATAGAATGCTTTGTGGTTGTCTTTAGAATCAGTGGTGGTTTTGTTTTTGTAACTAGCTTTGGAGGATTTCATGAGGGATCTCAGCTTCTTACTGAGGCTGACCAGGAAGTTTCACCAATCATGGGATTTTACTCTTTTTTGCAACAGTTTCTTTCTTCTTTTGTATAGTTTGATTATGGTAGGGGACCACCAGATTGGCTTCCTTTTTTGGAGGATAGCATCTTGGTTCTGTTAGGCATTGCACGATCCATGCACTCGTGTAAGTGCTTATAAAGTGCATTTGTGTAGGATTCAGCAATTGTACCTCTATTGTCCATCAGCGTGAGTGTCATGAAATTTGCCACTTCTGTCTTAAGAAGTTTGCAGTTGGCTTTGGAGAAATTTTTTATGGTGGTTTCCTTAATGGGGGGTGGGGGCGGGATGTGGATATCTAGGGTGATTAGCTTGTGGTCGGATCTGACTAACGAGGAATTGGCCTCTGGTGTGAAACACTGGTTGCCCATGTTGGTAATGATCAGGTCTAGGATATTGCTGTCCCTGGTGGGGGTGTGGATAAGTTGATCCATGGCATTGGAATTTATGAATTCCAGAAAATGTTGAGCACAAGAGTTGGTGCATGAGTAGTTTTGCCAGTTAATGGTGGGGTAATTGAAATCACCCATTATTAGGGTGTTAGGTTGTACCCTAATATTTTCCAGTGCATCAAGAAATCAGGAGTGGGAATCCTGGGGCATGGTGGGGGATCTGTAGAAAGCTACAGTTTGGATTGTGGTCTTGCCCAGAGTTAGTTGCACTTGGATAATCTCAGATGCATTATGCTGAGCAAGTAGCCTGGAGGTGTGGATATCCTTAATGAATATAGACACGCCTCTGCCTTCAGTGTTTTGGTCCAGGTTAGGTGGCCAAAAGTTGTGGTATGAATTAAAGCCTGGTAATGCAGTAGTGCTCACTAGATCCTTGAACCAGGTCTCTGTCACTGCACAGATGTCGATGTTCTCCATTTTAAGGAGTGCCTCAAGTGAGTGCATTTTGAGGTTTAGACTTCCAGCATTGAGTAGCATTACCCTCAGATTTTGCTTTCTTGTAACTGTTACAGTGGTGAATTTGCCATTTGAACCTTGCCTAAAAAAGGCACTATAGGGGTCTCAAAAGCCTTAGCCAGTATCCAGAATCTCAAGGGTGACAGGTGCAGGCCATCTCTGGCAAAGCATCATGGTTTGTCAATCATGTCATCCCAGGCAGAGAGATATTGGATCCCCTTAGAATGACACCAGAAGCTTAGCCAATTGCTGAAGTCAATCATTTTGTCCTTGTACTGTGGTATCATTCTGGGTGATGGCAGGATGCTACTCAGGGCACACCTGCCTGTGCTACAAGATCGGACAGCTCCTCCATGTCTCTTTTCATGTAGTCCAGGGAGGTACATCTCAGGTCATTCACACCAACATGGACAATGACAGAGTCATATTTGTACTTGTTGTGGAGTGACCTGAGTGCATGCATTATGTGGCAGATCCTGGCACCTGACAGGCAGCTGACAGTAACTTTCTCCTTGTTTAGCATGGTGAGTGGAACATCAGTGTGCCTGACTATAGAGTCACCTATGACTAGAGTGTCGGGTATGTTGTTATGCCTTATGGGTTGTGTTTGAATGGCACACTGAATTTGTGGGCTATGTGTCATTTGGGTTGTGTTGGGGGTGGAGGTTGCTTGCGCTTATGCTTTGGAGGCCCCTGTTGCTTGGGCAGATTGTTATTGAGTGCATCCATGAATGTAGGTGTGTGTTTTGTGTTTCTATGTGTGTGTTTTAGTGATGTAGGTTTTGAGGGACTATGTGATGAGTGTGATGTGGTACAAGTGTTTCCCTTCTCCTCTTGACCGTCTAGTCCAGTCTTGGATGAAGAGACCTTTGCTTCTAGTTTGGCTATATAAGTGCATCTCTCACAGGTTGAAGTGTTTGGTGGTAGGAGGAGAGGGTTGTCTGTGTACATGAGGCAATTGCTGCATTGCCCCAAGATGCCCAGATTCATCAGGTAGATAGGAAAAAATACCTGGAGCTGACCCTTAGACATGCCTGGATAGGTACTTATTTATTAAGTACTAAAAACTGTTTTCCTCTAGACAAGTGAGGAAAGTTGAGTGCTGAAGTAATTTGTAGCTTATTTACTGCTTACATTAAGTTCTGAACAAGTGCTTAGCTCAAAGAAACAGATAAGAGTTCTGAAACTAAAAACTGGCTAGTTCTAAGAAACAAATTTAAGCTAGAAGGCTTCCCTCCAAAACAGAAAGGCTTGGGGGCTCAGAAGCTTACAACAGCAAATCTGTATCTGGACTAGACTACTTACAGGAATGGCAGGAAACAAGCTTATAATTTTTTTTTTTTTTTTGTAAAGTGGAAAGGGAAAAGGAGGATCAGAAACTAAGTGGGTTGACCTTCTCAAATGTTCTCCCTGGATTAGGTAGAATGAGGTAATGACACTAGACTGGAAGGAGTGTCCCAGGTCAAATTTACAGTAGGGGCAGGCAACTGCAAAGCCACCAAGTATAAGAACACAATACCAATAGGGAGGGAGGATTTGAAACAATATGATACACTCCTTGGCAGGAAATCAGAACAAAAAACCCAAACAGAGGCTTAATAAATGTAGACAATTTCCAGTTAATACCTCACACACAGTGAAACTAGCTAGAAAAGTATGCAGCAGACAATAAAAGTGCTATAAATAACTCGTAAAAATAAGCAAAAAACAGGATACTTAATGTTATATATCACAGATCACTTTGCTCAGTGCCCTTCCTCTGATTAGCTCAGTGTGAAATGTTAGCCTTATAATGTGGAACAAATGTGCAAAACGTGGAACACATACTAACGGCTTATTACCAACTTCAACTAGGAAGGTCAGATAATGGTTAAAATGTGCTATTTTTACTTATAAAAATATATTTTAATGAATTAATACGATACATTTCTATTTACCATGGATATCAATTAAAAAATTCCTAACATTGAGCGTGTGACAAACCCTTTCAATGTGGAACTTTGAGGAACATGAACATTTTAAGACCCCAAATGAGGTATATCTTTTTGTAAAACAAAATTACATACTGTTTTCTACTTTTGTTGTATGCAAAGCCTATCATGTTTATCTGGCATGCCTAATGTGTTACTATTATGTTCATGATCATCATTGCAGTATTTTGAATTGTACAGGTGCATATATTAGCATAATACAAATGTAGGTAGTGACAGTGGTACATTTGTTGAACAGTACTGTAAGTGTGCGTGTGTGTGTGTGTGTGTGTGTGTGTGTGTGTGTGTGTGTGTGTGTGTGTGTGTGTGTGTGTGTGTATGTGTGTGACACCATAAATTTGTAGATGTTGTCACTATGTTTGTGATTGTCTCATTGTTCTAAGGTTGTGTATTCCATTCTAATTTGCTGATGTAATGTCATCCATTAACCATGTTGAACGCTTATCTCATTTGCGTATATATTTTAAGTTTACCACTGTTATATATTTAGAATAAATATATGTTATATGAGGGATGTCAACATGACAGATTATTTGCACATAAAATACTTTACAGTGGAAAATAACTGGAATATTGATACCTTAATATAAACATGTGAGGTACACATATGAATAGTGGCCCATAGATGTAAGGATTTTATGTCAGGTTTTCTGATCGATATTATTGCAAGTGCTGTATGTCAACCTAGTTATATTGGGGGCCTCATTCCAAATAGTATGTTGTAAGGAGCACTGTGAGTTTATAGGGTAGTCTTTTGGAAGGGTGAGGCATGTCAGTGTTACATGTGTTCTGCATGCATACTGATGGCTGATATGTTTATAAGGGAACAAGTAACAGCATCTTCTCTAGTAAACTATGTGTTAGATGCCATGTGATGTACTGGAGTAACATACTGACACTGTATATGGCCTGCACATGGCTTTCTATTCATATCATCAATATATTGGGATAATATGATATTTAAAATGTTGTATGATCATGACCATGACCCTGCTATCCTTATAATTTTGTTCTTATACAAAGACGAAATACACGGTAAGAGTCATATTTCACAATTATGTTTTAATGACAGCCATACTGTATTGCGGTATACCTTGAACATTGTTATGGATTTAATTAATGCCTTTCATCACATATGATGTTACAGATGCATACGGTCATATAGTACTGTAATACCGCATGCAGAACATTTAGCACATGTAGACTGTGTTAGTTTGTATGACATGTTATGGACTCACAAGTTTTGGAGATTAAGTATTATGTATGCATGATGCTTTTTTACTGTGTTGAACCTTGACAGAGTGTGGGACCTGTGGCGGCTCTCTTATCATATGCAATGTTCCAGACCACTGTTAAGTAACTTAAACTCTGAGGGCCATGAAGATGACCATGATGGGGGCAATGATAATAATGATGACAGACCAGGGCTTGCATGTGCCATAGTTCTTGCTGCTTGCAACACAAGATATTCACCACCATGCCAGGAAGAAGATTTTCAGGACAAAATCTAGGAGGTGAAGACAGATGTCCTCCAGATACAGATGAGGGACCTGATGGGAAACTTCTGCCAAGACACAGAGAGGCCCATGTCCGACTCCTTCTGGGAGATCACTAGAGGGATAATTTGTTATGTTTGACCCTGTCCGGATGGTCCCCCAGGACTGTAAGTATTGTCTGTCTGATCCACCTATGCAATGTTGCCACCACAGTGTTTGCCATATCCAAATATGTGTTGTATAGGCTTAGTTGTATTTAAATCACATATTGCTGTCATGCTTTTCTGATATACATCCTACTGTACACTGCACATATCATGTCATATGTGGTATGATGTTGCTGGTGTGGTATGACACACATTAACACATTACACATGCAATAATCAATTAAATTTACATGATATGCTGTAATTACTCTGTGGCAAGGCTAGCCACCTGGCTGTGTAAACCTTAGCGCTAGATGATTGTCACTGATGAAGTGACAAACCAACCCCATGTGCCGAAATGGGAAAAAGGGGTTGTGGATGGAAGGATGGATGAATATGCTGTAATAACTGCATACATTATTCCTTAGTTGTGTGTGTGTGTGTGTGTGTGTGTGTGTGTGTGTGTGTGTGTGTGTGTGTGTGTGTGTGTGTGTGTGTGTGTGTGTGTGTGTGTACTCCTATGCATGCAGTGCACTGTAATATTGTTATGTCCAATACACTCTGGCCCTCTATGTGACTAATATGACTGTTGCAGTTACCATGATGCAGGTGAGCAACAATTGTTATACTTGTGTTGTTCCACTGCATACTTAGATGGGACAACAGCAACTCACAAACAACATTATTCCCATTCTTCACACATAACACAATGAGTGACATACATTTGCCATTTGCATCAACACAGTTTTGAGGGACTTCCATGCCACCCTATGTGCCGAACACATGCACATGCAATGTGTCCCTTTAAATAAGATTGCCCTGCTTTATTGTGTCCCTGCTTCTGCTGCTGGCATTTCCTCACTGATTTAGGCCTGTGCATTCAATGAAATTAATATTGTTATCTTGACTTGGCTGGTACTTTTCTTGGATTATTGTATAGTGTCCCTCCCAGTTTGTATTTTTGGTGGTGTGTTCTGTTTGCTTTTACTAAACACATGTATCCTTTAAATAGTTACCAAGGTTAATTCTCATTGGTCCCTAATTAAGTACTCATGTGATCACAAAACAAACATCATCTTTCTTTAAAAAAAAAACATTTAAAATTCAAAGACACATTTGAAGTAAAATCTGTCATTGCATTTGTTTAAATCTGCCCTTTATACTCTATATATTCTAAAAAATAAAATCATCCTTACTACCCCCTGGTTCCATTTTGTTTGCATACTCTATAACATTAAATACACTTTTTTAAACTTGCACATTTGATACTGTATTTATAAAGGGCAATAAAAACATATTTATTTTTAATTGCCCTGTTGTGCTCCAAAATTATTTCACCTAATGTCTTAACTGTTTTACCAACATAAAAACCTTTATAAGATGTGCACGTTACAGTATATATATAACACATAATCTGTTTTACAGGTAAAAATTCTCAGTGAAGCATATGACTTTAAGATACTGGAAAAATAAACATTTGGACCATCACCTATAAATCTACATCATTGTAACATTTAAAAGTACCAATTGTTTTAGCTAGAAATTCCTATACATTTTTGTTTGCCCTATTCATAACATTATCATTTTCCAAAATATTTTTAATATTCTGGGCTCTCCTACAATCAGAAAGTGGTTGACCCCCTAGAACTTTTATTAGATCTAAAATAGCATTGAAGATCCTCCAATTATTTCTCATAATCTCTTTTGGTGAATAGGGTGGATACTATGATAGTGTAACAATGAGTTGCTGGCCACATTTTTATAGCTAATTTCAGCCTCTAACTTGTCGCTCTTATATACTTCAAAATCTAAAAAAGTAATGTTGTACCTACTATGATTACTAGAAAATTCAAGGAATGCTGCCCCTTCATTCATGCTCGAAATAGATGTTTGTAATTGACTTTCATTTCCTATCCATATTAAAAATAAATTGTCAGTAAATTGCACAAAAATTTTAAGTAGAGAACAATGTTTTTGTGAAAATATTGGTTTTCCCAGTGAGCCATAACTAGATTGGATCCCATGGACACTCTTGTCAGTAACTAGTAAAAATAATTTTTGATGTGAGAGTTGAATGAGTACACAATGAATTGATTAATAATCCTGATTATACTGTTAAGAATATTAGTTTTGGGGTGAATGTATGGATATTGTATTATCTTTCAATTTTTTTTGTTTTTAGAAATAATTTTTACCAACAATTGGCAGGAGTAGCCATGGCATTAATTTCTAGGAATTATTGTAGGTACAACATTACTTTTTTCGATGTTGAAGTGTATAAGAGGGGCAACAACTTAAAGACTGAAATTAGCTATAACAATGTGGCCAGTAACTCACTGAGCCAGATTCCAAAAGCCAGTTACAAACAGCCAGCTCACCATAGGGAAGACTCCCATGCACCAGCTATGGACATGATTTCAGACGATATGCCCAAATCAGTCTGAGTACTTTAGCATTCAGCATAGGATAAATATGGACTCCATGCTTACCCATAAGATTCCAAAACACAATGTGTGCACCCAACACAACTTAAATGTGACAAAGTACAGTTTGACTCTGTTTCCAAAATCCTTGATGAATGCCATAATGCAGTGCAAGGAAAGGAAGCTATCACCCATGGAAGTCTATGGAATCCATAGCAATACTGAAAAAAAAATGCAACCTGCAGTGAATGAACTGCAACAGGTTGCGGCACTGCAAGCCATATAGGAGGATCTGGCCATGCATCATAGAAGGCAGCCAGTTAGAAAGACAGCCAAGCTACAACTAAGCCAACTCTCAGATCAAGAAATTATTGACAGGTACCACTAAGACAGCGAGCTTGTGCAGGCTGTGTAAAACATGTATGGCCCACACATGTCTAGGTGTGGATTGCAAGTCAACTCCATACCTTTTAAAACCAAAGATTGTCTGAGCCTAGGTGTACTGGTGTCTGGACATTCCAATGACATATAGGAGAAGCTGTATGAGTGTCACAGACAGCTTTCAGGCATCATCTCACAATTCCTGGCAGCAATGTGCACCAAAGTAGATGAACATATACATTTTCCATCTAGACACATGGAGCAGCAAAACATCATGCACCAGTTTTACAACATTGACAACTTCCCCCTATGTTCTTAGTGCAACAGACTGCACCCACATCCCTATTAAGACCCTTGTGCAACCAGAATCAGAAGCATATATAAATAAAAAGGAGTGGTCATTGTTAAACTGTCAGGTGGTGTGGGCTGCAAATGGCAGCATAACAAATATCATGGAGACACACCCCAGGAGTGTCTATGATGCTGCCGTATGGAGGAAAAAAGGACTAAGGGCTGCATTCCAACATCTCTGGGACTACTATAGGGTGAGTACAGAAATACGGCTAGAATGTAAGCTAAATATATCCATCTCAATATTATGCATAATGACAATGTATGTCCTCCACCACAGCAGAAGGTGACTGTGGTTATCCAATTGAGCCATGGCTAAAAACCCCATACAGAAAACCTTCCAATGTTGTGGAGGAGACCTATAATAGAGTGCATGCCATGACAAGAAACATCACAGAGCATGTGCTTGATGTGCTGAAAGCCAGGTTCAGATAACTGGACTTATCTGGTGATGAACTGCAATACACACCTGAAAAGGCAGCACAGATGATTATAGTGTGTACCATGCTACACAATCTGCTAACAGCCACATATGGCTGTCTTTCTCCTGCAGGTTTGAATGACTTTCCCCAAGAACACCAGATTTCTGAAGATGACATTTCCAAAACTATTAGAGGAGGAGCAGGAGAACACAGGGGGCAGACGAAGCATGCATGGGTGACAAGAAGATGCAGCCACAAGACCAGGCTCAGGCAATATGGCAGCATCTGATACACACCTTTGAGTCATGACAAGCCACACATGCATAAGTACACACATTAAACACTGATGTTCAGGTGCTGCCCTACAACAGCAACATAGATTGCATCTAATGGAAAATACCCGCCAGATGTACACACTGAGCATCAGACATAGCAACATAATCATAACATATAACAGTATGAACATATACAAATATATCATAACAGGGGCCATCAACTCAGGCTACAAGTGACATAGTTATCCATACAGACTCATAATGGTGTATGTGTGCAAGACAGATAACAAGGGACATACTTTAGTGAACCCCATCCCTATCTATCCACTAGCAAATGATGCAAACAGGAAAGCAAGTCAGGGCATACCGCAGAACTGTTGTTAATATCACTAATAATATAAAGCAATGGAATGTGTGGAAAAATTATTATGTACTGAATGGAGTCACCTAGATCAGTAAAAGTGACAGACGCCCCTGGCATCAGACTTCACAACAACCATGAACAGGTGGAATCATCAGTGGTCTGCATAGCATCCATCATTGCCACAGGTCAGACTGACACTACATGACTGAATGGATCAACAGTCAGTGTTACTCTAACGCTCCAACCATGGTCCTGACTGACTCTTCCCTGTATGGAAACACTTGGCCAATGATTCTCCATGGAGGAGACTGAATGGGTGGCACCAGCATGTGGAGACATGCTATAGGAAGGAGTATGGGTGCAAGTTGACTGTCTGGCCATGACTGCTGGGCCCACAATAGACTGGACAGCAGCAGATGTGCATGCATGTTGCAGCACAGACATTCATACCCAATGGGCAAGTGTCGGTCAACTGAGATGGAACCTGCTTCTTTCATGTGGCACTCAGCTAAGCACAGTTAGGGCATGCAAAGTCTGACTTGTACTATGGCACTGCTGTAGCTCTGCTATAACCAGGGTTTCAGCATACTGTGCCACAGATAGCATTCTGTCACTCTGAGCAGCCATTGCCACCTTGACCTCACTGTGTCTGCACTCCTGTCCTTCATGCAACACACAGAGCTGGTGAACAACACAATCTATGGTATGCGCAAGTACACAAATGTCAGATCAGTGATGTTGCTAGGAACATTCATTGCACTGCAGGAGTAGGTGGACACTCTCTGACACATGCCCATGCACTCCAGCTCCATGCCTACATGTATTGTGCCACCGCAGACAGTATAGGTCTGTTGTGGGGAATTGCCAACATCGCCGGTATACTTGACATGAAATTGTGGTGCACAGGCCTCATCCTGTCCAACATCTGATGTCCCCATATCATCAGAATGGCTAGACATATTTTTCTCCACATCTGAGGCTACAGCCATCATCCACATGACTGTCACCATCTGGGCTGAACTGTATCACCAAATCTGTATCCTGTCTGCCAACGACCATGCTATCAAATTGAGACACATCAAATCCAACCTTCGGTTCAGGGCAAAAACTAATGGAGGGTGCAGACAGTGGATATGTTAAGGAAAGACAGATAACACAGGTCAGATAGATGCACATATATCACATGCTAGAGATCAGTACTGATATACGGTACAACTATATCATTACAATGTTACAGATGCTGAGGACTTCACAGGAGGCCATGCCTGTGTGTGGCTGATGGAACCTATATAACACGGAGTTAACAATTATATTGCATATGCCACATACATATGTGAGGAACAGCAACATAAGACACATCTGACATATCCTTGTAGGAATCCAGAGGTGAGGGCTGAAATGCAAATGTTGTTGGGAACCAAAAGCATCAACAAATTATTAGCAAGTACATACTTGCCAGCATGTAACATTCCAACAGAGGGCAACACACAACGGGTAATATATACGCATCCCAGTTGGCCACGGCTGAGGTGCTGATGGTGGATGTCCTGTGCAGAGATAGAAGGGCAGAGTATTAATGGAGGACAACAATAAGAGTAACAGTACTTGCATGTAGGAAATAGAGTAAATAGCTTATCAGTTATAATCTCCCTGTGTGGTGAGTTTGCCATCTGTCATAATGCAGATCCTGTAGTGGGAAAATGCAAAGCACAACATAGTTTTATGCAGCACAGCCATGAATGCAGGCAGAGGCAAATGATGACATATATAATATAGTAACAGGAAATGGTGATATTCACATGACATACACTGCACACGTTGGCCAGATGTCCTTGTGTATAAAAAACAGTAACACTAATTTCATACAACACAGTTGTGCTACACAGTGATACTGCCTATGAAAATGGTGGGAAAACCGTACATGGTCTGTCCATAGGTACACTTGTATGGCTCATGTCTCCTGAAGATGTATCTGTATGCTATAATGTCAGGGGAATATGAATATGGCAGTATACACCACTGGCATGACAGGAGGCAGAGGCAATAACAGCTAATGGTCACAGTAGCAGTTTATGGAGACACTCATCTATCATATCTTGCTGCCATGCACAAGTGGCTGGACCTGTGCAAATGAATTCAGAAAACACTACACATGTTATGTTATGTATGTACTACAGTTGTATAATCACATGTCATTACACTTATGTTCATCATCGTCAGCATGTGTGCTCATATGTGCTCAACACAGTTTTGCTGCTATAACTCAAAAATAAAAATACATGAATATGCATGTAACAACAATCTGTTGTGATGCACTCTATATGCAACAATGCAAGCCTAGTAGCACATGCATGTGTGGCCTAGCATACCTGCTTGTATCCCAGCCCTGGGTATATATCACTCGCCACTTGCTGTATGCCTGGATGACAGAAACTGTGTGATCTCATCAGGGAGTGTCTATGTTGGGCCACAACCAGTGGCATCCCTCAACCTCTCACACCGGTGAACCCTGTTGGCTGCATGAAAGATCATGTTAGAGCACCATTGGGGACAGGCCTTTCAGGATTAATTATCACCTCCCATAGCATTGATCATGTTCATAAGGTTAGCCCATACTTCAATACTCCACCCTTTCCAAGAGACTACATCTGTGCTGGCACAGAATATACGTTCATAGGTTCATAAGGTAGTACTAAGCTAACTGTCCTTGCTAGCCATTTTAAGCCTAGCCAATTATCCCTTGTAAGACTCAAACCCTGCACCTTGTGTTTATAAGGAAAACACCTTAACCATTAGGCCACCATCATTTATAATTTCATTTTCTTGTGGCAAAAAATTGTCACCCATAGGTCTGTTTTCCATTTGGAAGACAGTTATATTCACATAGTCAGATTCATACAGGGTCCCACATATAGAGGTGATTATGTTGACAGCATATGTCAGTTGACCATCTCAGCATTCATGTGCACTGCAGAATTATATAAAACAGTCCTTGTCCCTTATAATAAAGTGATATATAAAAAACAACATATGTGGTATGAAAACATCTGAATATATAAGATGTGGAACAACATCATAATTTCTAATATCTATAGAGGTTGTGAGATATGAACTCATTGCAGTGAATATCACAACAGTGAAGAGCCAGCCACAACACCACTATGCCACATGATCAGTCCCCTCTAACTGCACTTCACATTAATATATTCATCATAACATGTGTAAAACAATAATGTTTGCTAGCTGTCAGACACAACATCCTAAAAATGACATTGACTGCCAATAGATGTTATGCAGCACAAGCCTAAATGTCAACCTGTGGAAAAAAAAGCAACAGTAGTAACATGAACTGTTATAGGGCAGCCACGGTGGTGCAGTGGTTAGCATTGTCGCCTCACAGCAAGAGGTTCTCCAGTTCAATCCTCGGCTGGGGTGCCTTCTGTGCGGAGTCTGCATGTCCTCCCTGTGGTCACGTTGGTTTCCTCCGGGTGCTCCGGTTTCCTCCCACATCCCAAAGACATGATGTAGGTGGATTGGACACACTAAAATTGGCCCTAGGTGTGAATGTGTGCTAGTGTGTGTGCCTTCTGTGGAAGGTTGGGCACTGGGCTGGCAACTCGACACTGTAAAACTCTACTGCCAATCATGAGCGGACAAGGTGATCCACTGTGGCGACCCCTAACCGGGGAAAGCCGAAAGAAGAAGTAATATGAACTGTTATGCATACATTGCTACATATCAACATAAACAATAGGGAGCAGTCAATGCTATCCTCTTTTAGTCTGTATGAGATAACATTCAGTGACAATTAGTACTATTTACCTTAACATAAAGTATTTGTACAGTAGCGTTTATATAACATATGGAAAATTTTGGAAAGTCTCGTTATCCATAAGCATACCAAAGACAGTACAAGGTAACCAGAAAGGAGCATTGATATATTTTTTTATTGAGGCACTATTTATAGTATGTGTATTACTAAGCAGTAATGAATATCCATAACATAACTACATACTACATAGCAACTTACGGATACTGTTGGAATACGTCAGTTTCCATAAGAATATCGCAAATGTATAGTCACCAACAATATATATGGATGTTTTGTTAGTCCATCCATATGTACTGTTCACTGTGGCTCTTAACATTTATCTTTGTAAGTGCGTATGTGGAATCCCTGCTTGTTAGTGTTGCAGATGTACCCACCTGTATTCATAAAGGTCAATCCTACACCTCACAGTTAAGTCATATACATTTCATATTGTAGACAATTTACTCTAAAACATAATTTTAAGCATGTACAAATACATTTCTAAGAAGTAATAGTAACACAGATCTATAAGGAGAGAAATATATCCCACCACAGCAATCCCAGTAGGTGAAACACTAACTTTGAAGCTACCTTAAGTCAGGTATACCTAAAAGTAAGACCAACTATGTGCTTTAAAGTTCCATTTGGGCCTTACATAATTACAGAGATTCATTAACATTCAAGGTTTTGGAAACACATTTGCACACATCCATGTAAGTTCTCGAAATTTGGCACCTTAACCAATAGTTTGGTATAAAAAGAAGGTGCTCTGCACAAACACCCAATAGGTATTTTTAAATGGAACCATGTGTAGCATGTGCCAGTTACCTGCCAATGATCTGATACCATCCTGTAAGTGCCACTTTTAAAATGTGATTCTGATAAATTTACTGATCACACCATTGCTACCTGCAAACTGAGTAGGACCTCAGTGAGCAATTTTTTGAAGTTTGCTATCTTAATATTATCATTGACATGACTACTGTGAGGAGACTTCGACATCCCTGGGCACCCAATTTGATCGAGGAGAAGACCATCCAGATGCTGACCATCTATACTGGAGTGAAGCTTCACATGAGATCAAGACCGCAAAGCATTACAATGACTGATATCTGGAAATGGATTGTGAGGAAGCACTGATGTTGCACTGGAATTTTCCCAACTGGTGTGTACGTTCACCACCATTATGATGATCTGCATAGGAGGGACACTGTTGAGCTTTGCTGGAGGGTTGTTGAGGTGTGGAGATAGCCAGCTGATGACTACAGTAAGTGTCATATTCCCTAGTGTATCTGTGCATTCCTATGGAAATCATACCTATAGCTTTGACCCATATACCATAAATATTCCTTTTAAATTCATGATAGCTATGTTACTATAGCTTTATGTGTAAATCTTTGACTGTAGAGGGATACCTCTGTACACTTCTAACCTAGCTCTCAACCAATGAGGGATACATCTCAACATAATCAGGGAATAATTCAGAAATAATCAGTGACAATCAGGGGCACATTTTCTATGTTACTACTATTACTGTGTGACAGTGACAGTATACAGGAATGTGGAATATTATAGCATTGCCAAAGCTAATGTACTGTATACCTCTGCCATTATTTATTACATGCAATTCACCACTATTCTTCTACTGTTATTTGGACTAAGTGAGAGGGACAGATAAACACTTTGACTCTAAATCAGGGACATCCCTGAATATTAGGGACATTTGTGGTTATAATTTGTTATGTAACAATAAATTCTATGTAGATATTTCCTGCCCTCCTACTTAACCTAACCTACAGTTTGAGCTATGTGATGAATAGGAAATCTGGTGTACTTGTCTGTTAAGAGCAGCAATGTGGTCTACAAAAGTGTTCCAGAGTCTGAGCTATGAAATATTTCAGTTGTATTTTTTGTTGTGACTACTGTGCTGACATGCAGTCATTCTTGCATGTGTTGTATTACAAATGCACAATATAGAGAAAGTTGAACTGTAGTTTAACCATCTTATAATGTGAAAGCCCTGACCCATGTTTTTTCTCCTTCCTTGCACAGTTATATGTTTAAGCTGTGTGACTAGTTACTCCATACAATCTCATGCAGCATGGCTTAGCTAGGCAGGTAGGTATCAGCATTATAGTGTGAACATAGCTGAAAGTCACAGGTTTAAATCTCAGTCTGTCACAGCAAAAAATTAATATGAAGAATATGTAATGTTATTCAATGTAAAAGTTATAGATGTGCTGCTCACTGTACTTCGCTATTCTTTTATACATTCCTAGTTTTTGCCATTCATACATGCTTTGTACTTTTGGCAGGTGATGAAGACAGGGCAATTAAAAGTAAAGATGTTGTTAATGCCCTTTATAAACACAGTATGAAATGTGCACATTTTTAAAAAAATTGTGTTTAATGTTTTTGGATTATGTAAAAGGAATGGAAACAAGAGGGAGTAGGGATGATTAGAAAATACAGAGTATTAAGTGGCAGATTTTAACAAATGTAGCAACAGATTTTGGTTTGAACATATCTGAATTTCAAATGTTTTTTTAAAAAGAAGGTGAATGTTTGTATTGTGATAAAATGAATTAATTTATTAGGTACCAATGAGAATTAAATTTGGTAACTATTTAAAGGTTACATGTGTTTAGTAATTAAGTCTGATGAAGTCTCCTGTCTTAGCCACTTTTTTAAGATGAAAGCTCTTACTCATGAAAGTAAAGCATTTTGTTGGATTTCATCTTTGTCTTCAGTGCTTCAGTGGCATATTTGGAGCATTTTTAAGTATTACTATTATCTGCCACTGTGCTCTTCCCCACCTGTGTGATTATGATGAGTGTGGTCTGTTCCAAGCTTCTAGCCTGTGTGGGTAAGATAATATTTGATGCACAATGGGGAAAGTCAGTACAGGTTATTGCATAATCTGGGTGTATTAATGCATGTACCAGTTTTATTCTGTGATGTCCTTGGCATGGGCCATAGTTACGGACTAGACACCTCATCTTTGCTTATGCCACAGAGTACTGACCTCACCTCTGCCTTGCATTATGAGATACTGCTTCAGTCTGTTCCTGTGATGATTTTCTGACCAATTCTACATTTGATGTTGTGAAAAGTACTGCAATGATTCCATGTTGTTGTTGTTGTTGTGTTACTTGTCTGCTACCATATTATGTAATATGGCACCCCCCAATACTTCATTGGAAGTCTGACGGGCATTTAGTCCACTACCAGATAAGCAGCATATGCATTTATGCTGCTTAAGCATTTATGCATTTAAATTCACATTCAGCATTACTTTAATTCACATTCAGCATTACTTTGTGCTTGTAATTGTGCAGTTTAGCACACTATCTCAACTATCTTCTTTGTTTTCAGGACAAATTTATTATTCATAATTGCTATGCATATCCGCTATCACCTGCAACATGGGACAATGAACAGCATTATATATGGCCTACTGCCTGCTAGAATGGGAACCATATAAAATGGTCTTTATATCCACCTATATGTGCACCTTCTCCTCAGATGACTGTGGAGGAAGTCACTGCATATGAAACACTGGTAGAGGAAACATATGTGCCAGATGTGGTGATCATGGGAACTGCCTAGGGAAAGCACATGCATACTGTCTATGAAGGCCTGTGCATTGCACACTACCTGGCAGTTAATGGGGGTGGAAGCCCTTCTATTTGATGTGTAGAACAGATGGGTTCTTGATGGGATTTCTGTACAATTAATGACTCCCAGAAAGTAAGAAAATAGGCAAAGTTGTAATATGTCTGATTCATGCTAGTTCTCTCCTTTGTTATCTGTGGAAGTCATACTTGGTCTTCAAAATGCTACAGCATCGTGTCAAGGACCTAGGTGGAATCTGCACAGCCAATGCTTGTGAGGTTCAGGTTCTTAACATGTCCCTTGACAAACAATAAAAGATTCTTATAACAAGGATGGTTAATGCTTTTCATACCTTTGTGTCCACATGAATCATCAGCCTATGCATTCCTATTGATTCCATTTCTGAGTGACACATGCTGACTAACTTTCATATGGTCTCCCTCTCCATCCAGTAGCTGTCAGTGATGTGCTAGTCATGGAGGTGATGGTACATTAGCTCATGCTGGACTTGTCTGCACTGAGAGGATAACAATGTCTAACACTGGGGATACTGGCTCTGAATGTGATCACTGGGTCCTTTATTCAGTTATAAATACTGCTGTCACTAACACGTTAAAGCAAATATAATGTATAACTGCTGGACACTGAAAATCCCTGACTTTCAGAATAGATAAACACTACAGTGCATACTGTCTATGCACGTCTGAATTATTCTGCCATTTTTGGTTTCATTTGCATACATGACACAACCCATTTTCATGTAAACCCTCAAGTCATTTGCATACCACAGATATCACGCTAGTTCTCTAGTAGTATAATCACACTACTTGCATTCCTGAACTCCCTCTTTATCACGGATCTTCATACTATTTCTCTTAATGCTAAATGTATCTGAATTCCCATTATGTTTATTGACTTGACTGTCTTTTTTTTTTGTACCTCTTTTACATCTAAATAGTTTGTATAACATAATAAACATTCAAATTTTGGGTCAAGTTCTGATCACACTTTTCTGCATATTTTCTTTACTAATGCTATCAACCTAGTATTACATTTGTCTTTATTTTCATCTTGTTCTTCTTTTCTATATTTGAAAATAGCAAATTGTAATTTTAGACTCATAATTTCTTTTCATTGTACATTTAGTACGTTTCTGTCTCCTCTGCCATATCACTATAGATTTTATATGCATTGTCTTTTGCCATGTTCATTAACAATCCCTGGGATTCAATAAGCTGTTTTTTTCCGTGCAAGAATAGTGTAGCAGCTCCTGCATGGAATATGGCTGCCAAGCGATCCAGTAAACAAGGCTGGTGGCGTGAACGAGCCTGCTAGCACTATTCTTGCACAGACACCACTTGCTGGTGAAAACCATGCAAATTAGGTGAATTAGCAATTCAGTAAGCAGGCAGGCATCTCTGCAAGAACAGTGTGAGGTGCAGAAATGTATCCAGTTACTAACCGAGTATATTTATGCAAAAATCAAAATGGAGGCATGACAGTTCAAATTAAAGCATGTACTATAATCATTAAGCATGCCAATGGCCAAAAATATGGCATGGAAAAGAGTTGCAAAATTATAAAAAATAAAAGTTTATTTTTTGGGGCCGATTTTGTCCATTTAAGCATAGAGCAGCGCACAAAAGGGATTGTGCCGAAAATAAATAAATAAATAGAAAAATAAATAGAAATGCAGTAACAAGTATGTTTGCAGGGAAATAGCAGCAGGGCACACATTACCAGGGCTGTCCCAATCCACATGATAACCTGTTGCATCTCCACAATATGCAGGGGTCAATGAGCTATGTATATGTGCGGTTAATACTGTCAGGATTTGGCCAGCAATTACTCCCGGCTGTTGTGTTGTAATGGCCTAGGTACAGTGCCGTCTTTGCCAGGGCCATGTTCTGAGAACTGTAGTGCCAACTATTATGCATGTCAGCTACACCTATGGTAAGAGATGCACATACTGTCCAGATTTCAATATCTGTTAATGCAGGAAAGCTCTAGAGGTCATGGACAGGGGGCCACACATGCAGACAGTACACAGCTTGGAGTAACCTAGACATTGTCTACCATACCTCTCAACTGTACAGACCTATTGCAGAATGTCCAGAGGTTTACATCATAATTGTGGTCTGTATAACATGAAATAGTGGTTGCCTGGCAATTCATTGGAAAATCATGCAAGACTAAGGTCAGAAAATAATGACAGATTGTAGTGTCAGACTGCATACCCTATAGAAACATGCATGCTAATGCAAAACCTGTTATTGAATCACCTTTCTAGATTTGTATGGTCAGTACTTATAAATGGTCCCAATATTTAGGCTTCTCTCCCCCAATCACTTATGGCTTTGTCCAGATGCCTGGATCTCAGAAATTGAGAGGTATGCTGCCTAGTAGGACAGCAGGTACCTGAAGGTCAGTGTACTGCCAGTGTGTATAAAAGGTTGCTACTTTTCTGTGTCAGCACTGACAATGTCACTGGCCAACAGCCATACCCTGGGAATAACACAAGTTGTCACAGAAGGAGCACAAGTATGCCTTGTATATCTGTTCTGCTTGTCCTAACCATTGCATTTGCCTGCTAACTATTTGCAAAACAAGAAAGGGTCATGTCAAAACAGCAATGGCAGACAGTGGGGAAGCAGACATCAAACCCATAAAAGCAAACAAACAATTACCAAACCTGTCTCCCAGCTGCCTATGTTTGGCAAAACATTATTACCGCCCTGTCCCCATGTGTGGGCCTTTGTCTGACTGTCATACTTTGGCCTTTGCAGATGTCAGTCTGTGATGGTATGATAGCTAGGCCCACATGTAGCCTCATAATAACATATAGCAACGCACACCATCTTAGGACCACAGCAAATGAAGTGGTGCAATTATGGACAACCTATTAAATAGGTACATGCAGAGGTGTGAAGTCCACAACAGCATGTACCCCGCCCACATCAGAATTATAAATACATAACAGAAGCCACTGTAGCCATAGCCTGTGACTGGACTACAGAAGGACAAAGAGACACACATAAGGGGAAGGGGAACCACTGGCCAGACAAATGGAGAATGTGCACACCAAAACAGATTGTTTAGTAACATAAGTGCCATGCAGTGTAAGGAGTCAGTAAACATCATCTGCAAATACACAACACACACCCATGTAAGTGGAGGTCTACACCAAAACAAAACTAAACCCAAACAATGGACACCTCAGAGGCAAAATCACATGAGAACTCCACAAACCTACACACCACAGACCATGTAGACTCCACACACCAAAGTCTTGCAAACACTAAGGCCTTACCCCAAACCCCAAACACCTACCCTACACAGATAGGCTAACAGCACTGCCCCTCTACCCCATTCCATACAGACTCTGCTGAGGTGACCCATGTCTGGCATACAAAGCAATCCAGACCCTGCCTTAATGGGACTGTTGCACATCTGGAACTCAAGGCCCACTCCATCAACCTGTAGATGCAGCATCAGCCTGAGCTGTGATATCAGTATGGCTTGTTGGTGTGACAGATGTGTGTACCACACACTCCCCCATCTGTGGAATACACTCCCTGTCAACAGCAAGCCAAGTGCCTTGATACCCCTAGTGATGTGCTCCCTGTATAAGTGCATGGGAAATGTAAAATGCAGTCCTGTGATCCCACCTGTGTCCCTGCTAGACAGGAGCTCTGTGTGCTGACATGTCTTAACATGGGCTACACTCTCATCTGTGTGAGTTATAAGGGCTTCAGGACTAATACCCTACTAATATCATAGCAAAATACCAACCTATACGCAACCATCTGTTAGTGGTTCGCCACATTACTCTGTACTGCTATGCCACTGACATACCTGGAAGTCAAAGTGCTATGTAGAATATACTACACATTTAATGGACATTTCTGAAAAGTGGAATGCACTCTGTACCCACACCCATACCTCCCAACCTGTGACAGCAAGGCATCTGGACAAGGTCATACATAAATATGGGACAAAGGCACAATGATAGGCATGTGTTGTAAATATTTCCCTTACATACTGAGAAAGTTGGTAGGATAAGAGGTTTTGCATTAGCAGGAAGTGTCTGAAGGTTATGAAGTCTGAAACACTAACGTCTGTCATTATTTTGTAACATCAGTCTTCAATTATATGCAACTAACTTGCCATAAAAACACAAGTTTATGTAGACTGGAAGAAACTTCTAGACAAATACCTGGACAATCTGCTGCAAAATGTACATGTTGAGAGGTATGGCCACATGGGTACATATTGCATTATCGAACTTTTAAAAGTTCAAACATCATATGGTCGACACCAATATGCTCAAACTTTTAAAAGTTCGAACGTTTCAACTGAAATCTCTGTACAGTGCAGAATGGAAAGGTTTCTCGTTCCTGCACTGTAGTGCAATCTCAAAGTTGGTATATTTTTAAAGAGCAGGGGTGTGAGGGGTGCAGGGGGACTTGCCCCCTGCTTAAAATGGTCAGCTAGGTTTTTTCTGTTGTTTATTTTTTTTTTCACTTTTCGAACTTTTAAAAGTTCAATCATATTGCTTTGACCATATGACGTTTGAACTTTTAAAAGTTCGATAACATAATATACACCCTGGTCACACCAGGATATGACTTTTCAGGTATGAAGAATACCACACAAGCAGGAGATCCCCAGCCAGTGTATCACCAAGTTGCTGGACTGCTTATAAAGCTTCATCATTCAACCGGCTGTAGTGACATCTCTCAACTGGCCTTTTTGGACAAGAATGTCTATAGTCGGGCTCATGATATTGGTCTGTGTATCATACATCTTGTATTCCTCTGGTAAAACACTGTGATCATCTGAGGATGTCTGTCATTAGGCAATGGCACAATACATTGCAGTGTCAAACTCCAGATATGTCAGAAAATATCAGCTAAAACAAACCCAGTTGCCCTAGGAAAGTCCTGTTTACTTTTGAGACATATGGCTGTAGCACACAAAACCCTGGACAGGAGTACACCTATCTCTGGAATGGAGTCTCACTCTTAGTATAGAAGATCACACTGGGTATGCTCCTACACTTAGAAAACCACAGACCATGTTGGAACCCACATCGGGCTATATAACTGTATTTTTGTACATATGTCTTTGCATACAGACAGCTATGTACACCTTAACTGTCCCTGCATACACTCATCAAACAGGATTACCCTCAGTTAGTTGTATGTGGCCCATATGTGATATATCTGAATCTGTTGGGTGTTAATACACAGACATATATATGGGCAACAAATAACAATATGTCAAGCATATACACACATAGATGTGGGGGAGAGAGAGAGAGAGAGAGAGAGAGACAGAGAGTGACACATTGGGGGACACACACAAAGTGAGTCACACACACGGATACCCTGAATGTCGTAAAGTGATGTCCTGCTGTGGACAGTGGCATACCGGTCATAACCAGTCGCATGTGCCAGCATGAAGGTGAACTCCATTGTGTAATAATACTGAGGTGGGGATATTAATATCACATCACCTGCCTGTGTGTGTGTGTGTGTGTGTGTGTGTGTGTGTGTGTGTGTGTGTGTGTGTGTGTCTGTAGGTCTAAGTATTAGGAGGCTGTTCCCACTCAGTACACTTCCCATTGCTCTACCTCACAAGATCTGCTGCTGCCATTCACCTTAGAAGTACCATTGGACATCTGTCAGCTCTATAAGCTCTGTAGCACATGTGATAACTGCAGTTCACTATAGTAGAAATAACTAGATAAGTAGGGCTTCTAATATCAGTTATGGCTAAATATAAGTGACAGTGTCTGTTGTGTGTTTGTTTTTTTTGTAGGTGAAACAGCTTTAGGTCATTCCCACACAGTACACTTCCCAGTGCCCCACTTTACCAGTCCTGCTGATGTCATTCCACTTAGAAGTACCTTTGCACAGCCCCAGACCTATAAGCTGTGTGACACATGCAATAACTATGTAACAGTATAGTACAAATAGTTAGATAGGCAGGGGTTCTATTCCCAATTCTGGCAAATGTGTGTGTGTATAAGTGTAAGTCTGTATGTTTGTAGATTCATTGGTTCATAGGCCAAAGTATTTTGAGGACATTCCCATACAGTACACTTCCCAGTGCTCAACTTTAGCAGTCCTGCTGATGTCATTCACCTTAGAAGTACTTCTGGGCACATATCAGGCTTGTAAGCTCTATAGTGCATGTGATAACTGCATCACACTATAGTGCAAATAACTAGATAGACAAGAGTTCTATCCCCAGATCTGGCAGATGTGTTTGTGTATTTGTATATACGCAAGAGTTTGTAAGTGTGTATGTTTGCAGGTTGAAGTATTTTGAGGACTTTCCCAACCAGTACACATCCCAGTGCCCAACTCTAGCAGCCCTGCTGATATCATTCACCTTAGAAGTACCTTTGGGCACTTGTTAGTCCTGTAGCATGTGTGATAACTGTGTAACACTATAGTACCAATAATTAGATAGGCAGGGGTTCTATTCATTGGTCTGACAAATGTGTGTGTGTGTGTGTGTGTGTGTGTGTGTGTGTGTGTGTGTGTGTGTGTGTGTGTGTGTGTGTGTGTGTGTGTGTGCATGTGTGTGAAGGTGTTTGTGTGTATGTTTTTAGGGTAATGTATTTTAATGCCCTTCTACCCAGTACATTTCCCATTGCCATACTTTACAAGGGCTCTTGATGCAATCACCTTAGACATACTTTGTGACACTGTTAAATCCTATAAGCTCCATAGCACATGTGATAACTGTATAAAACTGTAGTGTACATAACTAGATAGTTAGCGGTTCTAAACTCAATAATGGCAACTGTGATACTGCATGTGTGTGTGTGTGTTTGTGTGTGTGTGTGAGACTCACACCATCCCTGTGTGTGTTTGGATGAGAATCATATCATCTAGGGATGTGGGTTATACCATTTTGAGAAATGTAGTACCGGCCAGTACACGTCCCTTTGCCCTACTTTACAAGGCCTACTCATGTCATTTACCTTAGATGTACCTGTATACACTTATCAACTCTCTAAGCTCTGTGGCATGTGCCATAACTGTGTAATACTATCGTGGAAATACTTATATAGGTAGAGGGTCTAATCTCAATAATGACAACTATAGTAGTGTGTGTGAAGCATATCCCTTGTGGCTGTTGTGTGTGTAGGTTATACTATTTTAAGGCCTGCTAACCCCTACCCATGACATTACTTTAAAGACCCTGTTAATGGCATCAGCATCACATGCACCATGTAACACTATACAGCCCAAACCAGTCATCCGTATAGATGTACATAGGATACCCACATGTTTGTAACCTATATGTGGTCTGTGTCCCCTGACAATAAGCATTCATGTGATATCATTGCCAAATATGTCACAGTTACCCTACTGACACACATCGCAGCATCAGACATCATACCTGACTGACACATCATCCTGATACAAATTCTGTCACTTTATCACTTGTGCAGGTTTGTAGGAGCAGTAGATGAGACCAATCACTATGTCTGGTGGGTTATCCCACCATACATGAAGGCATTCACAAGATTACCTGTTGTAAACGGTTGTGTGTTATGTCCCAAGCATATAATCTCTGTGGACCATGTCATGTGTACTTAGCAATGTAGTACATACAAGTGTATATGTAGGGTTACTAATATGTCTATTGACAACTGTGTATGTGTTTCTGTATGCACAGTCCCTGTGGCTGTCTTCAGTGTGTGCATGTGATGAGTATACCATTTTGTGTGCCTCTTCCACCCTGTGAACTCCCCCATTGTCAGCCCATACAGACTTAATCCACAGTACAAGCACAGTTACACAGTTTTTAACACCAAGCAACTGTGGTGCAATGGTTCTATCACTGTATATTGTACATTAATAGATGGGGAGGTCATCTGCTCTGATAAGTGTCACCTCCATGTGCATGTGTGTCTCCATACATGTTCCCATGTGGTGGTGGTGGTGGTGTGTGTGTGTGTGTGTGTGTGTGTGTGTGTGTGTGTGTGTGTGTGTGTGTGTGTGTGTGTGTGGCTCTAACATGTTAAGGTCATCTGAACCCAGCATTGGCAATCCTAACAGCCCCTGCGATTGTCACCCACTTCAATAGTAGTGTCAGACACTGCCACACTACAGTAGTGCTATGCTATCTGTGTTATGTATCTAGCACTATCATCTGTAAGACTGTGCAGGTAGGGGCTGTGCTCAGCCCTTCATAAGTTGCCCCATGTACAGGACTATGACTCTGTGTGCACAACCAGCATAAGAGACCAGACATGCATATGGACAGCAGACACACATGTTGGTGATTGTCAGGTTAGACTGTGACCTGTGTCAGGAAAACATACCCCAAACCTGTCATACACAGTACCAGGCATACCCTGATCAACTGCATGATGGTTGAGTGGATGTGGCAGAAATGGCAGGGGCAACATGTGCTGATAGCCAAATCTGTTGGAGTTAAAGTAATGGCTAAGCTTGTGAGGGACCTAGTGCCAGTACTCAAGTAACCTCCTCTGAATGTGTGAGCCTGCTGTCCTACAGAGCACCCAGGTGACATGTATGATGGCTAGGTGGCTGTGTCAAGGGTATGTATGCAAGTTCCCCCTGTCTGCCGCAATTGCCCCTCATACACTGTTGCATGTAAACACACCTGGTAAAAATGTACATATACAGCTGTAACTGGGCTATGAAAAGGTCACTGTGTTTCTGCTCCGCCTTACTCATCATTGCTACTGTCAGCAGGCCCACAGCCCGCAGACACACAGACACCTAGAACACAACCAGAGTACAGTACATGACACTACAGTCAGTCAGCAGTACCAACAGCAATAGTGCGTCATGGGTAACAAGGTACATATACCTCAATGTGTACCCATAACTACTGCCAGCAGAAAGCACCTTACACAGCATGACATTGTTACACTGTACTATAGTAACCCTGTGCATCAGACCCATATGAGCATGTCCGTGTATCGATGGTATGGATAACAGGGTTGTGACACAAGTATCATCACATGCATTGTGTGTGGTGTTGGATTGCCAGAGGCCTAAGATGGGCCATATGGATGACATCATGTGTGTGTGTGTGTGTGTGTGTGTGTGTGTGTGTGTGTGTGTGTGTGTGTGTGTGTGTGTGTGTGTGTGTGTGTGTGTGTGTGTCTGGAGGGGTGATGTTCAACTGGGCCATGCAGAGGAGCTGTGTGTGTCTGGTGGTGACTGACCTGTGATAGGGATGTGGGAGTGTTTGTCTGCACACCATCAAGTGATGTGGATGCCCAACACAGGGCTATGTTGGACAGCCATTGACCATACATAACAGGACGTACTGTTTACCATCTCCCGGCAAAGACGCAGTAACTGGTTTGACCAGGAGTATCACTGGTTCCGCCAGGCCCAAGGACAGATGCAGTACAACTCCCTGATGGTGAATGCTGTCTGTGGGATCCACGGTCCTGATGGGACTGGCCAGGACAACGTGCCTATGGCTTGCTCTGGTGTTGGTGCTGTCACTATGGGACTGTGAATGTGCATGGCCATGTGGGCTCACAGCTGATCATGTTGCTGACCTACGTCCACCTGGCCAATGCCTACTCCCACCACATGCTCAAGCACAGACATTGCATGGTCAAGCAGTGATAATGTCTCACCCCACTGTCTATCCACAACATCAGAAAGATGACTTATGGCATCATAAATGCCATGGAGGTCATCACGCATGGCAGGGATGGCTGCATTCATGACCCTGAGCATCTGTCTGGTATTGCAGTTAGTAGACGCATGTGCTTCTATGATGGACTGTAACATGCATCTGGTGACAAATGCTGTGGCACTTGCAACAGGGCTTGATAGGCGGCAGTCCTCTGTCAAGCACCCCTGTCCATCTGCTTGTATTTGACCTCGCCTGCTCTCTGCCTGTGGCTGGTGTCTACAGTCACACTCACCATACTCAACACACTAGCCTGTTCCATGCCACCATCCTTAACCTGAACAGTGATGGCTATGTCGTCAGATCTTACCAAGGAGGATGACACTATAGGAGTGCTACACTGGATACTCATGTTGGTTAGGATCAGGTACAGGATATTTTCACCTATCATAGGAGTGTTGACCAGCTGATCCACTGCATTGTCATTGACAAAACAGAAGAATCTCTGTGCATTCATGTTCAGGTGGCATAGGTCATTCACACTATGTATGGGTAGTTGAAGTCACCCAGGAGCAGGGTAGATGATTCAATCCTGACAGATTCCAGCAAGTCCCAATAGGTGTGTTGGGTGTCCGTAGTCATGGTTAGAGCCCTGTAGCTAGCTATGATTTAAGTAGGTGTTTTGTCAACTGTTAACTGCACTTGGGATGTCTCTCATGTGTAATACTCTTTGGCCAGCTTGGAACTGTGTATGTGTACAATAATGTTCAACACTCAACTTCCTGTGGCTTTGCAGCCCTCTATTTGGGGTCTAAATGTATGATGGGATGAGTAACATGGCAAGGTTAGTGTGTTCTCCACAGCTACAAAGTAGTGGTCAGTGACTGCACAAATGTTGGCATCCTTTAGGACAAGGTACACTTGCATTGTCATGGGTTTCATGATAAGACACTTAGCTCCTGTTAGAGGAAGACATCTGCACAAAGGTATACGTCACTGGTGGCAAAGGCCGGAAATAGTGTCACTATATGAATCTGGCTGAAACACACTTAGTTGCCCTCAAAGACAGTTTCACATTCACAGGACTACTCTGCAGGATATGACATCTGACATTCAAATGTATGCTATTATGTTATGACTTCAGTCTTTAATGGGTTGCCATTGATATGCCAGACAATACACAACTGTATGAGGCATTGACTACAATTATAAGGCAGACATGTGGTCAGTCTGTAAAACTCTGGACAGTTGTCAGGTATGGGCTCAGTATATCACATACAGTTCAACACATACTTCTGCACCTGTTGTGTGTTATGTACATAACCTATATAGGTTCATAGGTTCATAGGTTTATACTAGGCTATCTGCCCTAAGGCATTTATAAGCCTAGCCCAAATTATTGTGGCTTACGCCACCCCTTATATGAAAAAATACTGTGCCCATTAGTTTGTTGTGCCTCTGTCCAGCAGTGACACAGAGATGATTCCCGGGGTAAACCTACGATCTCCCATCCACAGGTCTAGATTTCTCTTGAACAGAGTCAGCGAGGTGCTCTGCCTCACATGGACCGGGATTTTATTCCACAGCATAGGGAGTCTCTGAGTGATAAATCTATCCCTCCAGCACGTCCTATTTATATCCATGCTAAGGTTTAAGTTGCTTGCTCTAGTGGTTTTGGTGGATTTGGATTTTTGAGGTGGAGCATGTCCATTAATTCCGGGTTGGACATGGCCTTGTATGTCAGGCACATGTCACCTCTGAGCAGACGGTATGCGACTGAATAGAGCTGGAGTTTCTTCAATCTGGCAGCATATGACAGATTTTGGAGTCCCTTATCCTTTTGGTGAGGAACTTTTGGGGTCTCCAATTGCTGCAGATGTCGGGTGAGATACATCCCGAATGGGGCATTGTACTCGATCATTGGTCTGATAAGTGAAGAGTACAGGGGAACAATGACCTCACTAGATCTGGATGTGAATCCCTTCATGATCAGGTGGACAATGTAGAAGGTCTTTCTAACCACTTTAGCAATGTGAGTGTCAAAAGAAAGGCCACTGTCAACCTGGGTCCCCAGGTCCCTGATAACCTCTTCTGTGCTTAGTGGATTGCCACCTATATGGTAGCTTGGGGTTACCTTGTTTTCCCAAGGGTATGACTATACATTTTTGGCGTTTAACTTCAGGCCATGGCTCTGGCACCAGCTATCTGTTTCCGTGAGTCCCTTCTGAAGGATATCCGTGTCCGATGCACTTTCCACTATGGCGCCCAGTTTGCAGTCGTCTGCAAACTTTGTCAGCCAAAGTCCTCCCATGTTGGCCTGTACTTCTGAGAAGTAGATGCCGAACAATAGGGGGCCAAGGACCGAGCCCTGTGGGACACCACTTGTGACCGGCTTGGAGTCTGACACAGCGCCAGCAACTCTAACCCTGTGGGTTCTGTCCTTAAGCCAGTTTGCAACCCATCTCGTGACATATGGGTTTACATTTAAGCTGGTAAGTTTTTCTACAATACCAGTGGGGTATTGTGTCGAAAGCCTTGCAAGGTCAAGGTAGGCTGTATGGACTGCCTTTCCTCATCAATGGCCTTGGTGACTGTTTTGAAGAAGTCGACCAAGTTCAAAAGGCATGATCTTCCCTTGACAAAGCCAAACTGGGTCGGGTCCAATGTCTGCAAGTCCCCTATACCTTTGTTTATGAGCTCCATTATGATCCTCTCCATAGCTTTGCAGACTAGACTTGTTAAGCTTATGGGGCGGTAATTACCAGGGTCCGTGAGGTGCCGCCTTTGTGGAGTGGGACCACAGTTGCCGTCACGCCACTCCTTGGGCACGTATCCTGTGGTAAGGCTGAGATTAAACAGCTGCCTTATGTGCGGGTTTAATTCCTCATTTAGCTCGTGTAGCACACAGCCGGGGACACCATCCGGTCCCACTGATGCTGTGTTTTAGCTTTAGAGAGAGCAGCTTTCACCTGCGCATTTGAGATGTCGGGAGGCTACACTGCTGGGATAGTTATCTCTCCTTTAGGGGAGAGGGTGAGTTTGCACTGAACCTGTCCGCCAGTATGTTGGCAATGTCTGTGGGTTCAGTGATTTTTGTATCATTTGGACTAATTCTGAGCATATCTGGGAGTTTCCACCCAGGTTCCTAACATAGCTGAAAAAGGCCTTATGATTGTCCTTTGAATCCATGGCAATTTTTCTCTCAAAATTGGCCTTAGTTGATTGTATGAGTGCTCGTATTTTTTACTAATAATGATCAGGGTGACTTCCCTTTTATGGATTTTGTTCTATCATGTAATAGCTTTCTCCTCTTATTGTAAAGTTTGTTAATGGCTGGGGTCCACCAGACTGGACGTTTGCCCTTTGTGGAAAGAGTCTTGGTTTTATTTGGGATTGCCTGATCCATGCAGTCCTGGAGGTGTTCATAGAAGGAATTTGTAAGGGCTTCCAGCTTGGGTTGTGGTTTCCTCTGGCTCAGGGGCCTTGAAGGATACCACACCAGTCTTGAGTAGTGTGAAGTTTGCTTTAGAGAAGTTCTTCACTATGGTCTTTTTGCTTGGGGTGGGGGCGGGATGTGGATTTCCAGTGAGATTAGTTTATGATCAGATCTCACCAATGAGGGATATACTTCGGTGTGGAGCATTTTGTCCCCATGTTTGTGACAATGAGATCTAGTATATTTTCTCCTCGTGGGAACAGTGACTAGCTGTTCCATGGCATTTGAATTTATGAACTCCAGGAACCGTTGGGCTAGAAAGTTAGGGCTTGAGTAATGTTCCCAGTCTATATTCGGGTAGTTAAAGTCACCCAATATGATGGTGTTTGGAGATACATTTATACCCTCCAGTGTCTTCAGGAAGGCTGTGTGGGGTTCCTGAGTTTGAGAGGGTGGTCTGTAGCATGCTACAATTTGTAGAGCAGTTTTGCCTATGGTTAGTTGCACCTGGATGGTTTCCTAAGCTTGTGCATTGCCACCAACCTGGAGGTGTGAGTATCCTTTATGAATATGGATACACCTCCTTTTGTGGTGTGGTCCGGGTTTTGGGGCAGCATGATATGAGGTAAAACCTAATAGTGCGGGTGCTCTCAGGAGCCTTGAACCAGGTTTCAGTTACAGCACAGACATCGATGTTCTCCATACTGAGAAGGGCCTCGAGTGCATGATTTTGAGATTTAGACTTCTGGCATTGAGCAGCATTACCTCAGTTTCTTCCCATTTTGTTTTCTAGGGTGGTAGGTTTAGAATTTGAGCCTTGCCTAAAAAGGCACTATGGGGTGGCAAGAGCCTTAGCCAATATCTGGAATCCCAGGGTGACAGGTGCAAGCCGTCCCTTAAGCAGCGTGGCTTGTCAAGCATGTCATCCCAGGCAGACAGACACTGGATCCCCTTTGAATGACACCAGACATTAAGCCAATTGTTAAAGCTGATCATCTTGTCTCTATATTGTGGCATCATTCTTGGTGAAGGAAGGATACTGCTCAGGGTTAGGGTCATACCTGCCTGGGCTACATAATCAGAGAGCTCCTCTATGTCTCTTTTCATGTAGTCCAGGGAGGTACGTCTCAGGTCGTTCACACCAGCATGGACAATGACTGTGTCATATTTGTACTTGCCATGGAGTGACCTGAGTGCTTGTGTTATGTGACGGATTCTAGCGCCCAATAGGCAGCTTACTGTGACCCTCTCCTTGTTCAGCCTGGTGAGTGGGACGTCAGTGTGTCTGACTATGGAGTCACCTATGACAAGTATGTTTGGTGTTGTATTTGGCCTTAAGGGCTGTGACTGCTTTGCACACTGCTTTTGTGGTTTATGTGTTGCTTGTGGGGTGTCTTGAGGTAGCAGTTGTTTGGGTGTCTGTTTTGGAGGCCTCTGCTGTTTAGGTAAATTTTACTCAGAGCCTCCAGTATGTCTTTGTGTGTTTATGTGTTTGATTCAGTGGAGTGGTAGCATTATGTGAGGCTGGTTTTGTGGTGTGTGTAGTTGCCTTCTCCTCCTGTCTGGTCTTGCCAGTCCTGAGTTGAGAGAGCTCAGCCTCCAGTTTGGCTAAATAGCTGCATCTCTCGCAAGTATTTGTGTTATGTGGGAGGAGGAGATGGTTGTCTGTGTACATGAGGCAGTTATAACATTGTCTCAAGATTCCCAGATTCACCAGCTGGACCAGAGAGGAGATTGACAACTGACCTTTGGACATGCTAGAATAATATTGGGAAATCCTTAATTGAAAACAAGGGCCAGTGGGGAGTGAGGGTGTAGTGCTTTTAATTTTTAGTGCTGACTTATATAATTGCTTTAGTGAGCAAGTGCCAGGTAACTTGAGTGCAATGTGTTACAAGTAACTAAATGCAAAAATGACAAACAGTAACTTTCTTTCAAGTGAAACAAGGAAATAAGTACAGTAAGCAATGCAGATATCACTAGTGATCCACAGAAGCGCTGAGAAGTTGCGTATTAGGTGGAATTAGCTTCCAGGGAAATAACAAGCAAACATCTCTTACATTTGTAAGACAAGCATATGTATCATAGTAGGATTCACAGGTGACATATGAATATTTACAACATCCCAGGTAGCTGGCCTAGCAGTGCCACACTCAGTATTAGACAACAGGCACTTCAGTAGTAGTCATACATGAGCTGACCTTTGCTGGGGTGACTCAGGAGCCAGAGATGTGATCCATGTCAATACAGACACGGCAAGCAGGAATGGCCATAGGTGCTGGACAGCAGCATGTGAGTCCAGCAGGTCTTGTTCAACCTAGTGTTTCATGTCCTATTTGACAATATTGCATCCCCCCTTCTGCATTCCATTACAAGCTTATGTGATTGACATACCTGCTATAGTGCTGAAGAGTTTCCTCAGAATAATGCAAATGGTTAGGTTTGTGTAGTCGTAGTCTGTCTTTGTGTAGATGGGTTCAGACCTGTATTGCATAGGCAGCAGCTTGCCTTTTGTAGGTAATGCTCATGAGCAGGTGATGGTCTGTGCACCATTCTGTGTCTCCCACTTGCTACTTGCATCCAGAGCAGCTGTGCTGTCTTTCCATTAGCCAATGCCATAGCAAGACAGTGCTATAATTAAGTCCTTCACGTGGGCCTTGCCCCTTTTCCTTGCCTGTTAGGAGGACATTATTGAGGTGTGGGAGCTGCAGCTTCACAGAGAGTAGGTGGAAATACCTCTCAGGACAAGACATTTGGAGACAACCCAACAACATGGGGGAAAAAGTTCCAGAATTATTGATGTTATACACATAGAGGATTGCTAGATTAACAGTATTTGTCTGGACATGCATTTACTGTGTGACATGACATCTGAGAGTGATATGTCTCTGACATACCTCTCAACTGTCCAGATGTCCACAGACTGCCCAGAGGTTTTCCTGTTATATTTGATCTGTTCCTCAGACAATTTCTATTTTTGCGAAGTCAGTAGGATAATGTGAGGATTGTAGTCAGTAAATGTTGACATCCATTAGTGTTTCACACATCATATCCTTCAATTATGTTATGTTACAACAAACCCTGTAACACCAGCAACTGTTTCAGTTTGTAACACCATTATGTGAGATATGTCCCTCTTTCCGGCCCCCTCTCCCTCAAGTATGTCATGCTTTGTCCAGATGTCTTGCAGTAAGAGGTTCAGAGGTGTGGTAGATCACTATTTACTGACTGCACTCCTGGTATCATCCCAGTGATTTAGCAGACTACTGGAAGTGGTATGTGGCAGTGGCCATAAATATGGTCCCACACCATGAACATTCTCTGGAAATTTGTACAGTTGAGAGTTGTGTATGTCTGGCCATTGTTAACAGACTGCCAAAATTGTGCGGCAGTGTTGTGTGTAAATGTGTGTTGGGCTGAGTAGGGAGAGTAGCAGATGTGATTGTCATAGATCCTTTTCTATCTGACTGTGCATGTTGCTACAGTGGCTGGTGGTCTATCAGGTGTATATGTTCGTAGGGGCAGACTGGGAAATGTCCTGTAGCACCTCATGATTCTCAGTAGACTGTGATGTGGGCCAGTATATGTTGGTGTAGTGTGTGACTGGCAATCAGAATATGTTTGTTCAAACAGTCGTTCTACTCTAGAGTTAATTTGGGGTACTGGTATGTTGCTGTGACTGTGGTGCAATTGGTTGCAGGTGGACATTTTTGCACTAATATCTGTTTTCCCTACAGTTCCATCCCTGTAGTGCATGATATATTTGAAAATACATGGGTAATTCCCCAGAGCTTATTTGTGGTAATGTCATGTTGGTCTTACTGTGGTTCAACAGGTGCTGGGTGAAATGGTTGGCAGCTCTCACTGTTTTTCTCTTCTGTTACATGACTGCAGTCATACCTCTCCACTGTCCAGATGTCTAGACACTGTCCAGATGCATGGCTCTTATGTTTGGTCTGTTCCCCATAACAGTTGTGTGTTTCTGACAAATCACTGAGATGATGTGAGCATTGACACCAGTAAATAGTGACATTCATTTGTGTTTCATACCTGTAATCTATCAGGAATTATTTGTTAAATCAAACCATGTTACTCAACAAACTTCTATGCATCTAACAGACATATTTCAAAGATGTCACTATTGCTTGCCCTTTATCCCCCCATTTTGTCAGGCGTTTTGCAGATGTCTTGCAGTAAGAAGTTGGTTATCTATCTATCTGTATATGGTTTTGCATGAAGCTAAATGATGCTAACAGATGGTTAAGCCCTCTTAGCTTCCCTTAGCACTGCTTACTCTCACTTACACTTGCACTAATTTTAATTAAAGAAAAGAAAAAAGGTGATAGGAAAGTGGTGAATGGGGGCAAACAGATGGTAAAATATTAGGGAAATCAGTTAGGGATGTGCAGGATGGGTGTAGGAAAGGACCATAGCTCTACATTTATTCTGCAGCAACAGCTGTGAATAATGTATAGAATCTGGAATTTACAGCCTCACACCCCACAGGGAGGGTTGTTGGCAAGAGACATTTGTAGAATAACTTCTGGGTAGATTGATTAATTTCACTGTACATGGGGGTGAAATGTAGAGCTATGTATGGGGCAATGATTTTTTTGTGGGACAGATGCTCTTTTTTTTAGATGAGAGTGGGATGTTGGGGAAGGGCTGTAGATATGCTTGGGGAGGTAGGTTTGGCAGAATAGATAGCATTTGCAGACAGACAAGACACACAAAACAGCAGACAGGGGTGGTGTATGACACATGAGGGGATAAACACCTTGGACGAGGAGGCCGATTGGGAATCAGAGGCCCATGATCCCCCAAATGGATACAGTGGGACTGAGGTCCCCACCCATGGGCAGTCACCACTGCACCTTCACGGCTCCGAAGGTGGCTGTGCTGGGGGCTGGACAAAAGGGGCAGCCTGCCACTCGAGGTATGTAAGGCGGCCCTCCATCTGTCACAACTCCCCACCCAACTTGGAGTGGATGATGCTGCTCCACACCATACCCTGGAACATTCTGTGGGTAATGGGCTTCTCTCTGTGCCCACACTCAGGGTGTGAGGCAGTTCCACCCAAAGGTGGTGCAGGACCAGCAGAGGAGGATTTTCCAGGTTGGGTCCCAGACATGCTGGGGACCGGTGCCACAGCCAGATGGGGTGGGGCAGGCAGATCCACTTGGATCTGCCCTCTCAAACATGCTATGGTGTTGTAGTTTTCCCAGATATATTGGTTAGTCATGAACGTTGTATTGCAAAATTAGTTATAACACCATGCATGGGTGTTCCCATTAACCCAAGCCAACAGGTCTGAAACAATTGCATAGCAAACAGAACACATGCATAAATGGAACAACAGTAAGTATTTTAACAGCATGCAAGTTACATTGATGGCAGCAGGCCACCATTAATGGTATTTGAACAAGGTATGTTAATATGCAACCAATTAAATATATGAACAATAATGAAACACGTGTCCCAACAACAGGTTTTGATAACAACATACCCATAGTATATGAATAATAATTATTGATGCAGATGAGTGGGGGGAGAGAATAAAAAGTCCATTAACAACTGTATCTGCTTCTATTTTTCACAACAGTACTGCTCAATACTCTACAGGTCTGCTGTCACTTTACATCTACCTATGGTCCATAGCTTCTGTGACACAGACTGTCAACCTGTAAAGGTATGGGGCAGACTGGGTGAACTGTTTCTATTTTACTGGAAGGGGCTTTTGCATGTCAGGGTTACATACTTGACAAAGAAGGGGTACCCTGCGATGATGTTGTGTGAGTCTGCTACTAGCATAGGTTATTTATTTATTTTTATTTATTTTACATTTGTTAACAGGGAGGTTCTAACTGGACTAGGTCTATTTACAGTGGAGGCCCAGGGAGAAAAGCTTCAAACTCTAAACAAGAGAAAAATATTTTTATACAGAGTAGTACAACAAGCATGTACATTATACAACAAAACAATCAGATATTCACAGTTTTTGATTTGTTAGGGGTAAATAGTAGTAATTTAGTCTTACTGGGGTTTAGGATGAGTTGGATATCAGAAATCCATTTTTCTACCGAGTTAGAGGTTTCCTGGTTGAGTTGTTATAGAATGGCGGGAGATGGAGTTGTGCAGATCAAAGTCGAATCGTCTGCATATTGAATAATGTATGGCATGCTGGGTTGAGCTTTGTAGATTATTGGTGAAGAGAAGTGGGCCCAGTATTGAGCCTTGTGGGACACCTATAATGGTAAGAAGTTGAGGGGACAGTACACCTTGCCATTGGACAGATTGTTGCCTGTCAGATAATTAGATTCTGAACCAGGCTATAGTAGATGGGGCAAAGGATTGCGAGGCTAGGGAATCTAGCAGAATGGTGTGTGAGACCATGTCAAATGCTTTGGAGAGATCAAAACAGATGGCAGATGTAAAGTTATTGTTGTTCCTGTGTTGGTTAACTAGATTAGTGAAAGAAAGAAGAGCAGTCATTGTGCTATGATGTGGGTGGAAGTTGTATTGGTGGTGGACAGGAGTTGATGTGTGCTCAGGAATTTCATGATTTGGAAGTGGATACATTTCTCTAGAAGTTTAGATAGGGGGGATAGAATGACAATGTGTCTGTAGTTTGAGAAATCATAAGAGTTCCCACCTTTATGAAGAGGAATGATATATGAAATTTTCCATAGTTTTGGGATATGGGATTCCTCTATGGAGCGATTGATAAGGCTGGAGAAAGGGTAAGATATAGATTCAGTGGCCATTTTTAGGAAGTTAGCAGGTAAGTTATTGGCTGCAACGGTGGTGGGTTTCAGTTTTAGAAGGAGCTTTTTAATTGTGGAGGTGGAGACTGGTGATAGAGTAAAGGAGAGAATGCTTTCTGGATGATTGGTTGAAGTGCATGAAGGGCTATTTTTGGATAGTTGGCTGGATAATGCCAGGATGGATTCTGTAAGGCAGTAATTACATTGAGTGGCAATGTCCATGGTATTGTTGATGGAGTTTGGAGCTGGAGTAGTGGTTTTGCCTGGTTTTAGTAAGAATTTTTAGACTGCCAGAATTTTTGTGGGTTTTTTGAGTATTTGCTTTGGGCCCCTAGGAAGTAGTTCTGTTTATCCTGTTTGGTTTGTTCCTTGGCCTGATTTCTAAGCTGTTGGTAGTTTTGTTTGGAGCAGGTGGTGTTCTCCTTTTTCCAGATTTTCCAAGCTTTATCTCTGGATTTTAGTAGGGCTCTAGTGTCTCTACTTAGCCATGGTGCATAGTTGGCTTTCACTCTAACTTTCCTAGTCGGGGCGAGTCTGTTAAGGATGTTGATAAAAGTACTATTAAAGTAGTCAACTACCTGGTCTAATCCAAGGGTTTGTAGTGGTTACCAGTTACAATGGCTTAGAACAGTGTTGAGATCATAAGGGTTTAGGTGGTGATCATCTCCTATTAGTCTATGAACTATGGGCTTGGGTAGGTTTGTGCTTTTGTGTAGTAGGAATGTGGGGAAGTGGTCACTGAGACCATCTGGTAGGCAACCCATCTGGTAGTTCTGTTTGAGGTAACTGACCAGTACCCACTCCAGAATGGATTGTTTTGTGATGTTTTTATCTGTTCTAGAGGGTTCATGAATGAGTTGAGAGAACCCATAGAGATTGATGTGGTAAATGTGGTAAGTGGGGTTATTGGAGTTACAGGTTGTCCAGTCAATATTTAGGTCACTTAGTAGGATAGTTTCTTGTGGTAGGTTATCTTTTGTCCACTGTAAGATTTCCTCTATTATGGGAGAGTTATTTTCTGAAGGAATGTAGCAGCTGAGAATGATTTGTTTTGTTTTGTTTAAGCATAGGACTGCAAAAAGAGTTTTGGAGTTATGAAATTTAGGTAGAGGGGTTTGAAGGAGCTGGAGGTTTAGTGTGTTTTTAAAGAGAATGGCTACCCCACCTCCTTTTATGCCTACTCTATCCAGTCTTAGGGTATTATATCCTGGGGAGGAATTCTTCATTTTGGATGCTAGGATTTAGCCATGTCTCTGTGATGGTCAGTATGTCAGGAGCATAATGGGTTATAAATGCATGCAGTTCAGGTATCTTATTAGCAATGCTTCTTATTATATCCTCTGTTTGGTTTTGAGTGGATCTGGGTTTGAGTGTATGTCACCAGAGATTAGTAGTCTCTTTATGGTTGATAGTATGTGTTTGGTTATGTGTGTTATTTCTTAGCTGGATCTATATGAGGTTTTTCTAGTGTTCCATTTTGGTATGCTAATGTTGTGCATATAAAGTGTAGTATTAAGATTAAGAAATGTGGGGCTGATAGAGACATTTTTGTGAGTTTTTGTGGGTGTGGAGGTATGCATGGAATGTGGTGTTGTCCAGAGGTAAGTTAGTTTGTATGGATGTGATGTAGGTTAGTGTTGTGAGGGCTAATAAGAGAACAATGCTAGTGTAGTTTGCATGTTGTATGGTAGAGATGCTAGGATGATGGCTGTAAGGTGATTGAGGTGATGAGACTGTAAGGTATTTGAGGTGGTGAGGTGAGTGTGGGTGTGTGGTTGGTGGGTATTTTATGTAACCTGAGGTTGGGAGTGGTGTATAGATTGTTGATTAGTATATGATGTTGAGTAGGTGATATGTGTAGGTGAAGGTCAGGTGATGTGGTCAAGTGGTGAGGGGTTAGAATAAATGCAGGTATAGTGGGGGCAGGTGGGAAATGGGGGCAGGGTAGGGGAGTGGAGTGAGCTGACTGGAGCAAGGTGAACGGAACGAGGCCCGACCAGGCCACGAGACTGCAAAAACAATCAGGTTTCACTGTTTAGGGAAGGTAATGGGCAAAGAGTATATTTTATGGTTTTGTTTTACAATATTCCTTGAATTTAGCTACAGGATTAGTTGGGGAAGGCCTACTGTGAACTGCCAGTGCTGTGGAATGTGCGAGCGGTAATTTACAGCATTATCACCTAAAACTCAATACTAAAAACATTAAGGGAATAGAAATTAACCTTGTTTCCTTGTTGTTTCATGTAAGGCTTTTTATAAATGATACTATGACTGCTTTAGATGGCAGTAAAAAGCAAGTAGCGGTCCCTTTGATGTATGAGGCTTTCAATGGGGTGGGCTGGGTTGGGCTAGATGATGGAAGTGAAAGAATCCTAGGAAATGAGAAGGAGATATGGGTGCAGGTTAGGATAGAAAAAACCTTAACTATTCTGTTTTTTAAACATATCACTTTGTAACACATTGAGAATAGTACTGTTAGTCAGTTAAACATTTATAACATAGATATTGTTGTTAGTGTCCCTAGGAGTTTAACAAAACTCACTTTCCCATCTACCATTCATTAGAAAATACAGGAATCAAATATTAACTTATGTAGTCTCCTGCTATACCGTCAGTTAAGCATTTACAGCATAGGTATTGTTATAAGTGTCCCTAGGAAGTTAACAAAAAGCACTTTCCCAACGACCATTCATTAGAAAATATAGAAATTAAATATTAACTAAAAGTAGCCTCCTATTTATACAGTAGCAGAGTAGAATATAAGGTTAGTAATAGGTCTGACTGGCATTTGATCTCTCTTACTCTGAACAAAGTTTAAATACTCTTAGCCTGGCTCCTGTACTTAGCTATGCAGCTTAAAGGTGCTAGAAATAATCATTTATGTGACACTATGTATGAGCACTTCACTATTTCCAAGTCTTAAAGTACTAAGGTCATATCTACTGCATGTAGTCTACAAACAGTTAAAAGCCCTTATACATTAAAACATTCATTCACAGATCTGTTAAGTAAGACGCTATTGCAAACAGGCTAATATCAATATGCTAGTCAGTTTTAACAGCAGTTTTACCATTTACATTCATAACACATTTGAAAAATCACTAAAATTAGAGCACATTCATAACACAGTTGAAAATCACTAAAATTAGAGTATAGGTAAGTTTAACCGCAAGCAGCGGCCTCCGTGAGCACTACCAGTTTGAAAAAAAATGGCGTGAGACAAGTACACTGTCATACCTTGCTTTCATGTTGTAGTTGCTATGGGAGACCATTCACCTGGGATCACATGGATTCCTGTCTGTGTTCAAGGTGATTGGCACCAGTGACCACTAGTCATAACAGCGTGACACTTGAGAGACATGTATTCAGAAGAGGGCATGGTGTATGTACCTATTCTGCTGTCATTTGCAGGCATGGGGTTGAACAGTGAGACAGTTGTACATGGTGTATTGCTATACCCTTCAAACAGCTACTACAAACATTTCATTACCTGTAAGACCTGTGGAGAAAATAGCGGTTACCACTATCTGACTGTTTCTACAAATATTCCAGATTTCTTGAGTGTATATATGCACATATCTCAGTACAACTTCCTGGATTTGAACCATGTTTTGGTGTGCTAAAATAAACAACAAGGCTGTTTCTCATCATACTGGACTACTGGGGAACTGCTGTCTCTTGTTTGACTGTTTTTCTGCCTAATACTCTGTGGGTTAGACAGTCTGACCTTGTAATCCTGAGATTCCTGCATGACAGATAGTTACTGTACTGTGTAGTAATCCTTTGAAATTATACGATGGAAAACAAAGGTTAACACAAGGAACTGCAGCAGAGGACACACTATAATACATTTGACATTAGTATTCAGGGTTTGGATCTTAGTGCATAGCATATGTCATATGTCATGTATATCCTGATTTACAGCTCCACAAGCTACTGTTTTGCATACTAGCTGATTCTCAGAACAACCTCTGTTAATTTATGCTTTCAAAGCCATATTTTCTCTTCAGAACCTGTACACATTCTATTTCTACAACAACATACCAGAATAAACACAACAGTTGGTGGTTTAGGTTTTTATTGTAGTTATATGACACAGCGCTCTACTACTGCATATGCTGTAGATGACTATTAGTCTGGCAAACATTTCTTTAATCGTTACACACAGAATGCAGTAAACAATGAATTCCTTATTTATTTCACTATATACTGAAAGGTAGATCTGTACTCACCAGCTTGTTGGCACATCCTTGTCAGTCTATTGGCATGGGCCTCAATGATCATAGCCTTCTCTTCTGCAGCTGTAGGGGTGAAAAAAAATCATTATGCATACCTGTCTATCATATACTCAGGCTAGAATTTGGTAAGCTACATCTGGGATACTTACAAACTGCTGGAACATGCTGGTCTCGAGCATCTTGGATCCATTGGGCCAAGAGCTCCCACTTCCTATGGTTTAGGTCAGCATTATGATGCCGTACTAGCTCACCAGTTTGGGGGGATTCCAGTGGCAATGGTGATGTTGCATGCCAGATGGTCCCAGGCTTCCACTTTGTACTGAGAGCCCTGGTACTGGCCTTGTAGCAGTCTGTCATTGTGGTGTTCTATGAGAAGTCCAGCCATGACCATGGACTCCAGGATGCCCCAGCGCTGCGCCCAAAAGCATGCTCCCTCTCCAATGCCAGACATGTTCCTGCAGAGATCAAACTACAACAGGTTATGGCTGTATTCCCACTGGCATGGTTTAAATAAGGCCATATTCCTGCCCTTTGCTGTCATTGGATAATTTTGAAAATGTTGAGCACAGCTTAGCAACGAGCAAATGTGATAACCTGGGCTGAACAGTGCTTAAAGGGGTAATTGTTGAGCATTGCTTAACAGTGTGCAAATCCATTTAGCTGAGCTGATTGCTGATTAGCATTCACATTTAAGCAATGCTTACACCAACTAAGCATAGCTGAGCACTGCTAACCATTGCTAACTTTTCATTTTAAAAAATATCAGGATAATGACTTAATCATTACTGACATATTAGTCAGTGTATATGATTTACTTTACATGACATCCCTCTATGTGCTTTTATTACATTACCATGGGGTGTGACTGTACTGTATGGGACACGTGTGTATATATGGGTGATTTCACATGTTATATGCACTCACAATTGCATTTTAGACCAGCTACACTACCCTGATTGACAAATATCAATTACTATATAATTTGCAATTAAAATAATGCTTTTAATACTGCTTTCCCATGTAAAAATAAAGTGCCTGCCTTGGTACTTGGACCATGAATGTCTGCATGCAAAGCTGAGAATCTAATCACTACACTATCTCAGTGTGAGGATTTTAGCTGTATATTTTTATTTATCTCCTATGGGATGTTTAAGCAATGCTGAGCAGAGGGCCATAATGTGCAAACCCTCTCATCTATGCTTAAACATACCTTAGACTGGAAAAAAAATAATAAACCCACTTTATTTACATGTATTTTTACTCCTTGTCAGTCACAGTAAGGGAAATTGTGAAGGGACACATAGGGACAGATTTTAATTATTGCTCTTACAAACTTAGGATGTGTGACTGTGGTTTTCTAGCAAATCATTGGCAAATCACTCAGGGTTTAAGTCAGAACATACTGACAAGACATTTGGGTTTCAGACTTCATACCCTTCAGAAAATCCATGCTATTGCAAACCTTTTATTGTAATATAAAACAAACCAGGAACAGTCCACAAACAAGACGATAATTCCACACCAGTTCCTAAAAAAGTGTGAGGCGATTACAACACTACAGGCAGTAAGGTGTACTAAAACTCCTTTATTCACATATAAAATCGTAGCTTTCATCACAAAAGTGACTTCATCAGAACAATTTCCACAATAAAATACACTTCCTTATATATCTAAATAATGTCACATGATCCTAATTACACACACCTAACAACCACTTAACAAAACACTTTCTATTAAATATCAACAACTACTTAAAAATCCTGCTACTGCAGTCACATTCCCTAGGACACCCACATAAGCCATCAAAACATTTTCACTTCATACTTTTCAAACAAGTTAAAATGCATAAAATCCACCTTTTTATATATATTTATGTTGTACATAAAAAAAATATATTAAAAGGTACTAATTGTGTTTATAAAACTACTGATATGACAATAAATTCATACATAACACATTCTTATTTCAAAAAGTTGTTCTAAAACTTCCTGTCTGTTCCTTAACTTTGCCAGCAGTTGCTCACCTCGGTCAATTAATGCCACCCCATCTCCCCTCTCCTTTCATATATTTCTTTTCAGCTATTATCCAAAATGGGTTTAATGGATATGTGGTCATTAATTCCCGGGTGTACAGAAGCATTTAATCTTATTTGCCACCTTACCTCCTTGTCGCTCACCACCTTTTTAGGGTCACCCCCTCTCACTTTGTTCTCTACCACTTCCAAAATCCCAAATTTGAATGACGAGCCACTATTTTTCAAGTGCCTCCAAAGGGCATTATTCTCGTCATTCTTCCTTATACTATAGTAGTGGTCGTAGATTCTGTTCCATAAACATCTAATAGTTTTTCCCACGTAAAAGCAAGAACACTGGGAGCAACTGGCCAGGTACACTAAATTCTTAGTCCTGCAATTTCCTTTGGCAAACATAATTTTGGTTTGGTTATAATTCTGTAATGTAATATGTTCTCCTTCAAATATATACTGGCATTGCTGGCAAGTACCACATTTCTTGGTTCCCCCCTTATTGCCTTCCTTATTTGTCTCCACTTTCCTCTCCAATAACCATTTCAGGTTGGAACCATTCTTATGCACAAAATTGGGCTCTGTCCCCACTATCCTTAATATTTCACTATCAGCCTTTAACACCGTCCAATTTCTTTGTATAATACCCTTGATACCCCTACAATGAGAGGAGTACTGAAGAACACAAGCCTTCTTAATTTTACTATCTGCCCCTCCAATATTCGGGATCCTGTTAGTTGCAATCAGTTCACCGGCCCCTAACCCAAGAAGGAAGTGTATTTTATTGTGGAAATTGTTCTGATGAAGTCACTTTTGTGATGAAAGCGCTTAACGTATTTTATATGTGAATAAAGGAGTTTTAGTACACCTTACTGCCTGTAGTGTTGTACCGAGAGGACGCCTCACACTTTTTTAGGAACTGGTGTGGAATTATCGTCTTGTTTGTGGACTGTTCCTGGTTTGTTTTATATTATCTAGTTGTGTAGCGAGTATGGACTCGCTAGATGAATTGCCATCAATTTTTTCTCCTAGACGCGAGGAGATAAGGGGAATGCAATCCGAAATGGCCATTATGAAAGGGGAGCTTACGCGACTGATAGAGATGATGTCTCAACCTAACTTCAATTCCAAGGGAGTGAACGCCGTTTCAGTGACGTCAATACGTGGAGGGAACAGGCGCGATGGCTGTGTGGAGAAGGATGGTGTCTGCCACGTCGGGAACGAGACGGGCAATTCTGTATTCAATCGATCGAGGTCCGAAGAAATTGGACATAACTGCAACCCTGTAACCGTTAGGAGAAACGGATCAGATGGGGACTTTAGTTCGTCCGGTGCCAGGCCCAAGCGGACGGTACCTAAGAAAACATACGCATTTTCGGCGTATGGGAAAGACAAAGGTACTGTGAAACCGCCACCCCCTAACAATGCACAGGGGGAAAGGCGGTTTAATTACAATACATTTTTGGATGGACAATACGAGTTTGGTGATATGGGGGGGTGTATTATTAGTAATAAAAACGAAGAGCTACTTGGCGAGCAGAATTTAAAGGACACTATCTTTCTCTTCGGGAAAAAGTTGAAGGTTTTAAAGAGTTTACAATTGGACAACAAGTATTTGAAGAACTGTCTTGACAAAGGTATTGTCCCCATGGGTCTAAGATTTTTTAAGGTACCCATGGGAGTCATACTTGATGAAAATAGTAAAAAAGAATGTTCAAAACTATTTGATGGGTTCGGGTTCTCATTTATGAAGTTTATAATTGAATGCAACGATCAACGTATATGCATTTTGTTAAATGAGTTGGATGAATTAAATAATACAATTGTGCATGATTTGTTATACGATGAATGTGAGATGTACTATGAATCCCAGTTTAACTGGGTAGCAGGCGTTATTGACAAACAGTTTGAACGCAAATGCAACAAGTTTAACAGGGATTTGGAACAGTATAAAAAGGGTGAAGTGTATAGATGGAACAATAATGATTCTAATAAAGGATATGAAAAACGTAACATTTTTAAGGGGAAGGGGACATATAGTGGGCATTCAAACAATAGAAACACCTATCGGTCTAACAACCAAAATAGGTACCACAGTTTTGGTACTAATGATTTTTACAGTCAAGGTAATTATAGGGATTTTTTAGATGAAGGAACGGAAATGGAGGGGGATCGAAGGGGGTACAATCAAGGAAGGGATGGACATATGGGGAGAAAAGGGAGAAGGTAAAGATGGTATTTAAGGCTCCCAGAGATAATTGAGTTAAATGAAATTGTCAGTATTTATGACAATTTTCATATTTACAACTATACAGACGTTAAGTTAAGGAAGGAACACTTCACACTTTTATCAAAGGGGATGAAATATATACCTCATGCACCCTTCAATTCAGTGGATAGTATTGTAGATGTCAAAAAGTTTGTGAGGAAACTTAATTTAAGTGTGAAATACGCTGGGTCGGAGCAGGTTCAAAAAGAGTTTAGAACTATCAGTACATATACACCACCCCTCAATAAATTGTTGGACACCTTTGAGAAACTTGTAACCCAAGACATATATAAATATAGCAAATGGAGTTACAAATTGAAGAGGTTTAATTTAACTAAGGAAGAACAGGTAACCCTGAAGGAACTACAGGAGGATAAGAGCATACGGATAATGAAGCCGGATAAGGGGGGAGGGGTTGTACTTTTTTCAGCCAATGACTATAAAAATAAAATGATGGATTTGTTACTTAAATCTGGTAAATATGTGATTTCCTCTAGAAACGAGGTGCATATAGGTTATCACAAAGTGGATATGATGTTGGAAGATCTACTGTTAGAGGAAAGAATTGACATGGAACAGTACAAGTTTTTGAAAGTGGAAAATCCGATAATAGGGACTATTGTCGGCATTCCTAAAGTCCACAAGGACATTTATGATCCGCCTTTCAGGCCTATCATATCGGGCAGCCAGGGCAAAACCTTCCCTTTTGGGAAGGTTATTGACAAATGGCTTAAGCCATCATTAAAGAAAATACCTCATTTGGTACGTGATTCTTGGGACTTTCTAGGAAGGCTTGTTCCAGGATTAGCTAAAGGGGTCAATTGGCTAGTGACCATCGATGTTATCGACCTATTTTCTAATATACCAAAGGAGGAAGGTTTACAGAGGTTCCATGAGAGTATTCAAAGCTTAGGAGTGGTAGCCGGTGACAGAAGCATATTGCTAGTTGAGTATATGGAAATGGTTCTAGCACACAACTACATCTATTATGAGGGGGAATACCATCAACAGACCAAGGGAGTGGCAATGGGGGTGGCTTGTGCCCCCATATATGCCAATCTCGTTGTAGATGATTGGGAAAAAGAATACATTTTTGGGTCAGAATGGTATAAATTTGTCACCTGCTACCTACGATTCTTGGATGACATCTTTGTGCTTTGGAAGGGTAGCAGTGAGGAGTTAGAACAGTTTTGTGGTTATCTTAACACATGTAGTGAGAATTTCAAGTTTACCTTTAACAAAAATAGGACGACCATTCCTTATTTGGATGTTAGGATTACCATCGCTAATGGAGAATTTAGGTCAAATATATATAGGAAAGAAACCTTCAGTAACACCTACTTGCATTATTCTAGCAATCACCCCTGGAATCAAAAAAGGAACATCATTAAGGGGCAATGCATCCAGGTAGCACGGATGACATCTAATGGGGAGGATTTGGAGGAAGAACTTGAGAGAGTAAAAAATTTCTTTTTGGAAAGGGGGCATCCTACGGATATGATTAATGATGCTAGTGAGTATGTGAGGAAGGAATGGGGAAGGAAGTACATGCCCCTTCTTGGGTTAGGGGCCGGTGAACTGATTGCAACTAACAGGATCCCGAATATTGGAGGGGCAGATAGTAAATTTAAGAAGGCTTGTGTTCTTCAGTACTCCTCTCATTGTAGGGGTATCAAGGGTATTATACAAAGAAATTGGACGGTGCTAAAGGCTGATAGTGAAATATTAAGGATAGTGGGGACAGAGCCCAATTTTGTGCATAAGAATGGTTCCAACCTGAAATGGTTATTGGAGAGGAAAGTGGAGACAAATAAGGAAGGCAATAAGGGGGGAACCAAGAAATGTGGTACTTGCCAGCAATGCCAGTATATATTTGAAGGAGAACATATTACAATACAGAATTATAACCAAACCAAAATTATGTTTGCCAAAGGAAATTGCAGGACTAAGAATTTAGTGTACCTGGCCAGTTGCTCCCAGTGTTCTTGCAAAACTATTAGATGTTTACGGAACAGAATCTACGACCACTACTATAGTATAAGGAAGAATGACGAGAATAATGCCCTTTGGAGGCACTTGAAAAATAGTGCGGGCTGCTCGTCATTCAAATTTGGGATTTTGGAAGTGGTAGAGAACAAAGTGAGAGGGGGTAACCCTAAAAAGGTGGTGAGCGACAAGGAGGTAAGGTGGCAAATAAGATTAAATGCTTCTGTACACCTGGGAATTAATGACCACATATCCATTAAACCCATTTTGGATAATAGCTGAAAAGAAATATATGAAAGGAGAGGGGAGATGGGGTGGCATTAATTGACCGAGGTGAGCAACTGCTGGCAAAGTTAAGGAACAGACAGGAAGTTTTAGAACAACTTTTTGAAATAAGAATGTGTTATGTATGAATTTATTATCATATCAGTAGTTTTATAAACACAATTAGTACCTTTTAATATATTTTTTTTATGTACAACATAAATATATATAAAAAGGTGGATTTTATGCATTTTAACTTGTTTGAAAAGTATGAAGTGAAAATGTTTTGATGGCTTATGTGGGTGTCCTAGGGAATGTGACTGCAGTAGCAGGATTTTTAAGTAGTTGTTGATATTTAATAGAAAGTGTTTTATTAAGTGGTTGTTAGGTGTGTGTAATTAGGATCATGTGACATTATTTAGATATATAAGGAAGTGTATTTTATTGTGGAAATTGTTCTGATGAAGTCACTTTTGTGATGAAAGCACTTAACGTATTTTATATGTGAATAAAGGAGTTTTAGTACACCTTACTGCCTGTAGTGTTGTACCGAGAGGACGCCTCAAACCTTTTATTTTATCAACTTTCTGGGTTTGTTAGTGCAATATTAAAAAGTATCCCTATTTTTGTGCCTTTGTCCCTCCATTATTTATGGCTTTGTACAGCTTTCTTGCTCTAGGAGGTTGAGAAGTATGTGAGGCAGTCATCTGGGCATTCTGCAGAAACCTGTACAGCTGAGGGATATGGCCACATGGCACTTTCAAATGGCAGACCTTTGTGTTTCAGTCTTCAAACCCTTCAGGAAGTCTGTGCTAATGCAAACCTTTTATTCTATCAACTTTTTGGGTTTGTCAGTGCAATATTTAAAAAGTGTCCCTATTTTTCTGCTTTTGTACCACCATTATTTATGGCTTTGTACAGCTTTCTTGCTCTAGAAGGTGAGAAGTATGTGAGGCAGGCATCTGAGCATCCTGCAGAAACCTGTATAGTTGAGGGCTATGACCGTACGGCACTTTCAAATGGCAGACATTTGTGTTTTAGTCTTCATCCCCTCAGGAAGTCCATGCTAATGCAAACCTTTTAGTCTATCAACTTTCTGGATTTGTCAGTGCAATATATAAAAAGTGTCCCTATTTTTGTGCCTTTGTCTCCCCATTATTTAAGGCCCTATACAATGTTCTTGCTCTAGGAGGTTGAGAGATATGTAAGGCAGACATCTGGGAATTCTGAGGAATCCTGTACAGTTGATGGCTGTGGCTGTACGGCACTTTTACAATGCTGGGAATGTGTGACAGAACCTGTCACACACCCCTTGCATTATTTCTTGCTCCCTATCTATTTCAGTGTCTGCAGACACTGAAATACTCCTTTTATTTCATTTTTGTGTTTTCAGACACTGAAATGTTTTTCAAAAGTGCCGTACGGCAATTTCTGATTGCAGGGGGCATGTTAGATGTACATGCACTACCTAAACACACGCCCTGCACTCAGTGGTGTTCATCTCCATTTAGCTTTAGCAGCAGCTCACCTTCATGAATATGCAAGGCATGCTGCTGTTAAAGCTACGGCTACACAGACATAATTCACTCCATGCAGGAATAGCACTGTTCCTGCACGGAGTTTATTGAATCTCAGGGAATGTCTGTAAAATGTTGTCTGCTGTTATTCTATTGATATTGCATAGCTTTTTGAACCTTGGCAACCCATCTATCTTATGTGGACCCAAAAGTAATATATATATATATATATATATATATATATATATATATATATATATATATATATATATATATATATATATATATATATATATACATACAAATTTATGGTAAATGTGGGAGGTGTAGTATCATTCTGACTATTTACCTGTGGGTGGAAAAAGAAGACTGAACTCTCAAGCATCATTTGTCCAAAGTTCAAGCTGTTGAGGATTAGAGGTCTTCCACCAGAAATAACTGAGTTGTGCCAACAGAGATACACTTTCTGGGGATAACTTCTCCCTTCTTCAAGTTGGTGCAACTGTGGAGTTGGTATATATAGGTTCATGGGGCTTGTTCCCTCCCATACATACATACATTGGGTATGGAGGATGAGTGCTCACCTGCAAAAAATGCTTATAAAAGTGGCCAGTTTTATCCAGGAACACAATCTGGTGATTTTGATCTTTGGTGAGTTGGGAGTCATCCACTCATAGTGGAAGCCATTCTGTATAATTGTAGTTAATTTTATATTTTTATAACCACTAATTACTTAACTAGTATTATTGGAAACTTTTATTGTGTATATTTACATTCCCTATTTTTTATTTTTGCTGCTGGATTGTGTACTTACCTAGGAATAACTTGTGACTCTGCTTTGTGAATGTGTGACATATGGCTTAAAATTAAAAAAAAAAGCTGGGTGTTTTATGCTTCTACAAATTCATTGCTAGCTTTCACATTGTTATGTGTGTTTTATTTTTAATTAACTTGGGTGGTTGGCTTTACACAACAGCAAACCAAATAAAAAAGTAAATAAATAAATACATACATACATATATACATACATATATGAATACACAACTAAGTAAATAAATAAATAAATAAGGTGAACATGTCAATAGTTCACTAGTGTTTGGTAGCATTCAATTAAATAAGTTGAAACAACAAAGTTACTACTATTTGTAAGCATTTGAAAACACAATAAAATAAATTCATACTTATATCTGCGAGATCAAATAACTGGCAGACACAGCAGAGCAGAGTTTAATTAATGTTTATCCGACTTTGGAAATACCTAAAATAGTTCACTTCACTATGTTCCAATTTGTTTAACAACTTTCTGCTTTATTGCCCATTGCTCCTCAAAAAGTATAGCTATCAAACATGCAAATAACTAAATATTTACAGCAGTTTGTATATTCTTGGGTATAACAAAATTTGTAACAAATACTGGCATAGTTCAACTATAGTTTTATTTAAAAAATGGCAAGATATATGGAAAAACAGCACCGTGTTTATATTTTGGGAAGCCTGACGACATAAGAGGTCACATAAGAAATTATCTTGGCATATCTTATTTATCCGTTCTCATCAAAGTAAATAATATATGATCTCATACCTATAAATTAGAATAACAAGTTAATATGTGAAAAACAACAAGAGGTGTGCTGCAGTTGTCTTCACTGCAACCATTATAATTTGGAATTTGTATTATTTATTTATTTATTTGAAGTTTGTTAACCGGGAAAGTCCATTGGGCTGAGGTGATCCCTTTTACAATGGAGGCCTGGGGAATAAAGCTCCCCAGTATATATATATATATATATATATATATATATATATATATATATATATCCAAAAATAAAACAGTTTATCCAGAAATAAGTACAGTAATCATTTGAAAATTTGCATGCAACAGATAATACAAGTAAAACACCAGGATATAATACAGTATGGATTAGATACAGACAATTGATGGACAAGCCTGAAGTAACACTAACAGTAGCTGTAATGTACATATTTACACTCATCAAAGTAAATAATATATGATCTCATACCTATAAATTAGAATACAAAAAAGTTAATATGTGAAAAACAACAAGAGGTGTGCTGCAGCTGTCTTCATTGCAACCATTATAATTTGGAATATTTATTAAAACTGGGGATGACAGTAGGGTGACCAAGTATGTTGTGTACTGTAAGACAGAATGTATAATTACATCAGTTATGTATATACCCACCCTAGAGTATTACTTTTCAGAAGATGGTGTACCATAAGTAGGTTAAGGTTCATAGAAGGGATATGCCATGTAGAGGAGAAGTTAGCATGGATAGCAGCCACACACAGGGTGTTGACGACCAGAGTGAAAGTGCAATGTTTGAAATTGCTGGATATGGAGTGCATATAAATGAGTGCATAATGACATGTAAATGAGAAACTCCCATGCAAATGAGCAAAATGGAATACAGAAATACATGAAGCTAAAGCAGTGGAGCAATCTAAAGATTTAAGAAATGGTGGAGCTGCACACCTGCATTCACCTAGTTTGAATGCTGTGAATTATATAATAAATGACAACAAGCATGTTAGGCATTGCAGGGGGCTTAACAGCTAGAACTGTTATCCAGCACTGTAGCCAGTGTTGTTGATGCTGCGTGCCATAGCTGTCCACATCAATGAAGATGATGTAGGCATTGACTCATATAGCTACATCTGTCAGATCAGGCAGATATTCAGTGGGATCTTGCTCGGGCACACTAACAAATTGTCTTATGGGGAAAGCCTGATGAAAACCTCTACCCATGAACAGGGGTAACAGAACCAGAATACAACTCTGATGGTGCTTCTGCAATGGTCTTCATCCTCTGAAGTTGTATACCCCAGGCATATCCACTTCATGCCCAGACCATCCCATGGTCACAGACCTCAGATCAAGCAAAAGCAAACTGGTTCTCATATGTAGCATGCTGTATGCAGATTGGATGTTATTTGCAATATGTTGTATGGAAACACCCATGGAGACAAAATTCACCAGCAGTGACTTCAATGGCACTATCATAGGTTTCTGCACAGTTGACATATGACTTTATGCATGCCACAGAACACATTTACTAGCTCTGTAGTGGGGGGCATAGCAGCTGATTTGTGCCTGAATCACTTACCTGCATATCTGATGGTTGATGCTGGGTGCAACATGCATATCATAGAAAGTGTGGGTGTCATGGCAGTGTCAGACTCCTTTGTGGCTCTCACCTAAGGTGAGGTATGCCCATGTCAGAGGCAGCATGCATATTAGATGGATGGTGATTCTGGGTGAAATATAAAAGGACCCCTGTGGGGCTGTCACCTACAGGTAGTATGTCATGCTCAAGTGAGGCTGTGCACTCAGAAATAACTGCCATAGGCTCCTCTGTGCCTGCAGATGTGGGTATTCCCTTCATCCATAGCATTATAAAGAATGGCACTTTATCAAGACTCTTCTCTACCTGAATGTTACCAACATTGTCAGCTGGAGTAGCCCTGCTAATGCCAGCCATCTGTTGTCCTTCTATGCTGGACTCTCTACCAGTACAACCTGTGAATGCTTGAAAAATATGACACTTGCTTAAGACAACAGACATATGGTACCATTATATCCCTGTGGGATGCCATGTGATACATGGGATGTAGGTGACAGGTATGTACCCACATCCAAGTCACCACCTCCTTTGAAGTGTCCTCTTGCCTGGACAGTGACACAATATACTCCTCAACATCTGTCAGCCACTTCAGTGTTGGTGGTCTTCTGTATTCAGTAGCTCTATCCACACTGATGTTCCAAGCCTTCAGCCTTGTAAGGGAGAATAAATTTGTTACTCTTCATACATTTTGTAATGGCATATTGTTACATGCCACAGCATTCACATCCCACATCCCCCACAGCGCTCCGCCAGATCACTAACTTGCTGCTCTGCACCACTTTTGGTAAGTAGGCGCATGTGATGTCAACAGAGGGCCTGCAGTAGTAATATCATTCTCCTGGCTTTTGAATGTCTCCAGATTATTCCTCCCCCAAGTGGACATACCCATATCTATATACCTGCAAAAACATGTAATTTAGTGGGTACATGTGCTCACTTATGCCATTTATGTGTTATTCACCACAGTTTCCCTAAGATATCTATCTAGATATTGCCTGTGGTTACCAGTTTTTCACCCATATATAATATTGTAAATGTATCAGTATGTAATGTCATGAAAATCCCACACTTTACATGCCATAGCATCCCATACAATATTATATGGCTACTGCATAATCCCCACAGGGGTGAAACAATGATATTACCAGTTCGGTTCTTCTTTCTTTCTTTCTGTTGTCCATGCTCTGTATCTGCAACACATTTACAGCAATTCCAGTAAATTCCAATCATATGTTTGAAAGTGGTCTTGTACAAGATGGTGATAGCACTTTATATCACAGCAACACAGGTCATTTAACACAGCAAGAATACTGATTATGCATTTTGCACCAATAACTGCAAATCATTTGCTCTGCTCATTGTGCTACCTGTACTTAACTGCATGAACAGTGCATGCACTGTTTAACTTGATGCCTGTGACATCTGTGTATATCCACCAAGTCTCGATATGCATGTTTGCTTGTTTATTTGCTCATTTGTTTATTTATTTCCATTTGTTAACTAAGATAATCTGATTGTGCTCAAAAGAGTCTCTCTTCAGTGAAGTCACAGGGAGAAATACACCACAATGCAGTGTAAAAACAATAAGGTTTAACAATATAAGTAAACATAGGATATTGTTCTTAAACTGGACTAAATGAGTGGTCATGGCTGTTGTATCAAATAGAGCTTTTGTGTAATGTGCTGGGGAAAGCAAGATTTTGCAGCTGTACTTGCATAGACAACCTGCTGTGTCAGTATGATGACTGTTTAAAATGGCTGATGCCTGGTTCGACCTGCTACCAGCATTACCTTTACAGAGTAGTAATGCAAGCATCAACATGATGATCCAAGGTATGCAACCCAACCTGCTTTGCCAGGGTGTGGAAGAGGTTCGGGGGATATAGACAGAGAGTTACTTTTTTTCTGATTATTCACCTCTGGCTGTATTATATATTGAAACAAAAAACAGTACGAGTGGCACTTCAAAACAACCGATAAATCCAAATAGAAGAATGCCAAGGACCAGGGAACAATACTCCACAACAGTTTATTCCACAAGCCAGGTGCTGCACAAAAATACACAAACAGATAAACGCTTTTCTTCACCAGATAACACTACACGCGTTTTCGTCCTGATACCAAGGACTTCATCAGACAAAATACAATCAGTTTCCATTAGTTTAAATACCTTACTCATGTTAAAACAGATATCCTGAATCCAATAAAAACACTTTTAAAAAATCAAATTAACTAATCCCTTTACACATCTCATGAATATTAATGCCTATCTCGTAAAGTGTCCAAGTGCTTAAAATTACAGTTGCCCTTTTAATTCATTTATTTAATGTATAAAACCAATTAAATAGGACAAATTTCAAATATTTATAATATGTATAATATTTATTTATTTATTTAATTGGTTTTATACATTAAATAAATGAATTAAAAGGGCAACTGTAATTTTAAGCACTTGGACACTTTTAATAGTAGCATTTAATATTCATGAGATATAAAAGGATTTTTTAAAAGTGTTTTTATTGGATTCAGGATATCTGCTTTAACATGAGTAAGGTATTTAAACTAATGGAAACTGATTGTATTTTGTCTGATGAAGTCTTTGGTATCAGGACGAAAACACGTGTAGTGTTATCTGGTGAAGAAAAGCGTTTATCTGTTTGTGTATTTTTGTGCAGCACCTGGCTTGTGGAATAAACTGTTGTGGAGTATTGTTCCATGGTCCTTGGCATTCTTCTATTTGGATTTATATGTATTATATATTGTCGACAATCTCCTTGCCTTAACAGTACTTCATTTGTTTTCTACCTGCTGAGGAACATTAAATAAATATGGCTGGTTCCCACAACAGGCAGGAGCACTTCTGCAGACAGTGAGATGTGTATGTGCTTTATATCCTCTCTGAGTAAAACAGCAATGCTGCTCATGTCATATGGGTGTCATCATTTTCTCCTCACAATGACTCTCATATGTTGGTCTATTTGAGACAGCGAAGTAGCATGACTGCATGCACTTCACTGTGGTTATCAGGTCATTGAATAGAAACTCTTTTCTAAAAGAGTTTTCACAGAAAAGTAACTGGCTCAATATGTGGCTAGAAAAGCCCAGGATTGTGGCATAGAAGGACAAAGCCCTTACTGTGGCCTAGGCAAACTGAGTTGACTAACAGCTTTGTAGTGGAGGAGCTGAGAAGGGGAGGGTAGGAATTAATGGATGTCCTGGGGAGACAAACAAGTATGCTGGTGGGTGCTTGGCACCAGCAAGCATAGGCTTGCAGGCAACAAGCTGTCAGTCAAGAACCAGGAAATGTGAACTCGACACTCTCAAACCATGTTAGTAGTTCTTGCTGCATATATGTGGAAACATGGATATGCAAGCAGAAGTACAGGAGGCCATCACAATGTGAAATCAATAGTCATGTAATCCACACGGTGTGAGGGGGAAGGGCTTAACAGAAAAGTACCCAGCCATCTGGGTTAATAAGGACATCTGGTAAGCCTTTAACAAGACAGAAAAAGTAACAGAAGCAGTGGGTGAAGTAGGAAGGGAATCAATGGTGATGCTGGTTTCTCATTATTGCAAGTCCTTTGGACTGCTAGTCTAAAGAGTCTTTGCTGCAATAGGCTGATGGGACATTGATAAATGTGGCTCAAAGCAATGTTCATGCCTTCTTGGATGATGGCTCCCTTCATTTGTCTCTCTATGTTGCCAGCCATGAGGAAGAAAAGGGCAAGTTATGTCCAGTATTAAGGCTATAAATTGTCAATAGGTTACTTCCTGTTCTCTATGGTTTGATTCCCCCCAGCTTCCATTTGCCTGCTGTATAGCTCTGATTAAGTAACTTGCACAGACAGTTGTATAAGACTGCCCCTGGAAAGGGATACATGAGTCCAGTGAACTTAACAGATTTATTAAATCAGTCAGTCAGTCAGTGAATCAATCAATAAATAAAAGTGGGGCAGGGCTCATTGGGGGATGATGGTGGTAAGGTGTTGTCAGTCGCATGTGCATTGTGTAATCAAGAACATATGCCCACTAAATGACATATGTAGTATGAATAACTGTTCACAAACAGAATGTTTAAAAGTGCTAAAAGTATATCAATTAATGCAGAATTTAATATGAGGGCCCTATATATTGTCATGTAACCCTGGAGTGAAAAGTATCTCTTATACTGTCTTGGTATTATATTTCTAAATGCAAACATTGAAATCAAAGTTAAAGACACAGCTGTAACTAAAGTTATTACAAAGACCTGAAAATTATCGACTTATGTTAGTTCAGTGTCTTGCTGGAGTTACTAATTACATTAATGGATATGAGCAATCTAAATCCAGTTCCAAAAATCCCATGACACCCTAAATGCAGTGCTACTTGTGTACATTATACACCTGACACTGTTCAGTGGTACCTTCCCAGAGCTGTGGAAGTCATCCACAGTAATTCCCTTGTCTATATGGGGAGTTTCATTATCTCTTTCCTCCAGTCCTGTCATAAGCCTTCTCTCCCCAAGTGCCTAAAATTCTGGAGTCAGCTGCTTCATTGTATCTGACCTCCATGAAGACCTAAAAAGCCTACTAAGCTGTCAGAAACATGGCTTCAGAAGGGACTATGGCACATTAACAGATGCCTTTTTGCTACAATAATCATGTCATTTATGGTAAACAAATAGTCATCTGTGTGGACACGCCTTCACAGTGTAGGAAGTCAGCTCCACTTATGTAGAGCAGGTAAAACAGGTTCTTTAGAGCTCGACATTAGGCCTGTTGCTTTTCACTATTTGTGTAACTGCTTTCAGTATTAACCTTCCTGGCATCCAAGCACTTCCCTTTACTGACAATTTGATAATATGGGCCTCTATCACATCACTGGACGATATCAGCTCAACTCTTACTAGTAACCTCAGAACAATCAGCAATGGAGTCGGTTACACTAAACTTAGCCTTAATATCAAAGGAATCCACTTTTATAACATCTCATACCACTAACTTTGCCATTTTTATTTTTAACCTTCTCCACATTCCAAACCACACAGTGGCATGATCAGCATTGCCTAGCCTGGGCATCCAGGCCACCCTCTGCATTGATTAGGAGCAATTTTAGAATTGTATCCTTTCTGGTACAATCCTGTGGCAGTTGTCTAAATTCCTCAAGGTTTAAGACTTAAATCAGCTCCCATTCTATCTTTCTACCCTGGAACTCAGAATACCCCACTCTGTTGTTAAATAAAGCTTCTATACTTTTGTTGCAGTAACTATACTAAGAATACCACTTTTACCTATAGTGCATAGAACTAACATTCCTTCCTGCTACAAGGTTCTTCACCTGATAACTGTTCCACGCTGAGCTCCTTCATCAGCCATTAATCCTTATCTGTCAGTCTGTACTCATCTCTTCCCTCTGAACTGCTGTGATTTAAGTATAGTACTATAATTTTGGCACTCAGAGTTTTAGCCTTGCTCTTCCTAGATTTACTTATTTCCATATAAAGTCAGACATGGTTATGGAAACATACGTTATTAAATACGTAAACTAAGCCTAAGTAAAGATTCCCTAACACTTACTATACAGAATCTATAGCAAGAATTTCAATTGTGATAAATAAGACAGTGTTCCTCATTCCAACTCTGCTATGATTTTCAAGAGACAGTGCTATGATTTCTAATTCTTAGTAGTTGAGAGGCATGGCTCATCTATTCACAGTCCTTTCAGCTTTCTAGGCTGAATGCATTACAATATCCTTCTCGGGTCGGGGTCCCAAATAATAGAACTCTTGTCCATTGACTATGTAGCTCTCCTACTTATTTTGAGATTAAATATTGTCTGTTCATCCATTTCAGAGAAATATGGTGTCTAGATAAACAGAGTGAAGATAGTTTGCATTTACCATGCAATGGTGCAGTGTTTGGGGCTGTAACCTCCTAGCAACAGGTTCTCCGGTTTGATTCTTGCCTGGGGTGCCTTCTGTGTGGAGTTTGCTTGTCCTCCATGCATTCATGTTGGTTTCCTCCCACAGTCTGAAAATATGCATCTAGAGTATTTCTTCCTGGACCTCTGCTGAAAATGAGCTTCCCTACATTCTGACAATATGTGTCTGGAGCATTTCTCCCCAGGCGTCTGCTGAAAATGAGCTCTGCCCCAGTCGGACTTTCCTGTTAAACAAATGTAAATAAATAAATACATTTTTGTCCATACTATATATCACCTGAATTTTGATTCTGTTAAAACAACAGTTTTGTAACAATGAACTTTGTATTGACTTTGTACTTTGTCACCTGCATGTGCTTTTCTTTTGATCATTGCAGTTATTTATACTTTTTAATTATATAACAAGGTTGTACTTAAGAATGTTTCTTGGAGTATTCTATCTATAAAATGATGATGATGATAATAATAACAGCAGCAAAACAACAAAACAACAACAATAATAATAAAATAATGATAATAATAATAATTATTATTATTATTAATATGAAACAAATGGTACACTTCAGAATCAAACCGTAAACTCACTAACTTCCCAAAAATAGCACCATGTTCTACAGAATCAGTGGTTTGTAAGAGCTCAGGAACTGTTACTTCTGTTGACTGGCATGTATCCCTTGCTTTGAAGGTACAGCTGGAGATTCTGAAAAATGTGCATAGGTCCTATGGGCCACCCTGAAAATGAATCAAGCAACATCAAGATACTACATGATTCAAGATGCTTTTTCAACAGTATGCTGGTGTGGCATTCTAGGAGCTTAGCTAGTGAGCTTAGCAAGGAAAGAGCTGTGCAATTATATTTCCCTATTGATATCCCTGTGCTGAGACTGAAATAGGTCCAATGGGATCCATATTATACTCTGGTTAACACATTTAAAATAAAATAAATCCCTTTTGGACTTCCTTCTCTGCTACCCCGTTAACCTATTTGCTTCTCCATCAGGGTCAAGAGCAGGACTTTTCGTTTATTTGGTTTACAGACCAGGCAACAGCCCTATAACTCATTCATTTTTTTGCTTGGGATGGGAATCCTGTCAGCCCACCCATTCCACTGAGGGCAACAGGTGGATGGCAATAGCCATCCATGGCCAAGCAAAGTCCCAGACTTGTATCTTCCTCCCTTTCTGTAGGCTGCAATCATCAATTGCAGAGGGTACATGCAGGCAACCACACATGCAAATCCCCTACCAATGTGGTGCAATGTTGAATGCAGTGTAATCATACCAGCCCATACAGCCTATAGCTATACATCTTCACACTTGCAGGTGCTGGCCATACATTTAATTAGATCTCCCTCCCCTCACCTAGAATGGGTGAGCAGGCATTGCTCCCTTACTACCTTCCTCCCCAGTCAGCTCCTGCAGTGCCCATGCTAGTGCAAGTAATCAATCACGGGTCATCTTGGTCTCAGTCGGGGCTTTAATCCTCTGTTCCTTAGAGCGGGGCTCAGATATATCCCTTTATTGTATAACATTATGATGAAACTGTTCTTCATCTGCTGAGGTGCTCCTTGTCACCCAAATGACTGGCCAACAATGCTGATAACCTGTTACGTAAACAAAGAAACAATCAATCAGTTCAGTCAAAGCAATCAGTCAATTAATTCAAATCAGCTGGTTAATCTTGCATTTGAACAAAAGATATAACAGGATTTGTCTTATAATTTTAGATGTGCAGCACCGATTTTTTTTTTCAATTTTCAATGTCATATTTATAAGCCCACATCGTTAAAAGGGGTATTGCAATTTTTCAAATGTTCTTGAATGAAGTTTTAATGCAATGACTTTAGAAGTGTCTTTTGGAATAGCTATTAATGATTTTCACTTAATGTTAATGATTTATCTGCTGAATGTGCAGTTATGGTTCAGCAAAAAATGCTGAGTAAAAAGAATAAACACTTCTACAAAGCAATAATTTTTGAAATCACTCTGAAAATTACTAAAGATTGTATTCAGATATAAATAACAGCATGTCCTGTATGGCAGAATTTTTTTTAACTTTAGTCTTACAGAAAGGCAATCATGTATAAAATATGTGCTATTTAAAAATTCCTTCTTATATTTAATGTCAGTATATTATTGTAAAGTCTCTGTTCACACTGTTTTAGCTGTCTTTGAAGCCTTGTTTTTCTTTTCCTTCTAGCATCTGTTAACATCATCTTCTAGCTCAGTCTGGATGGAAGCCTCATTTCACACAGCTTAAAAATAATTAGGTCACTGCTTTCTAAATTCAAATAGGTAAAGTAGGTAATCCATGTATCTCCACATAACCGAGTTCTAAGTATGAATTTTCATTCATAGTTGATTATCCAAGTGTGATGATAGACCACTTTACAATTCAGTTTAAAACAGAGGTTCAACAAAATCAATCAATATCTAAAACCTGATTCTCTTCATGGGCCCATTTCCATCAAAATGCTGAGGGAATTGTAACAAGCCATATTCTCAAGCTTCCTATAGTCAGTTAGAGAAGGCGTAACTTTAGAATATTGTCAATATAACTCAGACATACAAGGCAAATGTGCAAATGTGACAATGGGCATAAAAACGGAATTGTGGGAAAAAGACAGCCTCACTATAAAACTAAATCACAGTAGCACAAGATACATGATCAGGCTATTGTGTCATATAACAAAATAATATAAATCATTTGCAGGGTCAAGACATTATAAAAAACAAAACAGAATTTTTTCAAAAACTGGGGTGGTGTTCTAATTATTATCAGTGTAGTGAACTGTAAACTTGCACAGTGAACATCTGAACATGAAATGTCAGTAACATTTAATAGTACAAAATTTCCCCAGTTGAAATATATGTGACATTTAAAGTAATCTATGGGGTTTAGTGTTGCTCACTAAGCAGCCCTTCACATTGACATAATACTGAACTATTTTAGATATCCTGTTAGCTTATGAATTCACTTTTGCTGTGAAAAGACAACAACTATGACATTGCTTTCCTCTTAGTGCCCTGGGCTGCACTAAGACTAGCAATGCTAAACTCAAAGTTGACAGCCAAGAAAAAAAATCATCATCATCATCATCATCATAAAGGCTTACAAAGCTGAGAATAAAATGTGTTTTCTGACTCTAAGCTGTACCAAAGAGCTCATGCAAGGTCCTTGGTACACTTACTAACACACTTAAGCTACTGAATATGTTCATTTAAGAAGCTGCAGTGTCAACTGTTGATCACGCTTGCTAACAGCTAGCACCCATGGTCAAGCCCTTCCTTTCCCACACCATTATTATTTGTTATTTTGCTTATTTTTAGTAAAATGCCATGTTATCTCTTAAATTCAATTTTTGTCTTGCTTAAGTTAATAAATAACATTATTCCATAGAATTGTAATAAAAGTAATAAGGCCAGTTATGAATTGAAACAAGCATCCGAAACAAAGGGAAACCACAAAGCCTTCTTCAGTTACATCAGGAACCTCCATGGTAAAGCTCAGGTTTGTTCTGAATTAGTAATTAACGGTACCACTTACACTGATCCTGTTGACTTAGCCAACCTGCTAGCAGGTAGGTTCAGTGTAAACTTCACCCCCCCATCCCCCCACAAAGGCCCATTTGACATCTCTGATACTTGTCCCACACCTCAAATCTCCATAGATCAAGTGTTAAAGGCCCTATTCAAGGCAAAGAACACAGCTTCCATGGGACCTGATAGCATCCCAGTCTGTATTCTGCACCATCTCCAGCAAGAACTAGCTTTGCTATTGAGCACCCTATTCAACCACAGCCTAAGTACAGGCTTCATTCCAGAAGAGTGGAGAACTGCCATTGTCATCCCCTTACAAAAAGTTGGTGCTACTACTGACCCTGGAAACTATTGCCCGATTAGCTTGACAAGTATGGTCTGTAAAGCCATGGAGCATATTATTATGGACCTCATAGACAAGAACACAGGCAATCACAAAGCACTTGACCCCACCCAGTTCGGATTCATCAAGAGCAGATCTTGCCTGTTGAACCTGGTTGACTTTTTTGAGATTGTCACCAAGGCTCTGGATGAGGGAAAGTCAGTACATACAGCTTACCTTGACTTGGCCAAAGCCTTTGTTACAATCCCCCACTCGGGCATCATTGAAAAGCTAACACAACTTGGCTTCAATCCCTATCCATATCTCATCAGGTGGGTGGCCAACTGGCTCACTGATAGGACCCACAAGGTCAAAATAGGTGCCTCCATCTCCAACAGCAAACCTGTCACTAGTGGTGTTCCCCATGGATCAACCTTGGGACCCCTACTCTTTGGCATCTACTTCTCAGAGGTCCAGGCAAAGACAAAAGGCCTGTGGCTGATGAAGTTTGTGGACAACTGTAAGTTAGGTGCTGTCACTGACTCCCCAAATGATCTTAACATACTACAAGAGGGCCTCACAGCAACAAATCACCGGTGCCAAAGTCATGGCCTTAAGTTAAATGCAAAAAAAATATATATTACCATACCATTTGGCAAAAACACGGCCCCTACTGATTACCATATCAATGACAACCCCCAAGCACACAACCTGTGGTGAAAGACTTGGGTAAACAGGTTGACAACAATCTCACATTTGACCATCATGTAGCAGCAGTGGTCAGAAAAGCCTTTTACTTGGTTCATCTCATAAGTAAAGGGATTGCATTCAGAAAAAAAAGGAGGTTATTACTTCTCAGTACTCCTCCCTCATTAGGCCAATAATGGAGTACAATGCCCCATTTGGTATGTACCTCTCCAAACACCTACACCAGGTGGAAAGGCCACATAAATACCTCACAAAGAGAATTCATGGCCTCCAACACCTGTCCTATGTGGAAAGGCTAAAATCACTATCAGTCTAACTTTGTATCATACAGATTGCTTAGAGGTGATCTGCGTCTTGCCTACAAGACAATCTTGGACCCTGCCCTACTAGAGATGCTCCATTTCTGTAAGTCTAACTCCTCATGCATTACCTGCTCAAAGACTTAAATCTAATATACGACATTAACAAAACCTTCTGGAGAGACAAGTTTGTCTCCCAGAGGCTGCCTCATTTCTGAAATACACATCAGATTATGTCGCTGACCTTCTTCAAGCACAATCTTGATGAGTGAATGGGAAACCACAAATTTGTCCCAGGGGTTCCACCTGTATCCCTCATTGACAGGGGTGATAGGTGCTGACTGAGATTTCTTTTTGGGGATAAACTCTAGGCTAGGCTTGTAAAAGACCCAGGGCCATTAGCCTAGTAACCTCCAAAAATCCTATGATCCTATGATCCTATATTGTAATATACACATATATATTTTTTCTAAGTTTGTACAGTAAAAAAAAAAACAATGGATTTTGCAATAGTATATGTAGTTAGTCATCAGCTTTTTGAGTTTTATTTGAATGACAGCTGTTTAGAAGTATAAAAAGATCACGTTAAACATTTGGAGTGCCTGCTTTTGTAAGTGGTAACATTTAAGAATAATCTAAGCAGTCTATTGCCATGCAATGAAACAATCCTAATTGTTTTCTTAAACAACTTGTGATTAATGTAGGTATAAGGGCTTGTTCTGCACTGTAGAATGACTGTTCTGAGAAGGTAGATGATGCATGATGGTAATGTATGTTCTAGAGAGCTCAGACTACTGATTTAGGCAAAATAATAGAAAAGCACCAGTACAGAGTTTTCAAAGTGTAAAGGGATACAGTTACCCAATGAAGTGAAGTTTCCTAGTGTTTGGATGATGACTAATGGAAGTGCAGTAACAAATGAAATATTATAGGAAATGTGAGCTGGTAACTTAAAGGAATGATGAAGGAGAAGTGTAGGCAAAGTAGGGCTCTTAGGTCTCTTCTTATCCCTAGTTACTATGAAAGTGAAAAAATAAGGTAAATAAGTAATTTATTTAACATTTGTTTACTGGGAAACTCTGACTGGATGCAAGTCCTTTTTCAGTGGGGTCTGGGGAGAAAAGCTCCAGCAATAAAAGAAACACACATTATAGAAATTAACAAATTACAAGCCATAAATAGCCAATGAGACATGCATTAGCAATATTAATAAATGATACATAAAAGGGTTTTCAATAATATACAAATTCAAAACTAGCATATAGTTGGGTAAATACAACATTTTAGAGGAAACCTTTACATAATTTGAGGTACTTGATTAAATACATATAGAGTAGAAGGAAGGCAAGATAGATTGGAAATATGATTAGTGTATGTGGTATGGAAGTATGAAGTATGGAGCCAATAAATCAGGAAGGTGTGTATGGGTATGCAGAAAATAGAGTTAACCAGGAAGGTAGCAGGAACAAAGCCAGGTGTTTTCTAAGTAAGTAGAATGTTTTTCGAATAGTACTATGGAGCTGGTTGAAGAAATAGAGGTCAGTAGTTTATTCTATATTTTAGGAATGATGTTTGAGAATAGAGATTCCCCAGCTGAGTTGTTAGCCATGGTGGATTCTAATAGGAATTTGTCACTGGCTGTATAAGATTTTTTAGAACAGGTGTTTTATCCGGTTCATGCAGTATTTTGTGGGCAAAGGTTAGTTGTTTGTATTGGAGTAGCTGAGGGAGTAATTGGAAGACACTGAAAAAGAAACAAGAAATATGGAAGAAATTAATCTTTATGAACTTGTAAATAGAAGCCAGTGGAAAAATACTTTAAATCTGTCAGGCCTGTTCATGTAATATAAACTTAAGAAATTATAATGCAATGTAGAATATAACTCTTAGAAAGTGACTCCTTCCTTTTGTGTAGGTCATAGGAAGCCACTTCCAGACATAGTGCAGACCTTAGTAAAATCACTCCTATTCTTAATGTAAATGACAGGAAACCAAAGGCACACGTTGTATAGCCTTTATAAACACTCCTAGACATAGTGTATCCTTAAGAAAATGATTCCCACCCATGTTCTCAAACACAGTGGAACACACCTTTCAAATGCCAACATTTTTGCCTCATATCTTTGGTTTGATCCTCATAAAATGTGTGGCTTGATATTAAATCATTGAGGAGTGAAGTTACTAAATATTGACAGGCATTTGGGTTTCAAACATCATATCTTTCAGAAAATACATACTAATAGTAATACTGAAAACTGATTGTACTGAGAGCTCATTTTATTTATTTATTTGTTGACATTTGATTACTGGTAAAGTCTGACTTGTTAGAGGCCCAATTTTAGCAGAGGGCTGGGGAGAAAAGCTCCAAATTATTATAAAACATTTTAAGAACAATAATTTTACAAATGTATCATTTATCTTCTTTGCAGATGATTGCATTTTAATGAACACTGATGTTGCAATAATAATAATGGGGTTGATGGACATATTTTACAATTTTAGTGTTGAATCAGGTCTAGTGTGTAATTGGAGTAAATCTGTTTATATTCTTTGTGGATGAAATAAGGATAAAGGGAAAGCAAAAGATTTAGGGAATGGATTCCATCTTTGCAAATGTCTAGTTACTTAGGGTTTAATCTTAATTGCACATTCCATGTCACTACTGAAACAAATCTAGATAATCTAATGAACAAGGTGGCTAGTTTAATCCCTAAGATCCAAGTCTTTAACAGTATCTCGGTAAAATAAAAGTTATCCAAGTTATGGTAATGTCTTATCTGTTATATTTGTAGAGATATCCCCTTAAAACCAATGATCAAATGGTTATCCAGATTCAGAAGATGATATCCAAAACTGTGTTAGGGAAAAGGGGAAGAAGAATTTCCTCCAATACGGAAGACCTACCAAGATGCATGGGAAGACTGGATGTCCCGAATATTGCTAGCTATATTGTGGCTCTTAAAATAGACAACCTAATAAGGTGGTCTAGCTCATTTAATTCTAGTGAATATCCCACCTGGGAGTACAAAAATATAGCTTTACTTCCCCAAGAGTGGTTCAACCAAATTTGTTATGATAGTTTGGAGTTGGGGAGGGTAGGGTTTGGGGGAAGACCTTCAAACTGTAAATGGATATACCCTAAAGTAATAGAGATAGTCCTTGTGGACTATAGGAAGGGACGGATTAGAAATGGAATATGGAATTTGGAACAGTTAAAGGACAAGAGTTGTGGTACTCATAGACTAATACACTTTATGGCAGCAAAGGAAATATTTCAACTGGATAAGGCAGACTGGTTTACATATGCTCATCTTATGTTAATCTGGTCTAAGGGGGTTAAACAATGAGATGAAAGGCTTAAATTTTGGCCATGGCGAAAATGGATCAGATTAAATATAGAGTGGGGCTCATTTAGAAAGATGTGTGGAAATGTAAGGCAATAGCTATTCACTGGCAAATGTAATTTAGTGGACAATGTAGGAAGGAGGAGTATGGGAGGAAGAAGTGTGGCAAAGAGTGCAGATAGATACAGAATAACTTATTCAGTGGTCTAAATACAGGGACTTATGTCTAAGGCTTTTATATAGATGATATAATACCCCAACTAGACAGCATAAGATGAAAATCCAAGCTTTGGATAGATAATGAGGTGTAACCAATAAGGTACAGATAATGTTCATTTTTTGGTTCTTCCCTTTTACCCAAAACATATGGCATTTTATGATCTTCTGGCTTGAAATGGTTTACAAAATTGAGATAATCATTGATTAGAGTTTTTGGTTGTTTGGTATAGTCCCAAGGGTAGGGCAGTTGGGAGTGAGCTTCTAAGAGTATGCTGGGTCCTGGTGAGTATAAATAAAATACTATGTGCTAGATCATGGAAGAGAATGAGAAGGTTGACTGGGTGGGAAATAGATCACTGATCTAATCCTTAATAACTCTAGCCTCTCTGGTAAATCTGCTTTCATGCTTACTTTATCACACATGACTACTAAATCTAAATCCTCTGATACTTCTAATACTGTACATAAAACACTTTAAATTGTATCTTTTTACTAAATTCTCTCATTATACTCCATATACTACCTGTATAAATGAATTCTCCAAACAACTCTTCTTCTGATGTGATTAATATTACTGTCTTGTAAATATCTTAAACTAACTGGTTTTAATTGCCTATTCAAACCCATCTTGAAGTAGCCAATGCTTTTCCATTTTACACAGAGCTAATTAGAGGAAGGGAACTGAGCAAAACTCTGATCTGTGATATATAACTTTAAGTATCCTATTTTTTGGTTATTTTTACTAGTTATTGCTTATATTAAAATAGCTATTTATAGCACTTTTATTGTCTGCTGCATACTTTTTACTGTATTTTACAGCTATAAACTAATCTGCACAGTTGTACTAAAAGTTTCTGCCTCACAGGGCCTGATAAATAAGTTTTTACTGTCACATTGTTTGTAAATCTTTTCTAGCTAGCTTCACTGTGCGTGAGGTATTAATTGGAAATTTTCTCCACTTGTTAAAACTCTGTTTGTGTTTATTTGTTTTGATTTCCTGCCAAGGAGTATATCATATCACTGGTTAAGTTACTCACCCTCCCTCCCAATTGGTATCCTGCTCTTATACTTGGTGGCTTTGCAGTTGCCCGCCCCTACTGTAAATTTGATCTGGGACACTCCTCCCAGTCTAGTGTCATTAGTTCATTCTACCTAATACAAAGAGAACATTTGAGAAGGCCAACCCACATAGTTTCTTAATCTTGAATTATCTTCTGCTCCTTCTTTTTCCTTTTCCACTTTACTAAAAAAAAAAAAAAAAAAAAAAACTTTGCTACAATCTTGTGGCTGAGTATGCTTCTCAGCTGATAAATATATTTTTGGCCTTTTTTAACTGTTCAGAGTTGAATAAAACAATAATTGAATTCAGTTCAGAATATATTTTGAATACATTGCATTTATTTAAATTGTATTTGCTTTAATACTGCTAAACACTCAAGTGTGCAAGCTTGCACTGCACTTGCATTGTTTTTAGTGCAGTTTTAGCTGCTTTTCTGTAAAAAAAATTCTAAATTCTAAGCCTGTTTCCTGCCTTTCCTGTGACTAGTCTAGTCCAGGTACAGATTTCTGTATCCAGGACTGTTTGTAAGCTTCTGAGCCCTCCAAGCCTTTCTGTGCTGGAGGGAAGCCTTCTAGCTTATCAGTGAGAGAGGTAACCACTAGGTAGCCTATCTACCACAGGAGAAGTGGTTTCTGGCCCAGAAATTGCAGTTTATTGGCCGTTTGGGCAGTTTCTCCATCTCATTTAACTTTCTGGTTTAAAAACCCGTGTTTGCACTTTTTCCCCACATTTCCTGTAACTAGTCTAGTCCAGATACAGATTTGCTGTATCCAGGACTGTTTGTAAGATTCTGAGTGGTGTCAAAGTCTGCTCTTCAATTTTTCCCTTAGATCAACTAGTTCTCTCCTCTCCTGCACTTTTGCTAGCTTATTAATCTAGCACTTTACCAGACTTCTTTTAGCAATTATTGTAGCACACAAAAGTGCTACCAGCACTAACTGTTCTACAATGAAACAGCTCCAGTACTTATTATTAATTTCTACCCTTCCAGGCATGTCTAAAGGTCAGTTCCCTGTGCTTTCTCCTATTAACCTGGTGAACTTGGGCATCCTTAGGCAATGTAGCAACTGTCTCATGTACACTGACAACCTTCTCCTCTTACCTCCCAACACTCAGACTTGTGAGAGATGCACTTATATATCCAAATTGGAAGCCACACTCTCCAGCCAAGGCTGGAATACCTGGTTAAGAGGAGAAGGTCAACACTTGCACCACACCACATGGAACATACAGCCCTCCACAACACATGCCAGCACTGCCTTCACATAAAAACACAAACTGCACACCCACCTTTGTGGAGGTTCTCAGTGAAAATCTATCCAAACAGCAGAGACCCCCAAGGGGCCTGCATCTGTCACTCCTGGGCTTCCAGATACTGACCAAGACACTTGCCCCCTATAGTGCCTTTTTTAGGCGGTGTTCCAAAGACCAAATTACCACTGTAACAGCTATAAACAAATGCAATCTGAGGGTCATGCTGCTCAATGCTAGAAGTCTAAATCTCAAAATGCACTTGCTCAAAGTACTCTTTAAAATGGAGAACATCAACATTTGTGCTGTAACAGAGACCTGGTTCAAGGCAGCAGAAAGCACCTCTGCACTAACAGGCAATAACTCATTCCACACCTTTCGGCCCCAGAACTTGGACTGAAGCTCCAAAGGCAGTAGTGTTTCCATATTCATAAAGGATGCACACACCTCCAGCCTGGTAGCCCAACATAATGCATCTGAGATACTTCAGGTGCAGCTAACACTGAGTAAAACAGCAATTCAGGTCATAGTCTGCTATAGGTCTCCAACCATGTCCCAAGACTCACACTCCATATTCCTAAGCACCATGGAGAATATTAAGGTCTAACCTAACACTCTCATACTGGGCAACTTCAACTACCCCTCCATTGACTGAGCAAACTACTCATGTACCAGTACACTTGCCCAATGTTTCCTGTAATTCATTAATTCCAATGCCCTGGACCAGCTCGTTCTTACCCCCACTAGAGGTAGCAACATCCTTGAGCTGGTCATTACTAACATGGGTGACCATTGCTCCACAGCAGTAGTCAACTCCTCCCTGGTTAGATCCGACCACAAACTAATCACCTTGGAAACCCACATCCCTCCCACCCCTGCAAAGGTAACCACCATGAAAAACTTCTCCAAAGCTAACTTTGGGATCCTAAAAATAGAGGTGGCTAACTTCACAGTAGCCATGCAAATGGAGATCAGTTGCATAACTGCTGAATCATACACCAATGCACTGTACAAGCATGTACACAAATGCATGGATCTTGCCATAAGCAATAGAACTAAGATGCTCTCCTCCAAAAAAAGAAAGCCAATCTGATGGTCCCCTGCCATAAACAACAGATGGAGGAAACTGATGCAGAATAAGGTGAAGTCCCAAGACTGGAAAAACTCCCTTATCAGCCTCAACAAAAAGTTGAGATCCCTCATCAAATCCTTTAAAGTTAGCAATGAAAACAGAATTGCAGCAGATAGTAAACACAACCACAAGGCCTTCTATAGTTATGTAAAGAATCTGCACGGCAATACCCAGATTTGCTCAGAGCTACTGCACAATGGTCCTATACTGAGCCAACAGATAAGCCAATATACTGGCGGACAGATTCAGTGCAAATTTTACCTCCCCCCCAAGGGGCCAGTCACAATACCAGTAGATTGCCAGGCACCCACTATTACTGCTACACAGGTTAAAACAGCACTGTCCAAGGCCAAGAATACAGCTTCTATGGAAACTGACAATATCCCTGGCTGTGTTCTATATGAACTACAGAGTGAACTGGCACCTCAGCTGTGTGCTCTGTTCAATCAAAGCCCCACCTCAGGCTTTGTCCCGACCAAATGGTGCACTGCTACAGTCGTCCCGCTCCACAAAGGAGGACCGACTACAGACCCTGGGAACTATCACCCCATTAGCCTGATGAGTCTGATATGCAAAGCTATGGAAAGCATCATCATGGACCTAATAAACAAGGATATAGGGAATCTCCAATCTTTGGATCCCACACAGTTTGGTTTTGTGAAGGGTAGATCATGCCTGCTCAACTTGGTTAACTTCTCTGAGTCAGTCACCAGAGCTGTGGATGAAGGCAAGGTGGTTCATACAGCATACTTTGATCTGGCCAAGGCCTCTGACACCATTCCCCACTCAGGAATCATAGAAAAACTCACAAAGCTAGACATCAACCTTTATATCACTAGGTGGGTTGCAAACTGGCTCATGGGTAGAACCCACAGTGTGAAAGTAGTTGACTCCAAGTCAGACTGCTAACCAGTCATGAGTGGAGTCCCACAGGGTTCGGTCCTGGGTCCTTTCCTGTTTGGTATCTACTTCTCTGAAGTCCAGGCTAACACAAAGGGACTCTGGCTGACAAAGTTCGCAGACAATTTCAAGTTGGGAGCTATTATTAACTCCCCAAGTGATGTTGACATCTTACAGAAAGGCCTCTCTGAGACCAACGACTGGTGTCAGAACCATGGCCTTAAGCTCAATGCCAAAAAATGTGTTGGCATCCCCTTTGGAAAAAAACAAGTTCCCATGAATTACCACATCGATGGTAGTCTACTGAACATAGAAGGCATTATAAGAGATCTGGGAACACAGGTTGACAGCAACCTCTCTTTTGACCACCACATTGCCACTGTGGTCAGAAAGTTCTTCTATGTGGCACATCTCATTACTAAGGATTTTGCATCCAGGAAGAATGAGGTCATTGTCTCCCTCTACTCTTCCCCTCATTAGGCCAATCATTGAGTACAATGCCTCATTTGGCATGTACCTCACTAAACACCTGCAATAACTGGAGAGGCCACAAAAGTACCTCACAAAGAGGATCCTAGGCCTTAAACATTTGTCCTATATGGACAGACTAAAAAACTCCAACTATTCTCTGTCTCATATCGCCTACTTAGAGGCGATCTCTACTTGACTTACAAAGCCATGTCTAACCCAGCTCTATTAGAAATGCTACATCTAAAGAAATCCCAATCCCTCCACACCACACTCCACAGACCTCAACCTCATTACCACAATCAACAGAACATACTGGAGGGACAGATTCATAATCTAGAGACTGCCCATGCTATGGAATAGACTTCCCATACATGTCAAGCAGAGCACCTCACTGTTCCTCTTTAAGATAAATATTGATGAGTGGATGGAAAATAGAAAATACACCCCAGGAATCACTCCAGTGGCTTTACTCGACAGATGCACTGGGAACTAAGGTTGGGTGGCATGATGCCAGGGTATTCCTATGGGCTAGGCTTGTAAAGGCTCCAGGGCCATTAGCCTAGTACACACCTATGAACCTATGAATCTGTGAACCATAACCTGTGACTCAAAAGATTGTACAGTTTTATGTTGTAATCTATGTATTTACTATTCTAGTTATTGCACTATTTTTATTTGTGTATAATTGTAAAGCTTTTCTCCCAGGTCTCTACCAAAAAAGGGCAACAGCTCAGATGGACTAGCCCGGTCAACAAATGTCAAATAAGTAAATAAATAATAATAAGTGTGCCGGATTAACAATGTATTCTTTTATATTGGGGAACTCCTAGCTTAGTTTTCCATAAGAATGGAAAACTCTTTTCACACAATTGGGGCAGTGAGAGTTGGTTACAAAATAATTATTTTCAGGTACTTACTGCATACATGGGATAAGACACATGCTGTTTTAGTACTACTGGACATCCTTATTAGCATTGGAGTGGTTGTAAGTCAAGGGACTATAGAATAGATTCATAACTTATGCTGAACTGTATAGCAGTGTACATTGGTTGGTTATCACAGTTGTTACAGGAATTATTGTAGTTATATCTTTTACTTTTGCCTTTATCTTTACCATTATATACTAAGGTTTCTTTATGTTTTCAATGGTGTATTGGTGTAGATCTTTCTCTCATTTGTTCTCAATGTAGCTGTGCCTGTTGTATTAATCATTGGCTATGTATTACTCCTTTTATAATAAAGAATGGAATACAGTTAAAAAAGAAAATACATGTTAATACAAAATCCATTATTGTATTAACTCTCTAAGTTTGTAAGAGCAATATTTTAAATTGCCCCTGACTTTGGGTCTTTGTACCCATATTATTTTTTTTTTACTTAGGCCAGATCTTTCCTGCAAAGAAGCTGAGAGAGTTATGCAGTGGAGCTTTTTGGAAACCACACCCTCACACACCATAGACCTTTTGAAGCTACTCCTATAGCTTAATGTAGCCCTTAGGAAGCCATTCATGCAGTTGACCTTTATAAAATCACTCTTCCATATGATATAGCTTCAGGAAGCTACTCAGGTATTTTGTATGCTTCTTAAAAAGTACATGTATACAAATGCCCTCATGAAGAAACATTCACATTTTTGTGCCTGTTAGGAAATCACCCATACAGTGTAGCCTTTAGGAAGTCAACCCTCCACACATAGCATAGTCCTTAAAAAGTCATTTTTACATGCAATGTAGCATTTAGGGAGCCATTTTCACATTTTGTGCCCTTCTGTGCACTGGTTAGCCCTTAGGAAGTCAACCTTCCATACACAACATATAGGTTCATAGGTTCATAGGTAGGTACTAAGCTATCGGGCCAAGGGCCTACTTAAGCCTAGCCAACAAGGTACCATAGCTTACGCCACCCAAGAAAGTTATTTTCCTGTGCCACTGTCCAGCAGAGACACAGAAGTGATCCCCGGGATGTATTTCCTATTTCCCATCCACTCATCAAGATTTTTCTTGAAGAGTGCTAATGATGAACTTTGCTTGACATAGATGGGTAGCTTGTTCCAGAGTATAGGAAGTCTCTGGGATAGGAATATATTCCCTCCAGCATGTCCTGTTTATTTTGGTGACAAGGTTTAGGTCCCTAGAGCATGTAGCTTGGAGGGATTGGGATTTTTTTAGGTGTTGCATGTCCAACAGCTCTGGGTTTGACATAGCTTTATATGTTAGGCAGAGATCACCTCAGAGTAGGCGATATGCTATGGAGTAAAGTTGGAGTTTTTTGAGGAGGTCAGTGTAGGGCATTTGTTTGAGGCCAGTAATCCTCTTTGTGAGGTACTTCTGTGGCCTTTCCAGCTGCTGCAGATGTCTTGTGAGGTACATTCCAAAAGGGGCGTTGTACTTTATAATGGGTCTAATGAGTGATGGGTAGAGGGGGAACAATGACCTCTTTTTCCTGGATGATAACCCTTTAATGATGTTGTTAAGGAAGCTGTCCCTATGAACAATTCAGTGCTCCTACACAACTAGCAGTCCTAAGAAAGCTATACCTACATAACCTGCAGCACTAAGGAAGCTACTCCTACCAATGGTGTAGCCATTTAAAAGTCACTCTGACATATAAAGTAGCACTAAGCTAATCACATCTGCACATATTGTATCCCTTAAAATATTTTTGTTGTTATTTGACCTCAGTCTTTTACATGTACAAATTTGATCCCATCAGGCCTCTTCTTTTTTGGTGGTGAGGGTGATCTCTTCATGTCCTCAAGTTACTAAGCCTTTGCCAAAAGGTTAACAATATATATTTCAGGGATAACAGAGAGATGAGGACTGAGCACCATGGTAGTTAACAGGAGCCATTACATTACACTATGGGAAATTGTAATATTTTTGTTGTCCATATTAATGTTTCTCCCTCAGTATATAGTGTGTAATGGCATAAATGCAGGAACAATGTGTACTACTAGGAGTATGCCATGTAGCAGGTTTCTCTGGGGTAGACTCCTATGTTACCCTTCCAATTGTTGTCTACATACCTTTCCTGTGCCCAGGGTAAACATAGCTTGGTGATACCTCCTAAATTCTTCCCCCTTTAGAAATTTGACCTTTGACATCCAGATTGGTAGTTAAAATTGGGCCACTAATGCTCCTACAGATGTAAACTCTTCTTTTGTCCTGCCAGGGTGGATGCCAAACCTTTGGAAAGCATTTTATAGATTTTCAGTACTTCATCCCTCTAGGTAACTTATACCAAGAATATACTACCATCTCAGTGAAAAAAAAATCCTTATTTTGGGTCTGAAAAGTACCTCGACATGCAATTGCCATTAATGACCTTTCTTGTCTAACTTATTTTTTTTTTATCTACGTAGCTGTTTATCCTGCAGACTACTGTCTCTGGGGGCTCTTGTTCTTACTTCTCCTGCACACTGTCCATTCCCATAATGGCATACTTGTCTTCATGCCTTAAATTTTATTCTGAAACGGTCAACATCATTCCATACCTTGGTTTCTGAACCCCCAACCACTGTAAATAGTATACTTTGTCTGCAAGTATCACTCTTTCTTAGTTTAACAGAACTCCAGGTAGAGTCATATCAAAGACTAACACTGGGACAATAGGAGCTCTTTTTCCTAGATTCCACTTACCTGACACTGAAATGTAATATCCCTTTTACCATGGTACAGCACTTTTGCTGAGAGTAAAATCATTGAGTTTTGGAGCAAAGATTACCTCAGAGCCTCCTCTACCTCACTGAACTCTAGTTTATATTCCATAAGCTATTCACTATCTGTGGATGTTTGCTTTCATAATGGATTACTGTGCATTCCTGAGCTTTGATTGGTTAACACAGTTGCTATACAAACTGTTGTAGTTATAAGTTTTACTTTTGTCTTTATTGTTCCTCCACTATTTGGTCAAATACACCCAACTGTAGAATATAGGGCTACTGATCGTTCTCCCTCAGTATGTAGAATGTAGTTACATAAATGCAAGAATAATGTGTGTAGCCATGTGTATCTCCCACTCAGATGGCTCTGGGTGGCCCTCATGACACTACTCCCAATAATCCCTTTCTGTTGCATACGATGCAATATCTAGTAAGAAGCTACCAAGAAGTTAAAAAAAGAAAAAGAAAGAAAAAGAAAAAAAAGCTTGTATTGCCTTTCCCCAGCAAACATGCAGCTTGCTAATACCTCCTAAATACTCTTCCTTCTATAAATTTGACCTCTGGCATTCACATCACTAGACAGGGTCATTAATGTAACTAGAGATGAAAATGCCACTGAAGATGAAATCTGTTCTTCTGTTTTATCAGTCTCCTGAAATTTCTAATCATGCTTGATGTTAGGAGCAAACAGATTAATTACCATTATCACAGTCAACAGTGCCAGACAAAAATATTCTGAGCAGTAGCAGTCCCAAGATAGGGTCATGACTTATATGCAGCTATGGCTTTAGTAACTGCCTGTATACCACCCTTTGTGCCATGATGTGCTGCCACTTCTTTAAATTAGGTACATGATTTGCAATTTCTTAGCCCAGACTACATACCTTTTCAGTAATTTTTCTGTTTAACACATAGCCACATGCCTCATTATTACAAAAATGCATTTACTCCCTCGCCATAGTCAATTTGCAACATTTCACAGTCATATAATGGAAAAATGGAGGAAAATTCGATGTTTGCCATATTGACCACTGCTGCAGTAGCCTAAGTTATATGTATAATATTTTACATAGGATATAACAGCCAGCCAAAAAGACTGGTTTGGTCACCAAGCTCTTTAGAGCTTTCCTGCCACTGAATAGAGCACTCCTGCAGGCTTTTCAGGATCAATGGTCAGCTAAGACTGTGCCTTTGTTGGCAGATAAGTTCCCTTGGGGGGTGATTTACATTACTTTTCTGTTGTTTTAACTACTTTTTGCGAAGAACAACTGTTTTAAATCTACAGAAAAGTACTTTTATTGACTGTCATGCAACATTTATGCACTTTTGTGATAAAAATTGTTAAAGGTTGCTGAAAACTACTTTTCATTTGAAGAAGCTGAAACTCTGTTTATTTTACTTTTTGGGACTGGAAAATGTATTTAATGAGCTTTTTACTTTGTTTTTATTTTTGTGGAGAAAAAGTGGCTTGTTTGCAACTTTCCTGTTTTACTGACTATTGCTGCTAAGCTTCCCTGTGGAAAAACATCATTTTTTACAATGAAACAAAGTACCAGTCCCTAGACTGGACCTTCTTACAACCACAAAAAAGTTAACTTAACTGTATTTACCACTACAGCAGGCTAATAATTTTCCTCAGCCACTGGTGGGTTACTCTGCTGTAGCGAAAGCTGGTTCCTCAGACCACTCATCTTTTTCCTTGGATCTCTCTGGTGTTATCCATATAACCACCATGGACTAGGGGTAATCCAAGTCATCTGTGATTTCTTGGGTCCCCTCAGTGGGCAAGGGAAAGCCATTTTTGTTGGTTATGGGTGAAGGGGCAGAGAATGTGTTCTTGCTTAGCTGAAATGTTGTAACCTTCCCTGTGGAGGGTTCAGCTGACTCTTCTTGGTTTGCTTTCCCCAGTTTTCCTGCCAAAAAAAGAGACAGAAAACTACACATTTTACTTCTCCTGTGTCTGTTTCTCTGGACAGAAATAATTTATTGGACTTGGATCAGGGTCTTATACAGGCTATTGATCCTTCTTCTAAAGTGGTTTCTGTTAAAATGAAAAGGGATTCCTCTTTTCCTGAACAGTTTCAAGGTGTCAAATCTGTAGAAGAATGTGAAGGGACAGATGCAAGTTTTTCTCCTCATGTTTCTGATTCAGATTCTGAGGAGAGTATGGTATCTGAATTTCCCTTTCAGATATTCACTTTTCACATTTCCAGAATCTGACAGTGTTTTCAGTAGGAAAAAATAATATCTCCTACTCCCTCAGAAAAAAAAAACTATAAATTGCTACAACTGGAATTTCCAGAGCTTTCATTCATCCTCCCAATGCTGTCAACATTGGAGGATGTGTTTGTCATAGCCTGTGGTTTCCCAGACAGCCAGCCTGCTACCCTTAAGAAAACAAATAGCATGTGCAAAATTCCACAGTCATTAAAATGTGTATACATTCATCATAGACCTGACTCAGCATCTATAGCATTAGTTAATCCAGCTGCTGCCAAGGAGTTTTTTAATTATAATCCTTCTCCTTCGGACAAGGATGATAAAGCTGTTCATAACTTTGGGGGAAAGTGTATGCCTCTCTCTCTGTACCTTTCATTTTTAGAATTCTGAATTGTCAAGTTCGTTTGTTAAAATTTCTTCTGACTACCTGTGAAAGTACGAGGAATGTTTTGGCTGCTGTTCCCTCTTGTGAAGAAAAATCTGCTTTGTGTAGCCTATTTCTTTCGTTTCTCAGGTCACTATTCTTTGTTTGAAATGTATTTGTGACTTTGTGTATATTGTTTCATGGGCTGTAGATACTGGTACTGTTTTGAAGTAGGTTGCCTAGCTGCATTCTCAGAAATACTCAGAAATTGTCAAAAATGAAATTTTGAATTCTTCTTTGGATACAGATTTAGTTTATAGACTGACTCTCTGCTTCAGAGGTTATCAAAACGTGTGATGAGAAAGGTAAGTTAATTCAGGGCATTTCTCAGATCTAGTTTTAACACAAAACAAAATAAACAATCTCAGCAGAATGGTGAAAAGTAGACATTAAAAATCACTGGCAGAGAGGCTCCAGAAAAGAAGCTGGAACCCCCTGTGAACAAATTAAGATCAATAAGGCAGAATGACTACTTAAAGGACCTCCCACCATTGCAGTCTCTTACCCTATCCTGAAAGTCTGAATCTCCATTTTTCTCTTTGGCAACAAGTTATTTCAGACAAATGAGTTCTAAAATTGATCCAGTTAGGATACAAATTAGAGTGAGAGGAAATTCCTCCTTTCATCCAACTGACCAAACCCTTATCTTCCCTCCTGTCCTGCATCATATGCTATCTCAGAGGATAATAAATGCAGTTCTTCCTTTCCAGTTTGGAAAAGGATTTTAGCCAAGAATACTTTTTATTGCCAAATAAAGAAAATTCCTGGAGGTCAGTTCTGGATGCTTCCTTTCTGAAATGGTTTATGATAACACTCAAGTTCAAATGCTTTTACTTCATAACCTGTCACCCCTTCTTTCTTGTTTGAGGTTTTTAAAAACCTTAGATTTAAAAGATGCATATCATCACATTCTGAAGCCAGATTTCAGTTTTTTATTTCTTTTTTGTGGTTGTGTGTGTCTGGATAACAATATTAGTTCTCTGCCTTACCTTTTGGGGTATCCACTGCTCCAAGTGTGTTCACAAAGTATATAGTAGTTAACATAGGTCATTGTGGGCTACAGGGTATCTGCTTGTTCCATATTTAGATGACTTGCATCTTCAAAGTCTTTTTCAAAGTGTCTGAATGTCTCTCTTGGGTAAGAAATCTCCTATACAAGCTAGGATTCCAAGAGAACACTCAAAAGTATTTTTTGACTCCATCACACAGAATTGTTTCCAGAGCTTTTCTTCCAAAGGAAAAAGATAGATCTATATTTAGATCTGTTTCTGTTTTATTTTTAATTCAGAATCCTATTCCTGCAAGGGAATACCTCATGATACTGGGTCTCATAGCATTCATGATTCAAATGATACCTCTTGCAAGACTCCACATAAAAAAGATATAATGGCATCTGAAGTTTCATTTAACCCAGCAACAACACCCAGTGTCTTTTTAACTTTCAATTCTGGGATTTGGAAAACAGAAATCACTTGGAGACATCAAATATCCCAGAATCCAGGACTCCTCCTCACCCCTCCTGCTCCAAAGCAATCAACTACTACAGTTGCCTCAGACTTTTCTTGTGGAGCAATGTTAAGAGGTTCAAATGGTAAGGTCTCTGGGACAAGAATGACTGACAAAAACATTTAAACTTAAAAGAGATGCTATTTTTTTAAAAAGACAGTCAACTTTCTGAATCATCTGTGGCATCCAGAACCTCTTCTGGTAAGCACAGACAATACTTCAGTGATGTGGTACATAAACAAGCAAAGGGGAACCAGATCTTACCCCTTATGCAGACTAGCCATGTTACCATTAGATATAGCTTTACAGCACAATCTCACTCAACAGGCATTCTACATTCTGTCAGAGCAAAATCACATTGCATTAGGCTGAGCAGGACAAAGGAAAACCCTGACAAGTGAAAACTAAATTGTGGATCCTTCTATGGGGAATTCCTCAAGTACACCTTTTTACCTCCTCTATGAATAATCAACTGGCAACATTTTCTTTCTGGACTCCATGCAAGAAGGCCTAGAAGACAAATTATTATTTTTTTTTTATTTTCCTTGGACAGAAATGTCCCTGTATGTTTTTTCCATGCTTTTCACTGATATCTGGGGTACTTCTGAACAGTCAGAAGGAATCCTTAAAGATCATTGTGATAACTCCCTTCTGGCCCAGGCAACAGTGGCACTCCTTTTTTTTGTAAATGGCCAGAGACAAGTACCATGAGCTTCATCACAGACAAGATTCACGCACATAAGAACAGGGGTGCTTGATAAATCCCTACCATGAACAACTACATCTGACTGCCTGGATGATATGATTTTGCTACCTTTTAGCCACCTATTTATTGACGATGTGCAACAGGTACTAATGGAGACAAGAAAACCTGCTACTAGAAAATCATATATAAGCAAAAGGAAAAGGTTTTCTAGTTGGTACCATCAAAACAACCAGCACCCATTCAGGGCTAGTATTTCTTTGGTTTTACAATAGTTCTATGAGTTACTATCCTATGGCCTGTCATACTCCTATAGCAAAGCTTATTTGTTGGCCATTTTTGCATGTCTGTCCATGGAGCGGGTCTATATTAGAACACCAGAATTTCATTATTTTGAATGTTCTAACATCGACCGCTATTCAGCAAATGCTGACAACATCGAACATTCAGAACAGCGAATTTTTTCCTAGGGAAAAAGTTTGTTGTTCCAAAACACATACACACAACACAAGCACACCAAACAAACAGCAATCCACACACATACGCCCAAAATCTTGCAGCTAACCCTACACTAAACTGTACAAACACCACTAACTATCCACTTACCTTAATCCAAACCCTAACCCTAAGGTCCATCACTATCACACACTCACCTCACCCATGCCCTAACTCTAACTCACCTAACCCGGCCTAACCCTCACGCCCACACAATCACACACATACCTCCCTCATGCCCTAACCCTAACTCACCTAACCCACGCCCAATCGCACACTTACCTGAACCTGACCCATAACTTTCCACCACAGTGCGGAAAATAGCGAAACAACAGAAACGGACAACCAAATTCTTTCCCTAGGAAAGAATTTGGTTATCTGTCGCTTCGCTATTTTCAGTGTTCGCTGAATAGGGGTTGATGTTAGAACGTTCAAAATAATGAAATTTCGATGTTCTAATATAGACCCCATGGAGCCCCTATTTCAATGCATTCTTATGTCAAAATGTTTCTGAAAAGGGTGCTACAAAATAAGCCTCCCAGAAAAACGGTGGCTCATCCTTGTGATCTTAATTTTGTGTAAGAGAAGCTAGCACTTGCACAGCTTGAACTAACCCATCTGGGTGACTTGAGGGGTTTAACATGGATAACAGTTTTGATGATTGTTCTGACCTCTGCAAGACGAGTATCTGAGTTGCAATCTCTTATAGTGGCTCAACCTTATCTTATTTTACTTTAAGCCAAATCATCCATTTCCCTGTTTTCTTTCCAGAACTTAAAACTGAGAGAGAAAGGATACTTTGTACCTTGGATGTCCTCAGACAACTCAGATACTATCTTGACAGAACAAAATCTTTCAGAACTTCTGATCAGTTGTTCATTTCGTGCGAAGGTAAGAAGATAGGACAACCTGTGTCAAACCAGACTATTTCCAAATGGTTCTCTCAGGCTATTGCCTTTTCTTATTCCCACCACAACAAAACTATTCTTGGTAGGGTCAATGCATATTCTACCCTTGGTCTTTGCTTCATCTATGGCGTTTTGGAAAGAGATGGACTCTAGAAGTATTCTGGAAGCAGCAACTTGGTCCACTGTGTATACTTTTACAAAGCACTATAAACTAGATTCATTTTTCAGGTCTAGGACCAACTTTGCTAGGATCATTCTCCAGGGGCTCCTGGCTCTTTCCCTTTCCACCTCCCTGTTATTCTAATTTATGGTAAAATGCTCATATAGTTTAGGCTACTGTAGCAGGGAACAATATGAAGAACACAGTACAGCTGTGTAAGTAAACTTACCATAACTGTTGATGTTCAAATGATCACTTTGGTGTGTTTGGTATGATAGGGCATGGACATGTATTTTTCTTTTCCTAGCAATGTCCTCTCAGGACCCAGGCTCCCTCTCAAGGTCTGTATAAAAACTTCTGAAGGGCTTGCTGCTCAAACTAGTCTTTTTAGTCAGCTCAGCTTGAGCTAACTAATGGTTTGGGAACACTGAAGATGCCCTGAAGCTTTTAAAGTGGGCCGGCTGTTATAGCCTATGCAGCATGTAAACCATATAACTCATGCTACCACAGCAGTGATCATTCAAACATCTACTGGTATGGTAAATTACACAACTGCACTTTTCAAGTGATCTGGTTTATCTATCACAATGCTTGTGTTGCATTGTGTTACTCTTTTTTTAAATGTCACACAATCTCCAACTTCAATAGCATTTTATTGACATTTTCAGGGTCTGATGTGAGGTTTATGGAGCAAATACCTATGAATTATAGAAAGACTTGACAGATGAGCACATAATTTATTGCTAAAATTGAATGTAGCATTGCAGATGCAGTTAAGCCTCATTATTCAGAAAATGTCTCTTCCACTGTTCTTCAAAGAATAGTGAGTCCTTCCTGTTACCCATTTTTACAAATCTTTACTGAGTCTGCTATCATCTTGCTGCAGCTGAAGATAGAAATATGGTCCGAGTTAGTTTTAGCTTCTCGGTTTGAGAAAACCTGCTGTGCCCCTGTTCCCTGCTAATGAAATAGCAGGGAAGAGCAGTTCTTTTATAGTGTTTGTTCACATCAGCATTTGTTAAATTCATATCCAACTGTTCTGTCTGAATTTTGCAGCAGTATGGTTCCAGCTGTGAAGTCACAGTTTAAGAACTGCTCACTGTTCTGATGAAATAACTGCTTTCATCTAAGCCCTTTTGTTGAGTCTTACACCTTAGATTTGGCAGATGACTGACCTGAAAACATATATTAGTATCATTCTAAAAGTGAAAACATCAGAATCCATCCAAAGTGGTCCTATTTATCCACACATCCAACTTCTGTTTTCCTCAGGGGTACCATTTGCACTTTCTTGCCCTTTCCCATATGTTATTTTTCATATGTCTCTGCTGCCATGAAAAATGATCTAATTATAATTTTTGCGTATTTCTCTTTTGAGAGTTGAAATGTCTGTAAAAGAATATGTAGTACTGAGATTGACCGGTCTCTCTCATACACTTTTAAGCTATATGTCACTGTAGTGCAAGGTCAGTCAGTTCCCAGATGATGGCACATTTTTAAGTTTCTTTGCCTCTCTGATGGCTCTTTTTGATTACAAACTAATCAAAAGATGTTTTTTGTCCTACCCAAAGGTCCAGGACACAAATGTGAGGGACATGATGGCAGATACCATTTCAAGTATAAAGGCAGTCAGAAATAGCATTTATGCAAATTATTCAAAGTTGCCTATTGGGAGGGGGCAAAGCCTCCCACACTCCCGTGTTGGGAACTTCATTCTTGATTGTTCAGACTTAATATAATGAATGCTAACAAGTCTGCATCACAGGTGGAAGGAGATTTCCGTATGAAGCACCACTTTTCATGAACCGCAGCATTTGAAGAATGTTGTATTAATAGCATCAAGCATCATCTGCTGCTTGTCTCTCCTGTTTAGGTCTTTTATCTGGTAAAACATTACATATGACAGACGTATCACCACCCTCTCTTTAGCCCTGAAAAATAATTGTGCAATAAATGATACAAATGTTCTTTATCCTGATCTAGATTCAGACATCCAGTCCTGAAATTCAATCTTTGGTTTATATGATTATCAGTCAAAACCCTAAGATCTGATTACTTTAAATAAATTATCCAGAACGATGGAGATTATCTTTCATGGAAGCAAAATTTAAACTCACATAAATACTCTTCTTTCCTGAACAAATTTTAAAACTTTACAAACCTGCAATAATGAAGAGCTGCCCGGCACCAATATTTAAGCATAGTAATACTGTTTATTACAAACTAAAAAACAAATACTGTTTCCTCAAACCCAAACAGCAATGCAAGTCCAGCCTCACACACTTGTAGAAAACAGTTTCACAGCATCTATAAAACATAAATATTTTCAGTCTTCCCACTATCAAGCTCATAGATTCCAGAAACCAGTTAAATTAAATATTAGAAAATCAGAATACACCTAACTGAACCAGATTTCATTTATAAAATTGCCAACAGTTCTTGTGAAAGATGCAAAATAATTAAGACAATGCAAAGATGGTGATAAGCATTAAAGACAGCCATTGACATTGTAGTAGGTCACTTAAAAAGAGATGCAGAAAAAATATACAGAAATACTTACACTTGTAGGAACGGAACTGTAGACCTAGCACAGGAAACCTGTTGCTTGATGGATGAAGGTAGCAGCTGCTCATACATGTCTAACAGACACACAGACACTCTCACACACACACACACACACACACACACACACACACACACACACACACACACACACACACACACACACACACACACACACACGCAATGTACACACTTTCCTTCTGTACCTGTACAGTCACAGAATACAGTGAGTCTGCCATGCAAGGGAAGGACTACACCTCCTATCTTGTGCACACAGTTCCTGTACTGTTACAGTGTGTAACAAATTTACCATGACTGTACACTCTGTCCTTACACAGCATACTTGCAAAGCCCCAGGGGATATCTATCATGATTGAAAGGGAAATACATACTCAGCCTTGTAATCAGCAGTTTATGTCATAGTATGTCTCCCACACTGGTTTTGAGAAGACGTGCATATGCTGCCTTTCACATTTACTGCCTGCATTGTCCCAATCCATAACATATCTTCCATGCATCATGAGGTCTGCATGCCCAGAGCTACATACCAAATGTCTGCACATTTTGTATGTGAGTCTGAAATGATGGAAGCGGCATTATGCACCCAGCAAGACATGACAATACATGAACAGTTTTATGATTGGTATACTAGGAAATAGGCTGGAAAACACTTCTAAATGTACAAGACCTGCACTGTACTGGTGCCTGGTGTTAACCAAAATGTGCAACATTGCTGCCTATGACTGTCACGAATGTCATGAGTTTTGAACTTAGAGGTCGTAATCCTTATGCATATTTTGTCCAAAGGTTTCTGTGTTCTGTGTTTGTCTTTGTGGACCCCAGATAAAATAAAAAATGCATTTTAAACAGCCTGTTCCTGATGTGGCCTTTTCAGCAGTGCTCCTTCAATGTCGCAAAACTGTTTTCATGCTATAAGCACTTCTCTGATGGCACCTCCACTTCTGATTCATGATTTTGCCACTAGATGTCTTTAATCTATAATTATTTTTTAATTGGAAATGGTTCTTGTGAAATTGATTGTTATTGCTGCAATTACAAATAGTAGCAACATTCAGAAACCTGCATGACTATCATGTAGAGCTTGGGAAGTACATTTTGTCATGGTGTCATCTAAGACCCAACAAGAATGCAAGCAAAGGTACCACAGATAACTGGCATCTATCTGCTATAATATGGGCGATACTGAATGCTGTTTGCAAACATTATTAGATACATAAGCAACATTTCCATATCCATGTAGATATACCCACAACAAAATGCATGGATGTGTGCTGCAGGGCATCGTTACAGAATATACATTTAGACGAAAACATTGGTGCTGATAACATGGGCCCAGTATGTAAAATTACTGAGATGTAACAGCTGGGTTTACATATTTTCACTATATACTGGGACTGTGCAGGTACAGCATGCGTGTGTTTTTGCATGCTGCATGGGTATATGTCATTACTATATTCAAAATAAAACATAATCAGGATTAGAGTTTTGATTTTTAAAACAATGTCACTTTAGAGTTAGATTTCACCAGAATAAGCTGTTTTAAATGTACCTGTACCTCTCATTGTTTGTGAGATAGCAGCATTTCTTAGATTTATAGTTTGGAAAATTATTTTTCCAAATATTTTTGGGAAAACATCACATATTACCTTTAAAGACTTTGACCACTCATGGCCAGCATTACATAAAATGAAGCCCTAAGCAAATATCTTCATGATGCCCCATATTATGCACTGGCTTCCACTTGTCCCCTTCCTGGCCATCCCATGCCATTTTGATATATATATATATATATATATATATATATATATATATATATATATATATATATAGATACATATACAGTCCACTGCACTAAGTATCCCTTTTCAGGGGCAACTTGTCATCTTTGTCTGATTAAGTGACTTGCTCTGTTGATTATCAGTAGGTTAACAAAGGAATGTGTAAAGAGTCTAACCCTGTACCCTTCCCTAGAGGAAAAAGTTTGTTAATAACACAGAGCGTTAATCCTCTGCAATAACTGCCAGACACTTTGCCAAGGATTCATTAACAGTGTGTTCATGTCACGCCAAGCTAACACAATGGATCATGTTGGCATGATGAGCAGCACTGCTAATCAAATATCCTCACCTCAAGCCCACAGTACAAGCTTGTGGCCACATTAGAGTAAGGAGCTGCATGGTCATGTCTAGGTACACAGTACAAACAAAAGAGTGTGCATGACAAACCAGAGAATAAAAAGTGAGTGTGCAGGCAATTAGCATCAGACAAGTAAGTCAGTAATACATGAACAAGGGAAAGTCTAGCACCAGGCAGACAATGAAGGATGACGGCGTACAGTTCATACCAAGTAGACAAGGAAGGATGATAGTGTACAGTTCGCACAAAGTGGACAATGAAGGATGACGGTGTACAGTTTGCACCAAGCAGACAGTGAAGGATAATGTTGTACAGTTCATTAACGAAAAGCATGGAGATGTTGAACAGTACTGACAATGTGATTCACATAAAAAACAGTCATGAAATGTTCAGCATGAAAAAATGTTGCAGGATAATATGACCATTTAAGGCATTTTGAATTGTACACAGGTGCATATCTCAACCTTGCAATGCAAGAATACTGGACACACACACAAATAATGTGAGGACAAAGGCAGAAACTTAGGGAAAACTTTTCACTTTATATTGCAAAAGTGGATAGAATACTGACAGTAGAATGCATGGATATTTTGAAGGACAGGAAGTCAGACACAAAAAGATCTGTCATTACTGACTGCAGTCCTCAAAGATATGGCACACAGCCACAGATGTTATGTGGAACTGTATATGTATCCTTTTATGATGAATAAAGTAGACAGAATGATAAAACCATAACAGGTCAGAATTATGTACGCAGGAGATATGGGATACGTCATTAAATCTGCAGTGTGATGTAACGAGAGATACATACCTAACAACAATGGAGTGTGAGCCGTGTACCGATCATATATCATAAAGGTGGGCAGAAATGGAATTTTTTTTGAAGAGGGTCAATGCAGTACTGCAGTCCACATGCCACTACATACCTGTTGTAATGTTGGTGTGGGACACTGCACTCATCATAGTGCAAGAGTCATACAAACTCAGTCAGTGACATTTCTCACATGTGAAGGCTGATTGCAATAAAACAGAGCAAGTAGCACACCTTGAGGCAAGCAAACTGAGAACTGTCATATAACATATGTACCATACCTACACCATCACAAGGGCTCTCAGTGAAGCAGTTATGAAGCAAGTCCCCTGAGAATACAGCACACATCTTTGCAGTTATACCTGGATCACATACATTATTAACCTATACCCCCAAGTAATAATCACATCAGTGGTATAAGACTCCAGATAAATGAATTACTGGACACAAGACAAGATGACCAACACTGAATGGAATGTAGTACATAAGATCAGTCAAAGGAACAAAATATTAGGGATGAAAATTAACCCCTGCAGAAGTCAACAACAGATATCAGAACACTGCAGTAGTAGGGCATGCTGCTGAAGCACTGGGACCACACATGAGTGGAATAGCACATTGCTAGAGAAAAAACAATTGCTATCAGGCAAATAAAATGCACATAGCTGTGTTTGAACCCATAACTCTAACTACTATATACACAGGTATAACATATTAGTGAGGCATGCTGAAAGATTACCCAAGATAGATGTGCTAGACAAATACATATTGGTTGAATAGATAACCTGATACCAGTCAATTAAAATGAAAACACCTGGGCTGAATCCCTGACTTTGTGCAAGGCATGCTAACAGAGGACTCAGGAGGGAGGTGAATGCCAAAGACATTTCTGGGGAATAGACAATGTGATATCAGGCAAAATATATAATTATATGTTTCCACAATCATTAGTCTAGATGCTGATAATGGAAATTCATGGGCATGACTGTTATATGGCACAACAGGTATTCAGAAATGGTGTGAATACACAATTAGACTGTTAGAATTAATGCAGCTAAAGTTAAAATGCACAGGGATAATATGTACAACACAGGTGAGGATTGAAAGTCAGGAAAAAAATGTATGAATCAGAGCATGATTACAGTGATGCATGGAGTCTGTCAGATTAATATGGTGCACTACTACAATTTTGTGCTTAAATGGCATTACCGTATGATAATGATAGTTGACATTATTCTGCAGGTGAGATCTGTATAGATGTGAACCCTGCCAGCCTAAGTTTCTATGAGTAGTGCACTACCTAATGACACTACTCAAGCTCTGCAACTCTTGTCAGAAATCACACATATGGAGGAAGGTCGTCAGTAATATGTCTGTGAATGAATATGGGCATGGATAAAAGTGAGTATAACACCCCTTATGAAAGGATACTTTCCAAGTAGAATGTATCACAGCACATCTGTGCAGTGTGTCCTTACTCTAAAGCAATTATTATTTCATATACTGCTGCAATGTATAGCATATGGGATTGGAAGCCAGTCCTGCCTAAGTCACAATTGCATGACACTTGTTTTAGCTAATGACACCACAAAAATTATCTGTACAATAATTGTGAGAAATGACAGTGTTATTAAAAACTGATAAAGAAAATGAGCATTGTGCAACAGATAAGAGTAAGCAGTGTATCACATCCCTCAATATACCTTACAGACAGCTGGAAAATCACATCAGAGTTACAGTGAACAATGGAAGATGTGATAGCTGACATAATAAATGTCAACACTGGCATATACCATTATTGTTTTACTTTGTGCATCAACTTCCATTGTGTGACAGGCAGCACAGCCATGTGGTCAAAGTCAAATTCTCACCAATTTTCGACAGAGTACGAGAAATAAGAAGTAATATCATCCACTGTTGAGTAACGATGCCGCATTGTACTAACCCTCATGCACCAGAAGGTGCAAAACATATATTGTTAAACTGGGGCATGCTTAAAAGGAGTTACAGCACTTAGAGGATCATAATCCCCCTAAACATTAAAAAAACAATAAAATGTCTCATATCACATCTATTGATAAGCCATTCCTACATGTCATTAATGTATTTTTTGCACACTCATACAAGGTACATACTGCTGGATGTAAGCACCAGCCTATGTAACTTAACAGACTTTACACCTGTGCAATAGCTGCAAATGCTACAGAAAAAGGTTATATCATATTGGTCATAAAGCCCATAGTTGAATAGATAACTTGAACATGGTGTTGGAATGCATGTGGCCATCCTTTAAAGGAAGTACAAAACCTGAGGGATCAAAATCTTTTACTTCTGTAAATGTTGTCACTGAGTAGAACTGTACATATCCCATCTAACGAGTAAGCAGTACTGACTGTTGTCATTTGCTGTTCTAAACATACTCACATTGGGTGTACACTGATGGATTCAAACACCTGCCTACCTCATTCAACGTTCTAAAGACCTGTGCATTAGCTGGTGATACCACAGAAGGAATTATAGGACTGCTGTCAGAAAACACACAGTTCAAGGGATAATTTAAACAGGGTGTTGGGAAGCAAATGGCCAGTCTTAAAAGGGAGTAAAACACTTGAAATGTCAAAACTCTCCACTTGTGTAAATAGACTGCCACACATCTCATCTGATGAGTAAGACAGTCCTGTCTGTTACCAGTTACTTTTGTACACACTCATACTGGGTACACACTGCTCAATTAAAACAACTGCCTATCTAAGTCATTGTTCTACAGACATGTGCACTAGCTGTTGACACCACAGAAGAAGTCATGTCACAGTGGTCAGAAAGTGCATTGTTGAAGGGATAGTAGTATGTGCATTGTACAATAAGTGTGAGAAATGACAAAATTATTAAAAATTGACAAAGAAACTGAACATTGTGAAACAGACAACAGTAATCAGTGGATCACATGCCTCAACATATTTTACAGACAGCTGAAAATTCACATCAGAGTTATAGTAAACAATGGAAGATGTCATAGTTTACATAGAAAATGTCAACAGAGGCATATACCATTATTGGTTTACTCTGTGTATCGACTCTAACTTCCACTGTGTGACAGGCAGCATAGCCAAAGTGTGGGAATGCTTGTGGACATACTTAAAAGGAAGTACAACACTTAAGGGTACAAAACCCTTAGAAAACCCTCCACTTGTGCAAATCCTACCACTGAATAGAACTATACATATCACATCTATTGAGTAAGCCAGTCCTGCCTCTTACCATTTGCTTTTGTACACATTCATACAAGGTATACACTGCTTGATTTAAACACCTGTGTTCTTAACACAACATTCTCTAGACCTGTGAAGTAGCTGCTGATGCCACAGAAAATCAATACCACAGTGGTTAGAAAGCGCACAATTAAAGGGGTAACTTGAGCAGGGTGTTGGAATCTATGCAGCCTCCCTTAAAATGTAATACAGCACTCTTGATCAAAACAAGTACTTGTGTAACCTGTGTAAATGTTACCACTGAGTAGAATTGTACATATCACATATGTTGAGTAAGCCAGCCCAATTATTTACTGTTTTTCTAAAACACTCATACTGGATATGCACTGGAATTGAACACCTGCCTATCTAACTCAACTTTCTGTAGGTCTGTGTACTAACTGCTGACACCACAGAAAAAGTCAAAGCAAAGTTGTCAGAAAAACATTGTAGAAGCACAGCCTAAATAGGGTGTAGGAATGTATGTGACCTCAATTCGAAAGGTGAAACCAGACACCAAAAACACAAAGCTTCCCGGTTCAATGAAGGTAGTCTTCCTGCCCTGTGGGTAACACCAATAATTCCAGTTCAAATCGAAACGAAAATTGTTCAAAAACTTTATTATGTATGTGACCTCCTTTAAAGGGGTTACAACATCTGGTGGATCAAAACCATCCACCTGTGTAAATGTTACCCCTAAGCAGAATTATACATGTCACTTCTATTGAGTAAGCTAGTCCTGCCTGTTACAGATTGCTTTTATAGACACTCATACGGGGTATGCACCGATGGTTTTAAACACCTGCCTACATTATTCTGCATTCTACAGACCTGTGCACTAACTGCTGTCATCAGAGAAGAAAGTATTGCAGAGATGTCAGTAAACAAACAATTGAAGGGAGCATGACATGTATGGAAAAATGAACAATGTGCTTTGTGAAACAGTCACCAGTAATATGTGGATCATCATTCACAAAATAACATAGTGATAACTACAATATCACATCATGAGTACATTAAACCTTTCAGACTGTTATAGTAATAAATGCTGCCTCATTTTCTTATCAGTATTGCTTTCCATTAAGCAGTGGGACTAAGCATATTAGCACAAGGAGTACCATATGAATGTAGCAAAAGGGCGTTTCGATCAGTTTTTGCCATAGAACATGCAGTGTTGGTCAACATTACTTAACTTTGGTTAACAGTGCTGGTCTATACCAAGCAAAGTCAACAACGATAGTAGGAAGAATAATTTGTTGTCATAATCAAAAGTGTCCATATCTGTGAAGTGATACATGTGATATATATATATATATATATATATATATATATATATATGCATGTGTGTGTGTGTGTGTGTGTGTGTGTGTGTGTGTGTGTGTGTGTGTGTGTGTGTGTGTGTGTGTGTGTGATAGTAGACACAGATTACATGAATGGAAGTTTTGAAGGAATTAGAAATATACTCCAAAGCAGTGCAATCACAGGTGAGGTCACAAATTGTACTGTCACATGTCTGACAAGTGACAAGTGAAAGAATTGTATACAATGGAACTCACAAAGGTGATGTTAGGGGCATTGAACAGTATGGTGTTGGGTGATATTCATAGCTGTTGCAAATGGAGTGTCACAAATGCAGTCCTGAGTTTTAACTTGTAGGTCACTGCTGTATGCATTAGTGCCATTAAATCTTGTTTTTATGCGTGCATCATTGAGAATTCACTGTTGTGTAAACATAACAACTACCCAGATATGTGACTGATATTACTATTTCAGTCATTGATAGTAGTGTGCAAATATTTTTGTAATTGTACAAGTTGAGTGAAACACACCGTGCCACTACGAAGGAAAATGTGACAGAATCCCACCCTGAGTTACATACAGCAGTATAACAAGTGCATTGGAATGTACTCCTCAGGTCAGGTATACAATAAGCCAATAAAGCATATACAATTCTCAGAGACCGCTGACATCATTTGTATTCTTTCAGAACTGCTTACTAAAGTACAATGCTGCCAAGCTCTTTTGCATGATTGATGGCAACGTACTAGTGCATGCATAATTATTTTTTGAGTTTTTGCCATAGAACAAGAGCTAGCAGCATGCATTTTTGCTCAGTGCCAAGTGCCTCACAAATGCTGGGGACAGAAATAGAGATTTCTGTTTATAAGCCATTTATGGCCATGTGTCTGTGTGTGTGTGTGTGTGTGTGTGTGTGTGTGTGTGTGTGTGTGTGTGTGTGTGTGTGTGTGTGTGTGTGTGTGTGTGTGTGTGTGCGTGTGTGTGTGTGTGCGTGTGTGTGTGTGTGTGTGTGTGTGTGTGTGCTGTGCGTGCATGTGTATGTGGTGTGTGAATCAAGTTTTTGACAAGATTAAAGGTGTGAAATGGGGCTGATAGGACAGAGGTGAAAATGGGGAGGAATCAGAGGGTAGGACGCAGTAGGAGTAATTAAAGAATGAGCAGGATGGTAGTAGAAAAGGATCATATTTAGCCTCTTCTTCACAAGTTAAAACTATATATGCACAAAATATTTGGGAAATTTGGATATTCACATCATAAATTATGTGTGACAACAACTTAATAATGTGTGAAGTCAAGTTACGGAAGGGGTGAAGCTGGATAGTGCAATGTAGTCCAAAGTAGTGTCGCTCTGGATAAACTCCAAAATAAAAATCCAAATAAAGCGTACAATATTATGGTTCACAAACGAATTTATTGCAACGGACAAGCGCTTTCGCTAGATGTAGCTTCCTCAGGTCACTTTAATGAATGCATAAAAAAGATCCTTCATTATATAAGGATGCCAATTAATCGAGATAAAAACAATTACTGACTTAAAAGGGAAACAGCATTTTATACAGAGCAAGTGTACTCATATTATCCTAATGACTAGCAATACACTGTCTAAGACTAGTTTAGACATAAAAGACAAATGCATGGATATGATAGTCTATATATAAATGCATAATTCAGTTTTTCTGATATGAATATTAAAGTTATTAAGGTATGATTATATAGATGTATAGCTAAGAAATCTTTAACTGAGGTTTAGTTAAAACAAGTCCATGTATTTAAGTATGAGTATTACATTTAAAAATATATATGTCTAAAAAAGTGTATATATATATCTATATATAAATAAGAAAAAATATATGGATGTATAAATATATAAAAAATGTATGATTGTATAAATATAGAGAAATACATAAATATATATATTAACAGCAAATAGAAACATATTGATCTGTATAAATGAATATAAGCAGTTCAATGACATGCATTTCCTCTACAAATCATAAATTCATGGATATAGATACAAACTTCCTAGCAGTATATCATTACTGAGATTTGTTAACATATTTTATAGGTCAGTTAGAGTCATTATGTAGTCATTGCCTTAATACTTTCTTCCACTAAGACTCTAATCTCTCACAGAACAAATATGAACAAATTCAGGGTATATACAAACATACTAATTACCATAAAAGTAACATATTCTTAAAAAATATATTAAAAATGTCAAACATTCTTATATAAAAAGTGCTGTTAAATATAACTTAGCGTGTTAAAAAATTTCTTAAAGGTATATATAAAAAACGTGTATGAGTGTATATACTGATATGTTCTTACTGATTGTACGAGTGTACTTATACATTACTGAGTGATTCTCTCAAGTATTCTATTCACTTAATATTTCTCCATTTCCTGAGCCTAGGTTTTATTGATGCTCTCTCATTCAAACCTGACCCATTATCTGCCCTTAGTCGAACAATCCAGTCACTCTCTCTACTCTCAGTATTACTTCTAATGTCACCACCCCTCATGCTAGGTTCTAAAACTTCAAGAGCCCTAAACAAAAAAGTGTGCGTATTATCATAAGCACTAACATGTTTGGCTAGGGCATTATGTGGTGACCCTTTCCTAATGTGATACACATGCTCTCTTATCCTATCTCTGAATTTCTGATTGGTCTTTCCTACATAGAAATTCCTACAAGCCTGACAGACTGCAAGATAGATCACATTGCTTGTCATGCAGTCTCTGTAGTGTAGAAAGTACGTTGTGTATCAGGGTGTACAAATTCAGATTCAGTATCAATATAATGACAAAAGTTGCATTGTCCACACGGAACAGTACAATTGGTTGTCATCTCAGTTTTCCTTTGTTTTGAATAGCATAGCATTCTTTTAAGGTTCTTCTTATTTCTATATAGAAATTTCGGCCGTTCACCAACTATTTCCTTGAGGTCATTGTCAATCTGTAGGAATCCCCAAAATTTACTAATTATATCCCTGATTTCAGAGTGATCAGAGGTATAAGTTGTCGTGAATTTCATAGTAGGTATAGTAGTGGATAACTTCTCTTCCAATGGACGACTCTGAGCTATAGGTCCAAAATATGGCATTGCTGTAGAAAGTCTTAAATCTGGTATATTCTGCATGTTATTATTTACTTCGTTAATATCATAGCCTCTGTTGATCAATCGGCCTCTCAAATTTTCTAATTCCATGGAGAACCCTTCTTCAGTGGGGTTCAGGCGTGAGGCTCTAATAGCCTGACCTTTGATTATGTTTTTAAACACAAAGGAAGGATGCATGCTAGATCTTAATAACAATGAATTGCTGTAACACGCTTTCCTAAAAACACCTGTGTTAATCAGACCATTGGGTAGTCTCTCTAAAATCAAGTCCAGGAACTCAATCCTATCTTGTGAGAAATTCATAGTGAATCTTAAGTAGGTGGTCAAACTATTCATTTCACCCAATAATAGTCTTAGTCGTTCTGGTGTCCCCTTCCAGAGAATAAAAACATCATCCACAAAACGTCGATAAAAGACTACTCCTTCTATAAATACTTCATTGTGAAATAGGACAGTTTCTTCCCAGTTGGCCAGAACATATGGGTGTCCCCATTGCTACGCCATCAACCTGCTTATAAATGGTTTCATCAAATATGAAAACATTATTCTCTAATATTAGTTCCAAGAAATGCACAACCAAATCTATCTTGACATCACTGTAATCACTGTGCATTCGTAGATATTCAGTCACATAGATCACAGTAAACAAAGATTGAATGTCAAGAGTGACAAATAGGTAATTATTCTGATTAACGTCATTATTGATACATTCATATAAATCTAACAGAAATTGTTTGGAGTCTTTTAAGACAAATCTATTTGTGTTCAGGATAGGTCTCAGGTTTTTCTCTATGTATACTGACAAGTGTTCTGTGACCCAATCACGACCTGAAACTATGGGTCTCATTGGTGGGTTCAGGGCATCCTTATGAATCTTTGGGAGTCCATGTATAACAGGGATCAGTGGTTCTTTAATAATTAAGTATTCATATAGATCCTTCTCTATTAGACCACTCTTATAAATGTCCAACAGTGTGTTCTTAATAGATCTCATGATATCCATAGGTATATTCTGGGCAATCTCTTCATAAAAATTATCAGTTAACATATCTTTCATAGAGCTATAATATTGTGTTGTATTCATGACCACCACCCTTGTCAGCGGGTCTGACAACTATTGTGTCGTCACCTTGTAATTTCTTCAGACTAAGCCTTTCACTGTGTGTGAGATTGTCTTTCTTATACCATTTCTTGTCCTTATTCTTATTGTTTTCATTATAATAATACCTGTATAATTCCTCTTCTGTTAGGCGTTGGAAAGTCTCAACTAAGGGATGATTAATGGGAACATATTCACTTAGATTTTTAAAAATAAATTCCCTATTGGTTTGGTCTCTGGTAGTATTGTCTTTATAAAGTAGCTTTAGCATAACGTTAAAATAACTTAGGTCTACCATAGTCTCAGTAATCACACTTCTACTTTTAGGTATAAAGTTCAGCCCTTTGCTCAATAGCTTAAGGTCATCACAGTCTAATATTCTGTCAGATAGGTTATACACTAGCGTCTGTCTTTGTTCCACATCCTCTTTAGGGTTTGATCCTGTGGTGGATCCTCTGATAATTTCCTCTTCTGCGACTCATTGGCCTTTCTCCACCTGATAGGTAGGCTGCCTCAGGTAATGAATTCACTAATGTACTCTAAACCTTAGGTCTAACAGAAGCATCTATTATATGATCTTCAGTGGCTGGCTTGTTCCTAACAATCTGTACCTTTGGATAGAGATTAGTCTCAACAGCCATGCTTGGGTGCATTATATGAATCACATCATTTGAGTCATTACTCACAACAGTATTAGACATGATATTGGTCATATTTCTGGAATCAACATTAACACCAGGGACATTTGGTGAAACAGCTATGTTCCCATCTGTGTCACCACCTTGTGTCTCTAACAATTCATCCTGTTTATCATTCAGTGCAATCACAGGTGAGGTCACAATTGTACTGTCACATGTCTGACAAGTGACAAGTGAAAGAATTGTATACAATGGAACTCACAAAGGTGATGTTAGGGGCATTGAACAGGATGGTGTTGGGTGATATTCATAGCTGTTGCAAGTGGAGTGTCACAAATGCAGTCCTGAGTTTTAACTTGTAGGTCACTGCTGTATGCATTAGTGCCATTAAATCTTGTTTTTATGCGTGCATCATTGAGAATTCACTGTTGTGTAAACATAACAACTACCCAGATATGTGACTGATATTACTATTTCAGTCATTGATAGTAGTGTGCAAATATTTTTGTAATTGTACAAGTTGAGTGAAACACACCATGCCACTAGGAAGGAAAATGTGACAGAATCCCACCCTCAGTTACATACAGCAGTATAACAAGTGCATTGGAATGTACTCCTCAGGTCAGGTATACAATAAGCCAATAAAGCATATACAATTCTCAGAGACCGCTGACATCATTTGTATTCTTTCAGAACTGCTTACTAAAGTACAATGCTGCCAAGCTCATTTGGCATGCATAATTATTTTTTGAGTTTTTGCCATAGAACAAGAGCTAGCACCATGCATTTTTGCTCGGTGCCAAGTGCCACACAAATGCTGGGGACAGAAATAGAGATTTCTGTTTTGGCCATGTGTCTGTGTGTGTGTTTGTGTGTGTGTGTGTGTGTGTGTGTGTGTGTGTGTGTGTGTGTGTGTGTGTGTGTGTGTGTGTGTGTGTGTGTGTGTGTGTGTTGTGTGTGTGTGTGTGTGTGTGTGTGTGTGTGATGTATGTGGTGTGTGAATCAAGTTTTTGACAAGATTAAAGGGCTGATAGGACAGAGGTGAAAATGGGGAGGAATCAGAGGGTAGGGGAGTAATTAAAGAATGAGCAGGATGGTAGTAGAAAAGGATCATATTTAGCCTCTTCTTCACAAGTTAAAACTATATATGCACAAAATATTTGGGAAATTTGGATATTCACATCATAAATTATGTGTGACAACAACTTAATAATGTGTGAAGCTGGATAGTGCAATGTAGTCCAAAGTAGTCTGGATAAACTCCAAAATAAAAATCCAAATAAAGCGTATGGTTCTACAATTTATTGCTAGATGTAGCTTCCTCAGGTCACTTTAATGAATGCATAAAAGATCCTTCATTATATAAGGATACCAATTAATTGAGATAAAACAATTACTGACTTAAAAGGGAAACAGCATTTTATACAGAGCAAGTGTACTCATATTATCCTAATGACTAGCAATACACTGTCTAAGACTAGTTTAGACATAAAAGACAAATGCATGGATATGATAGTCTATATATAAATGCATAATTCAGTTTTTCTGATATGAATATTAAAGTTATTAAGGTATGATTATATAGATGTATAGCTAAGAAATCTTTAACTGAGGTTTAGTTAAAACAAGTCCATGTATTTAAGTATGAGTATTACATTTAAAAATATATATGTCTAAAAAAGTGTATATATATATCTATATATAAATAAGAATAAAAATGTATGGATGTATAAATATATGAAAAATATATGATTGTATAAATGTATAAATATAGAGAAATACATAAATATATATATATTAACAGCAAATAGAAACATATTGATCTGTATAAATGAATATAGGCAGTTCAGTGACATGCATTTCCTCTACAAATCATAAATTCATGGATATAGATACAAACTTCCTAGCAGTATATCATTACTGAGATTTGTTAACATATCTTATAGGTCAGTTAGAGTCATTATGTAGTCATTGCCTTAATACTTTCTTCCACTAAGACTCTAATCTCTCACAGAACAAATATGAACAAATTCAGGGTATATACAAACATACTAATTACCATAAAAGTAACATATTCTTAAAAAATATATTAAAAATGTCAAACATTCTTATATAAAAAATGCTGTTAAATATAACTTAGCGTGTTAAAAAATTTTTTGAAGGTATATATAAAAAACGTGTATGAGTGTATATACTGATATGTTCTTACTGATTGTACGAGTGTACTTATACATTACTGAGTGATTCTCTCAAGTATTCTATTCACTTAATATTTCTCCATTTCCTGAGCCTAGGTTTTATTGATGCTCTCTCATTCAAACCTGACCCATTATCTGCCCTTAGTCGAACAATCCAGTCACTCTCTCTACTCTCAGTATTACTTCTAATGTCACCACCCCTCATGCTAGGTTCTAAAACTTCAAGAGCCCTAAACAAAAAAGTGTGCGTATTATCATAAGCACTAACATGTTTGGCTAGGGCATTATGTGGTGACCCTTTCCTAATGTGATACACATGCTCTCTTATCCTATCTCTGAATTTCCGATTGGTCTTTCCTGCATAGAAATTCCTACAAGCCTGACAGACTGCAAGATAGATCACATTGCTTGTCATGCAGTCTGCGGCAACTGTAGTGTAGAAAGTACGTTGTGTATCAGGGTGTACAAATTCAGATTCAGTATCAATGTAATGACAAAAGTTGCATTGTCCACACGGAACAGTACAATTGGTTGTCATCTCAGTTTTCCTTTGTTTTGAATAGCATAGCATTCTTTTAAGGTTCTTCTTATTTCTATATAGAAATTTCGGCTGTTCACCAACTATTTCCTTGAGGTCATTGTCAATCTGTAGGACTCCCCAAAATTTACTAATTATATCCCTGATTTCAGAGTGATCAGAGGTATAAGTTGTCGTGAATTTCATAGTAGGTATAGTAGTGGATAACTTCTCTTCCAATGGACGACTCTGAGCTATAGGTCCAAAATATGGCATTGCTGTAGAAAGTCTTAAATCTGGTATATTCTGCATGTTATTATTTACTTTAATATCATAGCCTCTGTTGATCAATCGGCCTCTCAAATTTTCTAATTCCATGGAGAACCCTTCTTCAGTGGGGTTCAGGCGTGAGGCTCTAATAGCCTGACCTTTGATTATGTTTTTAAACACAAAGGAAGGATGCATGCTAGATCTTAATAACAATGAATTGCTGTAACACGCTTTCCTAAAAACACCTGTGTTAATCAGACCATTGGGTAGTCTCTCTAAAATCAAGTCCAGGAACTCAATCCTATCTTGTGAGAAATTCATAGTGAATCTTAAGTAGGTGGTCAAACTATTCATTTCACCCAATAATAGTCTTAGTCGTTCTGGTGTCCCCTTCCATAGAATAAAAACATCATCCACAAAACGTCGATAAAAGACTACTCCTTCTATAAATACTTCATTGTGAAATAGGACAGTTTCTTCCCAGTTGGCCAAGAACATATTCGCATAGCTATTGGCGCAGGGTGTCCCCATTGCTACGCCATCAACCTGCTTATAGATGGTTTCATCAAATATGAAAACATTATTCTCTAATATTAGTTCCAAGAAGTGCACAACCAAATCTATCTTGACATCACTGTAATCACTGTGCATTCGTAGATATTCAGTCACATAGACGAGGCCAAGGGTGTTCGGGATCACAGTAAACAAAGATTGAATGTCAAGAGTGACAAATAGGTAATTATTCTGATTAACGTCATTATTGATACATTCATATAAATCTAACAGAAATTGTTTGGAGTCTTTTAAGA